>NC_037288.2:15613896-15931048 GCF_000002775.5 Populus trichocarpa | reverse complement strand
GAAAATACTTTTTAGTATTCGGTTATGTTATGAAAAATAAGTCGGAAAATAATTTATTAATAATTTATTTTTTTTAAGTTTATTAAAATAATGAGAAACAAATCTTACAAATTAAAAAGTTGAATGGGAATGAAATTGAAAAAAAATATATAATTTCATAAATTATCTCAGATAAAATAAATAATAATCAAAATAATAGAGATCAAATGAAAAATAAAAAAATTGAAAGATGAAGAAATTAAAATAATAATAATTAACATTTCATAAATTATTTCAAATAAAATAAGTAACAATAAAAAAAATAAGGACCAAATTTGATAGATAAAAAATTTCAATAAAAACATGATAAGGAAAAAGCAAATAGCAATTATAAAAATAAAGACTAAAGTTAATATAAAAATTAAATTTTAAGAGATGAAATTAAAAAATAAATATTCAAAACAAAATATATATATATATATAGCAATCAAAAGTTTGATGATTAAATTTGATATAATCAGCAAATAATAACATTTCTAAATTTTTCACAACTTCCGGAAAGTTTTTTCGGCCCAAATTTTCTAGGAAAACACTTTCCTGAAAACCAAACCAAATTTTCCTTTGACTGGAAAGTATTTTCCGTTGACCAACCTTTCTAATGGCAAACAAACACATGAAAGTTTGGAAAGTGTTTTCCTGGAAACCACTTTCCGGAAAACAAACACAGCTAAAAGGAAAAACATTTTCCTGAAAACCAAGTCAAATTTTTCTTTGACCGGAAAGTGTTTTCTGTTGACCGGAAAGTATTTTTCTTTGACTGGAAAGTGTTTTCTGTTGACCGGAAAGTGTTTTTCTTTGACTGGAAAGTGACTTCCGTTGACCGGAAAGTGTTTTCCGTTGACCACCTTTCCTAATGACAAATAAACACAGGAAAGTTTGGAAAGTGGTTTCCCGTAAACTACTTTCCGGAAAACAAACATGGCTGAAGTATGTTATACTAGCTTCCATGAATTGGTACGACATGATGGTTTCTAGTCATTTTTTAAACTGTTTTTTATTTTATAATATATTAAAATAATAATTTTTATTTTTTAAATTTTATTTTTATATTAATATATAAAAATAATTTTAAATTATAAAACATTTTAGAAATTCTTAAAAATATTTTTTGAACTAAAAAACAAACACATCCCTTTGTCTTAGTGACTCATTAAAGTCATAATAGGGATGATCATTTTTTTTCAGTTTGATTTTTATAAAATAAAATAACCAAACCAAAATTTTAAAAAAAATGAAACCGGTTCAAACCGGTTTGGCTCGGTTTTTTCGGTTTGGCTTTGTTTTGGCTAGGTTTAGGTTCGGTTCAATTCTATTTTTTGGGTTTCAGACTTATAAAATCGAAACCGCACCAAACTGGTCGGTTTTTTTAAAATTTTAATTGGTTTAATCGGTTTTTTTTCACAGTTCGGTTTTTTCGGTTATTTTTTTCCGGTTTTCTCGGTTTAATTGGTTTTTCAGTTTTTTTGCTCACCCCTAAGCCATAGTAAACAAATTGTTTTTAGAATATTATATTTTTCATCTACTTAATTGAAAAATTCTTTACAATAAAAAATGATAATTAAAAAATTAAAAATTAAAAAAAAATAAAAACTACCATAGATGTTGATTGAACCCATAAATAAATAAAAATGGAGTATTATATTTTTTATCTACTTAATTGAAAAAATATTTATAATATAAAATAATGATTAAACAATTTAAAATGAAAAATCTTTTTTAAGAATAAATAAAAAGTACCATAGACATTGAAAAAGTTTCTTTCATGGTTTTATTTTAAAAACAAATACAAAATTATGTTTTTTTATATTGATATGTGTTTAATCAGTCACGTCAACTTGTAGCTCAAATTATAAGTTAGGAGGGGTTAAATTATTATAATAAAAAGTTGATGCACGAGGATTTTTATTAATACACTATTTTTCTTAGTTATTATTATTTTCTATTAGTTTAGGAAAATATTTTATTTATGGTGTTTTTATTTTTTCTAATTTATTTAGGGTTTTTATTGTTTCTCCTTTATTTTTTAGGTTTTCTAGTGTATTTAGATTGATTTTTTAACTTATTTAAGAAGTTGTGAACCTTTCATAGAAACAAACTACATCAGAGTTATTTATTCAATAATAAAAATGCAAATTAGGGTTCTATGTAACCACCCTATTCGACTTCAATTCTATTTTTCTAGTTTGTTGTCTTCTAACATGTTATTTTTGTCTACATCAGTTGATATCAAAGCCTAATAGTTCTTAGTGGTTTTGTTTAGAGTACGTAGAGAACATGTTTTAGAGGTCCAAGATTCATGAAAGTTAGTTAATATGTGTTGTTGAATAACCATAGCCGAAAGAGGTTGCAAAATAATATGTTGTATAGGAAAGGATGAGGAGATTCCTTTCAAAAAGAAGACGTTCAATAACTAGTATATTGTGTCATATCTACGTTATTTGTTGATATTAGAAATAATAGTAGTGTGATCCACGATGAAGCGACCCGTACAAAGATGTTGTGTAAAGGACCCACAATGAGACGACCCGTATAAAGATGTTATGTTAGGAACTTATGATGGAGTGACCCATACATAAAGAATGTTTATGAAGGAGAATGGTTGCTAACTCAGGTCTGAACTCAAGGAAAAGTTATTTCCAATCCCTAAAGACTATGCAAGAGTTTTTTTAGGAAAAAACATATTTTTCTTAGTTAATTTTATTTTATATATATTTTTATTTTTCTATCCAATATTATTAGTTACAATATGAATGGAATAATTTTTCTATTTCTATTTTTCTACTCGATATTAATAAGGTTTTCTAGTTTTTTTTATATAAAAAGTTGGAATAGCTTTTGGCAAGTGAAAACTTGAATGAATAAAAATCGAATATTTTGGATGTCTCCCTGTAATTATGGTTTTATTGGTCTTTAAAGGTTTTAACTCGTAACAAACCTTGTTATCATTCACTTTTGTCTATGTCAGTTAGTATTGAAGCTTTGCATCAGTTAGTATTGAAGCTCAACGATCCTGGTGATTATTTAGTTATTATGTACTTGAATAACTATGGCTAGAAGAGGCAACAGAACATGATGTGCTCGTGTAGGAGGTTCACCCTCGAAAAAAAAATTATTAAAAACTAATGATAGAAGACGTGCAAAGAAAGATTGCAAAACTGAAAATAGGTGTTCAAGAACTAGTGATATAAGATATGTGAAGACAAATTGCAAAATTAACTCGTAAGTTGGAAAGGTGAGGAGCCCTAGAATCATGAAAAGAATGATCACGAATTCATGGTTAATTTTAAAAACTCATTTAAGAGGAATATGAGTAGAAAAAGCAACTTATTGATCAAGATGAATATAATATTAAACTAAAAATGTTAATGATTTTAGTTAGATTGGAATCAACCACCAAGAGAGGAGCATCACTGCCAAGCATTGCTAACACTAAAAGAAGATCATCATCAATGCCTAATTGGGGTCAGCTTCTTAGTGATGTTTTACTTCCAATTCTCAACCGTCAGTCTTTCGTTGATGTTCAACGAGTCAAAACTGTTTGTTTGCACTGGAATTCTGTTGCGAAACAACTTAAACTCTACACCAAGTTCCATGGAATTCCTTGTCTCTTGATTCCTCCTCGAGATGAAGAAGGTAATGCAAACAGCAAAACCAGTACCAGGAAGCATATAAAATCAAACTGTTATTCAGTATTGAAGAAGGACAGATTTATAGTACCAAGTATGTTGCGTCGAAGGAGATTTGCGATCAGAGTTTTAGTGTTGGATCATCTCTTGGATATTTGATCTCCATCAACTGTGAAAGAAACACCCTTTTTGTTTTCAACTCTCTAACCGACAAACGAACAGAACTTCCTGCAAAGGACACTTTCTTGGGGAGAATAAGGGATGATATGGATAATGGAGGTGAATATATACATTATTGAATTTGCTCCTGAAGCTGCCTAAACTTCAAGATTTTATAGGGGGTGGACGTGTTCAAGACAGCTGAGAGAGCACTTTATTCAAAAGGCTATTTTGTCATGCGACCCATGTCATAATAAGAGCTATCGAGTGGTACTATTCTGTTGTCAAAATTCGAAATTTGCTTTCTGTCAGTGTGGAGATAGTGGGGCAATGTCATGGATGTATCTTGATGCTATGGATGCCCCGTTCCATGATATTATTATGTGCCATGAAAATAAGCTATAAGCACTCGCGAATTTTGGCACTCTTGCTGTTTGGGACTTGGGAGCTTATAGTTTTCCTGCAAGCACGAAGACTATATCGAAGGCTTTCTTGAGTGCATCAACGTGGCGAATGCTAAATGTTTCGAGTTATCTTTACACCTCCGGACTTTACTTGGTGGAACATCTGGTAGAGTTTTGCTCGTTGTGAGGCGCATAGGGGAATTTGTTGATGAGGAACGTAGAGTGTTGCATGAAGGAGGCTTGCTTACTGACAAGGCTGCTGAACCTTTGGTTTGTCCATACAGGACATTGCTATTTGGCTTGTTTAGGATGGACTTTGAGAAGGAAACATGGGTGAGCATGAAGTCGTTGTATGATCAAGCAATATTTGTGGGTGGAAATCACTCTCCATGGCGCCGTTCGGTATTGTAGCTGCGAGTGAGGTTCACCCACAACCACAAATATTATTGTTTGGTAATGCTCCTACCGCAATTTTGCACTGGTGGGTCCCACCATTAACTGTGGCACAACCACAGGTTTACAAGAAGCAGCTCGTTACTGCTTCTTGTGATGAGAAAACCCATGAACAGTGGAGCCATGCTCCACTGTTCATGGGTTTTCTGCAATGAACAGTGGAGCTATTCATGGGTTTTCTTCAATGAACAGTGGAGCATGGCTCCACTGTTCCGGCTGGACCAGTCCGGTTCAACGCTAAAAATGCATTAAACCAGGTCCGACCCAACAAAATAAAAAAATATATTTTTTATTTTTAATTGTGTTTTATTCGAAAAACTAGTGTTAAACATTATTCAATGACTATATAAATTAGACGGAGATCGCTTGATGACGTCGCATTTACAGAATTTGATCGCAATCTCAATTTTGTTCCTGATTATATTTTACTTGATGTTGTTGCGCTCTTAAGAAATTTGTGAAAACTGTAGTCCTTGTCGGATGTATTTCATACGTGATGGAATTATAGATAGTTTAATGGAACAATAAAAAATATTTTATATAAAGTATTATTTATTTCATGAAGTAATAGCAATAGTTAAATTTACAATATTTAAATTAAAAACCATCAATATTAATATATATATATATATATATATATATAAATTATTTTATAACCTCAATTTCAAAAGCATTCTTAACCAAACACATTAAACTATTATTTGTTCAACCTCAATTTCAACCACAGTTTTAACCAAATATCTATTTTTTCAAACCAACTTCAACTAAAAGTACTTTTTATAAAACAACTTTTTTCAAACCACAACCACAACAGCTACTTCAATACCAAACACATTAGACTTTGTGATCTTCCAGGATTTGAACGGAATTCTATGTACTTTACTGAAGATCATTGGGAGCGAATGAACGAGGATTACTTGTATGGTGGTCATTATGAAGTTCCATGATAAAGAACTGGTTGTTGTTAGGAAAAGTAGTAACATCTTTAACGCACCTTACCTGAGATAAGCTACATCGTGTGGTCTGAATATGGTTTAAATGTATTGATGGGTTCCTAAGCAACGGCCCGTCTATTACTCAGAACAAAGATTTAAGCTCGTGAATAAATCTAGCATTTTGAATTCATTATTGGCTCATATAACCGGATAAATTCTTATAGGAAGAATCCATGTTGGTACCCTTAACAGGGTTGTCTATATTGGAAGGCGAAAATGTTTTCCACAACTCGTATATTATGGTAAAAAAAATATTCCCAATTAAAATTGGTAAATATCCAAATAATTCTAACAATTTTTTAGTCAACTCTTGATATTTAAATATCAGCCTACTTATAGGTCCAATATTTATGCCAAAATATTGACCATTAATTTTTAGAAATTAAAATTTTTAGTGTCATTGAAATAATGGCCAAAATCCTTTGGAATTTTACAAAGTTGATCTAAAATCCATGCAATATTTTTTTTTAAATGCCAGAATATTTTAGATTTTGAAATAATGCTTAAGTAATTTTTAGGATTTTTTGCCAAATGCAATTTAAAATAAAAATTGTATTTTTAAATTTTTTTTTGTGGAAGGGAATTGATTTATTTAATACCAAAAAAGCACCTCGCGTGTAGGTCACAATTTCAAATATTAAATATGTAAGGGGATAAAAAAGTAGGAAATTCATAATTAATTTTAAAATGATCTTCCAACAATTAAAATTTTATTAAAAACAAGACGAAGACCATATTTGGCAAAACGTAAATAAGAAATGTTTTTATCAAGGTTATTTCAACCATGATATCAATTCAGAACAAATTATCGATCATTCATTAACTCAAAAATAAACAACGTCAAACATTCACACAAATCTTATTGATTTCACAAACTTATATTCTAATTTCATGCTAATTCAAATTATTCAACCCAAATCCAAACATAAATTCACACATCAACATTTAATGTTTAAATAACAATCACAACCAAAAAGAAAACCAACAATCCAACACAAATTAGATCAAATCGCAACACACATCAAACCAAATTAAGTGTCCAATAGTCCAAATATTATACAAAATAATAAATTTTGGTCCTAAAATTTCACAATCTTAACAATTTGTCAAAAAAATAATTTGAGGTTGTAAATAGACCTATCAAAGACTGGGAATCAACTGGAGAGGCTGATGTAACCCGAGACCAATGCTGGTAGTAGGGAAATAGTGGCGATGCGTGGGTTTCACGTGCCACTATCACTATCGGCTTGTGGAATTACGCATCGTTACCGGTGAGAAAGGAAAACTAGTGGATCTGAAAAATCTTCTTATGTTTCTTCATGTGCCAACAGTGAGTATTGTCATCACCTGCAAAAACAAAATCACACCAACAATAATTGGCTTTCCTTTTCTTTAGATTTGTTTCCCTCTTCCATGGCTGGGTTAGTTTTATTTCTTCTTCTTTTTTACTACCGATGGGTATAATTTCGATGGATTTTTGAGGTGCAAGATGAGGTGGGGGGTTGTTGGTTTCAATCGATGATGAAGTCAGTAGTTGTTGAATAGGCATTGATGGGTATTTGTTGGTTTAGTTGTCTTAGGGAAACTCACCACCACTAGTGGTGTTAAGGTCAAGGGAGAAAGACGGGGTTATTGATTGGAAGGCGGGCTATAGAGGAGGGCTTATGAAAGAGGAAGCAGCATTAGGTAGAAAGGAAATGGTCATTGTGACCTATTGTTGTGATGCGAACCTCGTGATCACGTGGTCACGCAACCCATAATCAAGATTGAGATCTGATCCAAGGCACCAACACTATTGGAATGAGTAGAATGACGCCACGAAGCCAGTTAATCTTAGGTCTAATAGGAGTGTAACCCAATGAAAACCTGCCCCAAGGCACCAACGCTATTGGAATGAGTAGAATGACGTCACGAAGCCAGTTAATCTTCGATAAGTCAGATTCAGTTCGTTCAAGAACTGAAGAATGCAAGAATCACTCTCACGCGTTAAAACTGAAAAATTCAGAAGTAATAATCATCCAAGGCTGTCGAAATTTAGGTTATATGAGTTTAAATAGCTCTTGAAAAACTAGCCCTAATGGACCCCTTATGTGAACTTATATGAGGTCCACTCAAAAACTGACCCAAAACCCTAAACTGAAAAGCCCATAACCTGATCCAAACAAGCATTGGATCCTAGCTCAAAACAAAGTTTTAATTAAGCCCAAACATGAAAGAAAATAATAAAAATAACTAATTTGTCATTAAATACCACTAGTCCTTCTTTCCTTGTGTAGCTAGGATGAATAAGGAATCCTTATAAGAAAAGGATTCTAAAACATTAATGAATCCTTGCCACACTTGGAGATTATATTGCAACTCATTACAGATCCTTGTGGAACTAGGAAATTCCCAAAACCAGCTGTCACATCCTTGTAGAAAAAGAATCCTAACCAAATAGGAAGTCCACAAGTCAAAAGGAAGTAAATAACAAAATTTGTACAGCCTTTGTTGACCAGTATTTCCATGCCTTTCCAAACTTCGATTGACCTGAAATTGTAACCCAAGGTAGGAAAACATGTCTGGAGAGTCCACGTAAAATTTTAGCCCGATCCAACGGTTGGTTGGATTGAGAATTATGATTGTTGTTGTAAACTTGGATTGTTGCGTATTTTATGCCAAAATCTGAATTTGACCTTACTTGGGTCATATCACAAGGCTGAACCGTATCAGTTTGGTTGTACGGGCAGCTACTTACGATGGTTGAGGCTATGGTGACTCATAGGTGGACAATGTAGGAATTACTAGTTGTTGTTTGGAAGAGGTCATTGGTCCACAGTCGAGCTGGAGAGGAAAGGATAGATGCGTGGGAAGGGAGAAAAGTATGTGAACAAATTTTTGGATTTTTTTTTGTTTTTGGCTCCCTAAAATTTATCTCTCCTTATGTGTGTGTGTGTATAACTACCTATATATAAGTAAAACCTTTTATCTTCTTCTCCTCAATTGTTTGGTCCCCAAGCAATCTAAATTTTCTTTGATCCCTCATTTTCTTCCTCTTCAGTTTTGGTCCCTTTGCTTATTTATTATATTTTGATTTTTCTTATTTTTTTGTATTTTATTTTTTTAAAAAAAGGGCAACATCAACGTTGACTCGAAAAACGTGTTAACAACTGAATGCGTTGAAAGTAGATTTTTTACATTTTAAATTATTTGGAAAAGACACTGAAAATGATGCAGATACGTCAAAAACATTTTTTTTTAAAGTTTTTGTTGTTTTTTTACTATTTTTTGGTTTTTTTAAAAATTGAGTAAAAAATTAGGTAGCAACAGATGCCCTCCTTTTACAATACTTACGGAGCAAAGACTTATCAAGGGTTTTATGTATTAAGTTTGTAAAGACAAACAAATTGTTCTTCAAACCTGATCTTCTTAAAACTTTAGCTCGGTTGACTTGAGACTCTGTCTTCGCAACAATCTCCTTCAACCAGAACTATGATTCAAATGTTTCCATCGTGAAATAAATCCTCTCATTTTGGTGACTTTTGTTTTCATTTCAGTTGACCTGAAATCCTGCATCTCAGCGATTCTCTTCAACTAGAACTTTGGTTTCATAGCTCGGTTAACCTAAAATCTCAATATGATAATTCCCTTTAACTAGAACTATGATTCAAATGTTTCCATCAGGAAATGAATCCTCTCATTTTGGTGACTTTTGTTTTCAGTTTAGTTGACCTAAAATCCTGCATCTTAGTGATTCCTTTCAATAAGACTTTTGTTTTCACAGCTCAGTTAACCTGAAATCTTAATCTGACAATTCCTTTTTAACTAGAATCCATTCTTTTTGTTTTTATCTTGGCCAACCTAAAATCTCAATCTAGCGATCCTCTTTAACCCGAACAAAAATCTCTTTCTTTAGCTCTGTCAACCTAAGATCCTAATATGGCAATCTCCTTTAACCAGAACCAAGATCTTACCTTCAACTTGGTCAACCTAAGATCCCAATCTGGCTATCCTTTTTAGCAAAAACCAGAATTTATGTCTTCAACTCGATCAACTTGAGATTCCAATTTGGTTGTCTGGTGATCCACCCATCTTAGAATTCTAAAAACTTTGTTTTTTTTTAAGAAAATGATCTCATTATCACGGGTGACTTGCCCCTTTTAGAATTCAAAAATTAGACTATTTTCACGGGCGATCTACCCCTTTTGACTTTTAAAAATTTGATCTATTTTCATGAGTGATCTGCTCCTTTTTAAATTCCAAAAAGAATTTCAGCAAGCATCCATGCTTTCCTGAAATTGGTCTATTTTCACGAGCAACCTATCATTTTTTAAATTCCAAAAATAATTTCAACAAGCCTCTATGCTTTCCTAAAATTGGTTTATTTTCACAAGCGGCCTGTCTTTTTTCAAACTCCAAACAAAATTTCAACAAGTCTTCATGCTTCCTTAAAATTGATTTATCTTCACAGGCGACCTATCCATTTTGAAATTAAAAAATTGGTATATTTTCATGGGTGACCTGTCCTTTTTCAAATTCCAAAAATAACTTCAGCAAGCCTCTATGCTTCATTGAAATTGGTTTATTTTCATGGGAGACCTGCCCATTTTGAAAATTCCAAATAGGATCTACATTGGATCCTTCCAAAAATTTTATTAAACAAAATTCAAAACAAAAAAAAATGCCCTCCTAGGGTAAACTCTTAAAACGAGTGTCTTATCTTATGACCTTAGTTATTCGTACCTTATGGATAGGATGTCTTTGGCATTTCTCGGCTTCCGTTCACCCATGCATATTTCACCAACTTTCCTCTTGATTAGTGAATCCTATACCAACACTATTTCAAAGTTAAGGTTAAACCATATGCAATGCATGCTTTTTGAAATATAGGCCCCCCGTGTTCAATACTTCATCATCATATGGTGTCTTGGCTTGCCATCTGAAGCCTTCTTAATCCTCTAATTCACCAGCTCATTCGAGTATATCATATGTCAATCTTCTGCTTAAATATAAGTGCTCATTATGGACTATCCAATAGCCATTATTGCTCTCATTGTTTATCAAGTCTGACCAAGGCCCCAAGTGTGGTGTTGCTTGTTTCATCATGAAGGAGTTTAACAAATCATAAACTTCTTAGATTATTTCAAAAACAACCATCTAATTATCTGTGTGCATCCTGCCAACAATTATCAAAAGGGTTTTTTGGTGTCAACCTTATCTTAGATTGTTAGTTAGCCGCAAGGTTGCCTTTAATTGAAGTCACGATCCTTATGGAAAAGCTCTTCATGTTTTGAGAGCATCATTTATTAGTTCAAATCTCTTACTTGATTAAAAAGATATTTTAAAAGCACGTAATACAGGTTATAGTTCTTGGTCATAAAAAAAAAAAGGAAATTCGTAGGCTCAAAATGTGTTTGAGAGTTTCAAAGACCTAGGATCACCATTAACTATTCACTTCACTCTCTCTCATTTGCTATCTTTGTAATGACATATAACCATGCCATAAATTTCATCAAAAAGTCTTGTTTTCTAATACTGGACAGGAAACTTCATTTCCATTAATTATAATCAAACAATGACATATAACCATGCTTCACCTTTTCTAAGGAATCTCCATTAATCAAAATCAAGTAGTGGCATATAATCATGCCTCTCCTCTTTATAGGATTTTTTATCAATCAAAAACTTTCAATGTTATTAATCAAGGTCAAACATTAGCATATAACCATGTCATTCATTTCAACAGGAATTTTCATCTCATTCAATCAATGGTTCAAGAAGTTCCATTCTTATCAATCATTAGCATATAACCATGTCATTCATTTCATTATTAATCTCAAACTTAAGGAGAATATTAAATTTTATTGTCCATCATTTATCTCATGATACTCCTTCATCTTTTTGTTGTCTTACATTTCAATTTGAAGGAAGGGTCAAGGTTCACTACCAATCGTTAGCCTCATTATTTCATTTTTCTTTTGTTATCTTTGTAAAAGAAAGGCATATAACCATGCTACACATTTCATTTTCACCTAAAAGATCAATATTCTCTTAACAGAGGTCATAATGCAACTCCAACTTTTCATTTTATGGATAACCAATATAATTATTTAAAGACATTGGAGGCTTTATCACAGATACCAAAAGACATGTTCACAGTTCAGTATTTTTTTGCTTCTTATGTTTTTTACTATTTTTTACTCTTGCCCTCGACATCAACTTTTAGCATTTATTGTGTCTTTTCTCAATTAAAACCTTTCTTGTCCCTCCTAGACATGATAAAGCATTTTTCTACCTTTAACATTTTCATGGCATTCCACCAATCATCAAAACTTGATTTATCTTTAAGTGTAAACAAATTTCTACTTTTGGCTTTCTCACAGTCTTTCTCAAAGTTTTCCTAGATGCCCCATAGTTTAGGGTTTTTTCCATTTTTAGTCATTTCTCAATCATTGGGCTTTCATTCTTAGCATTCCATTTACCATTGATTATATTAGTGTCATCATCTTTTCAACCAAAAGATCTCTCACTTGCCCCTAGTGTGGGGTATGATCCAAGTTAAGGTTTCTTTTCTAAAGAAAGATTCCAATCAGACTCAAATTAGGATTGTAAGGAATATATATTTTTAAGAATTGTGAAAAGAATAATAAAAAAAAAAGATGGCTTTTTCATTTCAAGAAAGGTTGGTTAGAACCAATAAATTTTGACTTTGTCTAGTGTAATAATTTGGACTTGCAAAGAACCATGATTCGTGAGTTCATAACTATCGAATCTACTACATGTCATTATGTATACTGCTAAGACTTAGCTCCATGATGTGTGGTTTAATTTCATATGTGAGCTCAATATTATTTGGTCATCCCATATTATTTGTCATGATATTTTAACAAACGTTGAATCATTTATACAAACAAAACACTTTTAATCTTTCAGGATTGATTAGTCTTAGTTTCACATGTTGGAGTTTAATCAAAATATCATAGTCAATAATAAAATGCTAAACATCTCGTAACAAAAATAAAAATAAAAGGCATATTTCATTAAAAAAAGATGATTTAATCCTAAAATAAAGTGTTGAATAACAAAATTCCATAACAAAATTGTTGATAATGCACACACCAATTAGGTCAGCTTCTCCAACAATCACTCATGTCTCGTCATTCTTTATCAATCTTTGTTATGCTCATGATGATTCAGTGACAATATGGCAGATGACATCATCCTCAACTTGCCTCTTGCTCATTAACTTCTGGACTCGATACTTGAAATTATGGAAATTACTCACTATCATTTGGATTATACCACCTAGGGAATAGTGGTTTGGGGCAATTGTTCTTGAGAGTGTGGTAATTCCATTGTTGTGTCCGGTTGTGCTCCTTCCTGGGCAATAAAAGTGGATCAAAATGGAAAGCATCCATAAATTAAACTCTTTCCTAATTATAGCATATCAATGCTTTCGGTCTTGAAGTTGAAAAATATCATGTCGGAAAAATATTTTCTCATTAGCACAATGTCAGCATTGCAGAAGACCAAAGGACTTGCATGAGGTTTTTTTCTCATTAAAACCCCTATGTTTATTGAGTGTTTTTTTGTTTCATTATCTTCCGTTGTAACTCTTCATTGTCCATACTTTCATGAAATCACTCTCCTTATTAATATAGGTCATGACAAGTTTTCCTTCGTATTCTACAAGCCCAATATCATAGCTATCATTACCCTTAGAAGCTGGTGGAGGAAGTGGAAGCAAGCAATAGCTCTCCCTTTTTCACATCAAATGCAAATATGTTTCTTTTCCAAGTAAGCCAATGAAGTGAATCATTCACTAATATTTTTTTCATACGACAAAGGGACTCCTCTTGTGGCAATTTTACCTCATCCAACAACTTCCACCTCCAAGTCTTTGAGTCAAATAACTTGACTCTAATACAGTGGTACATATATAATTCTTTATCATGCGGACAGAACTTGGGCTTCAAGAATCTCACGATCTTATAGTATAAAGGATTTGATCTTTCAACCATCATGTCAAATTCTATAGTGTCATATCGTGTCTTCATATTCGAGATCTTTTGTCATTGTTTGGTAGTAGGGTTGCCCATATAATATCATGGTCTATGATATGCGTGGCAAAGTAACACTTCTTCATTTGTTGATGCCACAATCTTCACATGGTCAAGAAGGAAATTAAATGACATTTTAGGATGAGGCTCGGAGTGTTAATTGAAACAAAGAAAATATGATATTCATTCCTGATCATACTTTGTATAAAGAACCCAGAGACAATGTTGGTTCTTTTGTTGTGTGGTTTCGTGAATGTGGATTCGTAAGTGAACTTGTTGCACTCCTTGAAAAAAAGCCTACATTTCCCCCACAGTCTTCATTGATGAATGCATTAAAACTTCATAGATGACATCTAGGTATAGGTCATGAGATGATTTCATGGTAAAGCAAAGGTTCTTGTTACTAGCTTAAAGAAAACCACAACAATGCTTCTGGATTGGAAGTTAAGCAAATCCTCCTTAACACTGTCAAACGTTGTCAACTCTTGACTCTTTAAGGGAAAACCAGATTTGAAGGACTTGTATTTCAACCTATGAGCATGTATGTTAAATGTATGAGCATGTTTTTATATGATGAACTCGTCCTTCAAAGGGTGACACATGGTTGTTACTACTGCATGATGAACAAGAATTTTGATTCTTGCTCAACCTCTACAACAAAAATTTCCTAAGTGACGGTCATTGTGTCAATCATAAATCCTGAACTCAAGATGTTACATGAAAGGCTTGACTTGATATAAAACATGTGTAGATATACCCTAAAGGTAAGTTCTAACCCTATTACATGAGACAGAGGGTAAGTTTACTACTTGATCTCTAAAAAGGATCTCTTAGTATCCTAATGATCACCCTCATGGAAGTAATATAGGGGCTCAGTAGGTAATGAGATGGCACGTATATCAATCATTACCATTTTAAGCATTCAGGAAAGAGTCAAATGGTTTCACAAACTTAAACCATGACTAAAGTCATAGGATAAGTCATTACTCCCCCACCTAACCTAAAGTTTCCATGTATATGCATTCTGAAATGTTATATCATAAATAGACTAGTGATGCATGAAGACATTCATTTATATCCAACGTACATGTATGAACAGAATAAAACAAGCTAAAGTGTAAATAAGTAAACAAAGAAGTAAGCTAAATGCGAAAATTTAAACACATCAAACCACATAAAACACGCAAAGCCTAGTCCAATGCTGTGAAAAACATAAATTCCTCGGTCAAGTCGCCATTTTATCGACATGGTGGAACGTTAGGGTCAAGGAGTCGTCACCTAGTTGTTTGGTTTAGGGTCACTAAGAGACCCGGGTGGACTGGTCTTGTATAAAGTTCTAGCGTGAAGGACTGGTTGTGGTTAGGAAATGTATTAGCACCCCAAGCGCACTGTACCTGAGGTAAGTTGCACTGTGTGATCTGGATATGGTTTAAAGGTGTTGATAGGTTCCTAATCGGTGGTCCATCTACGGCTCAGAACAAAGATTTAAACTTATGAATAAATCTGGCATTTTGAATTTATTATGGGCTCATATACCCAGATAAATTCTTATAGGAAGAATCCATGTAGGTACCCTGACAAAGTTCGCCTATCATAGAAGGCGAAAGTGTTTTCCATAATTCATATATTGTGGTAAAAAATAATCTCAATTAAAATTAGTGAATATCCAAATTAATTCTAAAAATTTTCTAGTCAACTCCTGATATTTAAATATCAGTCTTCTTGTAAGTCTAGTATTTATACCAGAATGTTGACAATTAATTTTCAAGAATTAAAATTTTTAGGGTTATTGAAATATTGGCCAAAATCATTTGGAGTTTTACAAACGTGTTGTAAAATCCATACAATATATTTTTAAAAACATGATAGAATATTTTAGATTTTGAAATAATACTCAAATAATTTTTAGGATTTATGCAATTTAAAATAAAAATTGTATTTTTAAAAGAAAATTTATTTGTTGTTTTTATACAAATTAACCGATTCGTTTAATATCAAAAAAACATCTCGCGTATAGATCATAATTCCAAATATTAAATATGTGAAAGTAGAAAAAAAATAAAAAATAAAAAATTAATTACAAAATAATCTTTCAATAATTAAAAATTTATTAAGAATCAAATTAAAACTATATTTAACAAAACACAAATAAAAATATTTTTATCAATGCTATTTTAACCACAATATCATCTATATTGGCTTGGTCTCTTGCTTTCTTGTTTTCTTGCCTTCTTCTCCTTTTTTCTGCCCTAAAGGAGTATGTCAGTTTCTTGCAAAGCAATGGCTATCAGTACATATGGTTTCCACATCTCAAGAAGGAGACGGTCATTGTTAGAGAATAATATAAATCATATCTTGAGACCTCACCTAACAGCTTAAACTATTGGGTTGAGATGGTTATTTTACATGGTATCAGAGCCTTGATGACCAAGCGGTCATGAGTTCGAATCTCACCATCCTCATTTATTTGATAAAAATTAAGCACAAGGTAATGTGGGTCTGTGCAAGTTTCAAGCCCAAAGGGCTTTCACTTGAGGGGGAGTGTTTGAGAATAATATAAATCATATCCTAGGACCTTACCTAACAGCTTAAGATATTGGGTTGAGATGATTCTTTGATAATCATCCTCGTCAAGTTTGGTTTATACGGATTCCAAAAGAAGAAGATCGTCATCAATGCATGATTGGGTTCAGCTTGATAGTGATATGTTGCTAGCAATATTTAACGGTTTGTCTTTCATTGATGTTCTTCAAGTCAAAGTTGTTTGCTCTCATCGGCATTCTGTTGCAAAAGAACTTAAATCGTACATGAAGGTCCATCAGATTCCTTGGCTCTTGATTCCTCCCCAAGAAGAAGATAATGAAGCAAGCAACAGCACCAGGTTATTCAGTATTGAAGAAGGAAAATTTTATGGTATCAAGAATGCTGTGTTGGATCATCCCATGGATGTATGATCTTCATCAACTGTGAAAGTAACACCGTTTTTCTTAGAAACTTTTTAACCAGCACTCGAATAGAACTTCCTCCAATACATACTTTCTTGGGGAGCATACGAATCCCTGCAGGTGGCAGATACATCATTGAATGGGTTTGTGCTTCTCAAGAGCAAGATTCAGAACAGCAGAGAATGAGAGAGCACTTGATTCAAAAGGCTATTTTGTCATCAGATTCGTGCCATAGTGACAGCTTTGGAGTGGTACTAATCTGTCGCAAAAGTTGGAAACTTGCATTCTGTCAGTGCGGAGGTAAAAGGAAAAGCTCTTGGATGTATCTTGATGGTAAAAATGCTCCGTACCATGACATCATGCGCTCCGAAAATAAGCTGCACGCATTAGGAAACTGTGGTTCTCTTGAGGTTTGGGACTTCGCAGCTGATTGCTTTCCTCTTAAAACAATGACTGTAAAGCCTCCTTTACTGACCTGAATATCCCCAGAGATCTTTGTACCTCCACATTTTATTTGGTGGAATCAGCTGGCACAGTTCTTCTCGTTGCAAGGTGCGTAGGGGAATTTGTTCTTGGAGGTGCCAGCCCCGTGCTTGAAGAAGACTTGCTTATTGATGAGGGCATTCAGCCTTTGGTTTGTCCGTATTGGACATTACAATTTCGCTTGTTCAGAACGGACTTTGAGCAGAAACCATGGGTGGACATGGAAACCATGGAGGATAGAGCGCTTTTTATTGGTGCAAATCACTCAGCATCAGTCTCGGTTTCAAACTGTGGAGGACGTAAACAGAACTCCATCTACTTTACTGACGATTACTGGGGACAAATGACGATTGCTCATATGGTGGTCATGATATGGGTGTTTATAACTTGGAAGACAGAAGTGTCAAACAGTTCTATGAATGTAATGCATAGAAGATTCAACCACCGCCCTGTTGGATCCTTCCTAATCCATGGTAGACATATCAGGAGCTTTCTTGATAACTTCAAATAGCCAGTTTCTGCTTGCTTCTCAACTTTCCATTTGCTGCTGTGAAGCTCTGCTTGCCACTGCTCCTACCTTACCTCTGCTGCAGATGCTACTCCGGCTTGTGCTGATATTGCAGCTGGAATGAAGTTACAGTTGTGTTGTATCTGATTCTAGTTTTAGCCTTTCTATTACTTGTTTCTTGTCTGCAAAATCTGATGATTTTCGCTTGTGCTTCTTTTGTTTATGGTTTCATCCCAATTTTCAATTGTACATCATTCTCTTGTAAATAAAATTGTCTTGGAATTCCAAAGCCTTATTTCAACATGTTTGTACCAAAAGTCTCAGACAAGAAAAAGTTTGTGCTGGTTTCTGTTGCTTACTAATGACAATGGAATTGACAATTGCAATAAAGAAACATTTACATTGAATCCACTTCAAAATTGGCCAACAGAATTTGTGCCAGTAAGAATCAACTCTTAACAATTTAATGTATGAGAAGGATAGCAGGCTGTGGATACAAGAATCCAAGAGCCTCTGGAAAAAAAAATTTGCTGTTATCACTCAGATAGAGTAACAAAAACAAACCCTGCCAAAAACCTCCATGGACATGATTAAATGCCACCTCCAGAAGTTCCTGAAGATTCAGCAACATCTTCCAATCTTAATTTCGTTGCTACTACTTCAATCATTTTACCTCTATCTGCTGAGCCATCCACAGCCCTGTTTAGTCTTTTCAACCATATATCATAGTCAACTGGGTATGGAGTTCCACAAAGGCTATCAACATAATCAGCAAATGCCTTCAAAAGAGCTGAAATTTCACCAAGCTGTTGCTGAATCAAACGCTTTGCCCAGCTTCTTTCCCTCCATTGCAAGGCAGACTCGATGGAATCCTGTTGCTGCATAGGCCCCCCACATACAAAAAAGAGGAGGTAAATTAGGCTCTCAGCATCAGATGATGGACAAAGTTTACCATGCTGAAGTGCATGTGATGAGGAGAACTGTAGATTTATTGCCGGGCTATCCCTGTCTTCTAGAACTGCACGTCCCCATGAAATCGGAACATGCAAGAACATCTTTCCAGACCCTTTGGGGTCAATGACACGAATTATGTTCTCGGGACAAAGATCACCATGTTGGACGTTGGCAATTGATGCACTTCTTAGAGCAGCTAGGCAGTCTCGGCAGCAGCGAAGTGCTTCCTCTGAGGAAAATGGGCCATCTCGAGCAACTGTGAAAGAGAGTGGCTCCCCGACTGGAGACGTCACAAGTATCGGAGTTCCACACCATAGGTGATCACAACGCCCTCCAGGACTCTGCTTTTTACATGGACCAGGATGCAAAATCCGGCCAGAGGCAACTATTCTTGGCAAATATTTACATGAAATTCCTTGTTGCTTCAAGATGTTTAACACTTTTGTTTGCCTCTGTACTTGGTACCACAAACTCATGTCTTCCCAGGATGGCTCTAGTCTGGATGGGTGAGCACCCACATATAAAGTGAATAACTCTGCGGGAAAATCTGGAGAAACAGCACTATACATAAAGTAGTTCCCTCCAACCAAAGAATCCTGTATTTGAAAACTTTTATTTCCCTGCTGCTGGTCATCCAACATCAATACATCACCCTGTCTAAGCTTCATATTTGATGCTCGCTTTTTCAAAGAAGGATTGTCACTTTGGTCAAGTTCTTCAATCTCTCCTTGATGTACTATTTGTTGGAAGGAGACCATTGCATTTTCATTTTCAATTAGGCGACACTCCATCCTACGCTTCTGAAGACGGAGACCATGATCTGAAGCCAGTGAGGTTATTGACTTTCTTGGCAACCCCATCCACTGGACTATAGAATGGAATGTTGCCAGAAGTACTTGAAGAGTTCCTAGGTCTCTCCAATTTGCATTACCTAGCTTGTTCCATACCTGGTCAACTGGGGAAACTGCGACTTCAGCATGACACTTGATCCATTCAGTCACAGATTGGTATGGATCAGCTGAGTTCACTTCAAGTTTGCCAATATCACCCCCAAGCTTCACTACCCCACCAAATTTAGAATCAAAAACCAAAATAAATACAGAATCATTGCCAACTGCACTGAACTTGCTCAAACTCTGTGTGATAAGTATATGAACACCATAAAAGAGGGCTTCACAGATACTGCCAGGAGATAATCTTAACTCGTTTTCTGACAGTATATCTGGTCTAAACAAGGCAAACTCCATAACATGATCCCAACGAACTTGCATATCACTCCCAGTTCTTTGTACCAAAGCTAAACCACAGAGCTCTTCAAGCCTTCCCCTTGACACTGCCTTCTCCACGGTATAAAATTTTGATCCAGGATGACGAGGACAAGATAAAAAGAATGGTAGCGGCCCACTTCTGTGCCAAAATGTACGCCACAGGCCATTTACAATAGCATGAAGGAAATCTTCTATTGCAAAATACTTGTCTTCTTTTGAATCATCAGAAGCATATGCTGAGCACGGCATACGATACAGTTGCTGAAATAGGACCCCCTCCAATGCTAAATCAAGCTTGCACAATTCATCAATCGAGAAGGGAGACCTGAAAAACTGCCCCTTGTTGGACAAATCTCCAACTGAATTTTCCAAAACCCAGTCCTCAAGACCTTGTGTGAATAATTCGAGGCTGACAAGTTTCCTTGCATAGTCTTTAAGTGCCTTAAATGCTCTTCTGGAAGCAGGAACAGACTTGCTTGAGGTGGAAATGCCAGATAAACTCCGGGCAGACATCACTATATCCACAGAAATCCATGTGTTAGTTACTCATCATTATCGAGAGAAATCTGAAATAAAGCAGGTTAATACTTAGTTAGAGGACAGAACATCTCCATGTGCTATTTAAGAGAATGACAGTAAACTGTGAGCATGCAATGAGCTGCTTAGTACTTTCCATGCACGTGTACTTGAGAATAATAGGTCCAAAACATCTCTTTTCTATATTTCTCCTTCTTGGCTCATCATCCATATTTCAAATTTCATTGTCAAGCATTGATCTCTCCTATGCAAGATGGAAAGTATGTGTGCCAAGTCTGCATCATCTGTATTCATTAGGTGATGATTCATTTTTTAAAAGTAATAAATCTTAATATTCAAAACCTCGATGATCTTAAAGTGAAAACAATGCATTCAATCTCGTTCTACTATACTTTGAAACATTTAATTTGTAAGTTCTGAGATGAAATTTAGGAACCAACTGAAAGTACTTAAGAGACAAAGATGAAGGAAAAAGGACCAGCCATCATTACAAACCAGAGCTAGATTTCCTGAAACTTCCACTCAAACTGTTTCCTGGAGGTGAGTCCAAATCATTTTGCGAAATACCTGATCCAAAATCATCACTCTTGTAAAACATGGAAAGCAATCAAGTATGGACATAATTAATAATTCATTAACCAAGAAAGGTGGTTTGCAAATTTAAAGCTAGAATAACAAGCTTAGATCAACTGACAATGTTGTTATCATGAAAAATGGCATATGAAAGAAGATAAAATCCGGGCTAAACAAGAAGTAAGGTGGCAGAAAAATCAAACATGGCTAAAGCAAGATCCTCTTTACTTCTAAAGCTTTTGCTTGTCCAAGTAAGAGAAAGCCACAACCCAAATAGTCAAGTACGTCAGATTATTGAAAGTACAGCAAGTAACTGAAGTCAGAGGCCTAAGACAGTGTTAAGGACATCCAAACTGACTAGATCAGACAGGTGTTTAGCACCACTGCAGGTAATCAAAGTGAGAGACATTAGACAAGTTTTTAGAGCAATCAAAAGCAAACCAAGTTCAAAAACCCACTTGAACTATACCGTAAAAACACAATTATAGTTATAAACGAGAAGGTAAATGCACAGCTCGCAAGAATTGCATTCCATAATCCAAATACCAACCTGATCTTGTCTTCCTAAAACTCCCATTCAAACTTTGCCCAGGAGATGAGTCCACATCATTTTCTTGAGATCCTGAATCAACATTAACCATTAATTGAGTGCATAAATTATACTTCAATCTTGTTAATGCCAACACTTTGAAAAAATAGAGAAACGAGCATCCTTCTAATAAGGCAAATGCAGATTGTAATGCTAAAGAACCTCAGCAAAAAAGGGTATAGCCCATCTCTCTATGCAACACTATTATAGCCTTGGACCAGGATAAATGCTGGAAGAAAACACAAACAAAACCATGGCGGCAAAAAAGCATTATTCTTGACATATAAACATGAAAAAAAGTTGTTTTCCTTCGGGAATTTGATTAATTCTGCAATAAAGTAAATATTTTTTACATAAAACACAAGCTATCTATATGACAGATAGCGGAGGTTAAAGCAAATAATGTAATCTACATATGCTTGCAAGATTCCAAATTCCCAACATATCTAAATATTATATATTTGCACATCTGGCTTAATTAACTACACAACAAAAAAATGCCAACAAGGAGAGTCAGAGAAAGAATAATGCCATTCAATCACATTATCTGCCAAAAATGAACTCACCTAATAATTCCATGGCTACAACTCAAACTCAAGCCAAAATGCAATCTTCAACAATGTTAATCTGCAGATCTTTGGAGTATCTAAAACCAAGCATTGTTCAACATAACCACTGCATTGTGAAAAGAAAAACAATTTCTTGTGTAGAGGGAGAGTGTGGAACAGTAATGGGAAGGAAAAGGAGAGATCTTGAACTGTACATCGGAGAAGAAGAGACCCAAATGGGAGACATTATCAGAAAAACGAAAAGAAAAAACAGAAGCAGAAGCAGAAGAAGCAATGGTTCTTGCCAGATGGGTTCTTTCTTGTTTTGAAAAGAAGAGACAGTAAGACAGCAGCAACAAAAAAAAACAACAGATGAATAACAAGAAAGAAATGAAGGACAAGAAGCAAAACAAAAGCTCTTTCACTGCTCTTTAAAAGCTGTAGAAAAGAAACCACAGCCTCTAATCTAACAATGTTCCTTCTTCTTTCTTTGTTTTTGTCTTGTCCCCACAAGTCTTCTTTGGCAGTTGGTCCCACTGACATATGATGTTTTTTATTTTCCTCTTCAAGCTTGTCTCTCGAAGCTGCTGCTGTTTTTCCATGCGTGATCAACACACACACACGCCCCTTGTTCACTTCCTCCTGTTCTTATTTTTTAACAAGAAAAGAAATGCATAAATACCCTATTTTGATCATTCTTTGGCCATGGATCCCTGGTCGTACTCAGATAGGACTTCAATCCTATTGCTTTTGCTCTTTTTGTGCTTGATGGATGTTCAATCCTTGTACTGGTTTCCTTAAAACAACTCAGTCTGATGTAATTAAAAACTCGAATAATCGACCTCATAATTTAGTTAAAATTCGTTGTAATCAATTCAGGGATGGAACAATGGGAAGGTGAGGGAGTGATGAACACGCTCCATTGATTAGAGAGTGGGTTAATGGGGTATACTCAAATGGGAGTAATGTCAGGTTCAACTTCACTTTTGCTGGAATTCTTATATAATATTTGATTTATATAGCTTCTGGTCCAGTCAGTAGTTTTCACCAATCACCATCCCACCCTGCTGCTGGTCCCAAATGGTCCTCTACTCTCCCTAAACTGGCACTGTATTACCTTGAGTCATCATAGTTCATCGAGCAAGTTATGGGATAATTTTCTTTTTTCTTTATTTTTTTGTTCTTATTTTCCATGTTTTTGTAATTAAATCTGGGAAACATCCACAAGCTGCTTCCAACCAAAAACATGCCATGCAGATAGAAACTATCCACCGATAATTGCCATGGAAAAATTAGAAATTGATGGCCAACTATACAAAGATTTAAGGAGCCTAGATATCATCAAACATAATAAATGCACAAAACTTCCACCCAAATATTCCATGTTGATTATAGAGAACTGAAGAAACTACCACCCAACCCAAGCACTCGCGATTCCAGCAATTAATGTCATTAATTGAAAGGGACAAGCTGATATCAATAATATTATTTTAATTGATGCTGAGTGATTTCACTAATTAATCACTTAGACTTTGTCATTTCCAAAAATAGTCCACGGTTCTTGAAATTTTATATTTAATTAGTGTTCTAATATACAAGTAATGTTTTTTTTCTCTATTTTATGTGGATAAAGTAATCCAAACAATACCCTTTTTTTTTCTCATGATATTTCTTGATTGTAGCATGGCATCCATGGTTCCCGTGGTTCAGACCATACCTTGAAGAAATTCATAAAAAAACCAAAGGCGTGGGGGCTAAGGCATGAGGCATGACCATCCGAAATTGTATAGCACTAAACACAATGATTAGGCAAATCTATTGTTTATGTTTTTCCATAATGCGAAGACCGCATGAGTGTCATGAAGACATTAATTACTTGTAGATGTCGCCATATATTAATCATTATCATCATCTCTTATGAGGTTGGCTAAGAATGCATGGGTGGCCGCACCCTTCATTTACATTCCAAACTGGTCCAAAGGCCTGAGCTATGCCGGGGGGGGGGGGGGGGGGGTGTTGATAGTCCAAACGCCGGTGCCAGGCAAGGGAGGTCGGCCCATGGGCGGGTGTACGGCCTAGCCTATCCTCACAGTGAAAACACCTACAGAGGGACAGCTTCCCGAGCACACATCACCCTTCTTAGGAACGGGTTCACCTCATGGGCTCCGGTTTCTATTACTACAATCTTATATTTCTACAGAGATATCGTGGTAATAATTATGTTTTAAAATATTTTTTATTTATAGATATATTAAAAAAAAGCCCAAATTCTTTTGATTCCTTCCTTGTACAATCCCATCAATGAATAATGATAATTAGCTGTAGTTAATAAAACTAATCTTAGACAACAACACAGCATCAATATAAAAATCAGAAAGCCATGGGGAGAAGGGTGGGGGAATTTTTTTGGATGCCTTCATTAATTTTAATTTAATCATTAAATTGTCTCCTAATTTGTAGAGAAGTAAACCCAAGTTCAATAATCACGTTTAATGACTTATCCACCAAGCCCAACAACTCGTCCAAGAGAAAAGCCCATTATTCTCTTTGAAAGGTCTGAAAAAATTGCGAAAAAGATTCGAAGTTGATAAAAAAATAAATAATAATAATAAATAAATAAAAAGCCTCTCAAAGTGCAACCAATCAATAATCAAAGGGAAAAAAGAGCTTGAATCATGCTTGACTAATTTTTCTTAATTTTTTTTGGATTTCTTGTGTTATTTTGAATTTTATGTTATTTTTCTTTTATATTTTAGGATTTTGATTCTATTACCTAGGCATTATAAATTTTTTTAAGAGACAGATTTTATTTGTTTTATTTTCAAAAAAGTAAATTGCAAATTTAAAATTCAAGCTTGCAACTTTTTTTTTATCATCAAGTATTTCAGTGCTTTTATTGTTTTTGTGCCTTCGCCTACATCAAGGTCCCTCTACGATGGGAAGGAAAAAAACTAACTGTAAGGATATAGAGAAATGTAGAAAACAAGATTTTTTTTTAAAAAAAAAAACAAACACACGGTAATATAGAAGATGAAAAGCCAATGACCTGTGTGGAAAAAAAAAAAAAAAAAAAAAAAAAAAAAAAAAAAAAAAAAAAAAAAAAACCTAAAAAAAATTGTTTTTACTATGTATCACTTTACAAAATATTATTTATTGTAATAATATTTTGTTTTTTTTAATTTAATTCTTTAATATTTTATTTATTAAAAATTGAATTTTATGATTTGTTTTGACTTTCTTTTAAAATGATTATTCTACTTTTATGAACTAGATTGCAAACTTAGTGACTTAACCTGGTTGACTTAATTTTTTTTATTTTTTTTTCACAATTACAACATTCAATATTGAATTAATTAGGAATTAGGCTTCATGATTTTTCAGTTTGATTTTTATGAGGTTATCTTGATCTCATGAACCAAGTCATGAGTTTTACGAATTGATCCGTAATTTTTTATTGCATCCTTTTTTAAATTGATTTCTTTTTTTTTTTTATCCCTTGACAATAACTTGATTGTTAATTGAGTTTCGTAATTTATTTTGATTTATTTTCAATAGAGTTATCTTCATTTCATGACCCAAGTCGTGGTTTGGGAGGTTAACCTGAGTTGACTCAAATTATTTTTTTAGTTTTTTTCATGAAATTATCTTGGTCTTATGACCTATGTTATGAGTTTGGTGAGTTAACTCGAGTTTTTGTTATTGTTTTTTTTCAATTTCATCTTTAAAGTTTATTGGGATTTGAACTTCATTATTTCTTTCGGTTTGCTTTCTATGAGGTTATCTTCATCTCATAAATTCAGGTTGTGGGTTTGACATATTAAACCAAGTCGTAAATTTGACAAGTTAACTTGAGTTGACTCATGTTTTTTATTTTATTTTATTTTATTTTAAATAGATTTTTTTTTTAATTTCATCATTCAATATTGAGTTGATTAAGAAATGAGCTTTAATTATTTTTTTAATTTGTTTTTTAATGAGATTATAATAGTCTCATGACCTGGATCGATCCAATATATTATTATCTTAATATTTTAAAAAATAATGTTATCTTGAATTTTTTAGTCAAATAATATTTTTACTGATCATCTAAATTATCTTTAAATTTATAAAATTAATCAGATCACATCATATCAATTATCATATAATTTATTTATTTTTTTACTAAAAACATGTTAGCAATAGCTGATAAATTTTTTACTTCAAACAAATTTCATCCGCTCATCCAGTGATGACCTAAACTATAGTTTGCTGAATGCTATGCAAGCCAAAAAAAAAAAAAGAGAAAAAAAACAAAAAAAAATATTCAAAAAACAAAACAAAATAAAATTCAATGAATGAGAAAAGAGAAGGATGGCTAAAAAGAATAGGTTGGAAAAGGGTAATACAGCAGAGAATCAAAGGGAAAAGAAAGTAGCATAAGAAACCTATGCAAGCAGCGACAGATCAAAGGCAAAGACAAAAATGGAGCAAAAATTCCTTCAGAAACCAGATAAAAAAAATCAACCAAGAGCATGCAAATGGGAATAAACCATAAAGATCCCTAAGTGGTTTTTTTCCCAAAATGAATTTTGCCTAAATCCTTAAACATTTCAGCATAGTTTTTAAATCCGATCCAGTAACCAGCCTGATCTAAGATCCGGGTTCCAGGTTTTCACCGGATCACCAAATCGCCCAGATTAATTTCTATTTTTAAAAAAAGTCAAAATGATATCGTTTTAGTAAAAAAAAACAAAAGTCAACGGGTTGCAACCGGATTTTGCCGAGTCAAACTGCTAGGTTACACCAGATCATTATTTTTTCTATTTTTTTTCAACCCGACCTGGTTCCAGCCCTGGATCGGCCGGGTCTTAGGTCGACCCGCCAGGCCGGGCCTAATTTCAAAACTATACATTTCAGGTAACAAAATTTTAAATATTTTAAACGATGGTAATTCATATAATTACCCAAATTGTTTTCAGATAATTTGGATAATTCTGATTATCCTTTCTTTTTAATAAATTTTTAAAATAATCTAAAATGATATAAAAATATTTAAAAAATATTAATTTAAAAAAAAAATTAAACTTTTTAAAAACATTTCTGAAATGTTTACGAACTTGCTATAAATGGCTCTCATTCCCCACCTTTCACTTGCTAACTTTGAAGGATAAGTATAACCCATTCGAGTTAACGTTGGTAATTTAGTTTTGGTATATAACTGGATTGGTCTCTATTGTTTTTTTCTCTCTTCTTTCATAAATTAACTAGACACCAACTTGCTATAAATTAACTAGACACCAACTTGCTATAAATGGCTCTCTCATTCCCCAATCCCCACCTTTCTCAGAAGGTGGGTCTTCGACTTCACAACTGTAACCCGTTTCATTCTCATCATTTTTGCGTGCAATGATCCTCCCTTCGGGTTTTATGGGCTCTTCTTTTTCTTTCTTTTATGGTATAATTTCTTTTCTTTTTTTGGTGTAGGTTTTAGTACTTAAATAAACATGATAATTTGACCAGAAAGTTTACTTCTTTTTTAAAATTTTGGTTTGTTGTTTTTTGCTAATTTGTATTGATGGGTTCTGAATGTTTTGTTTGATTAGCTCTTCAGTGATAGTTATATTATCTGGGTTTGATTTTTGTTAAATAAAAACAAGAAAGATGGGATTTTTTTTGTTAAATTCTGACTGGTTTTGGAGGTTAAGGGAGAGTAGTTCGAGGATCATTCACGCAAAAATGATGTGAATAATGGGTTATTATGTGAAAAAATGATCTCGTTATTGAAGGATAACCAGAGCTCAAGAGGGTCCTTGTTGCAAAAGGTTCTTGTTAAGGTATGGTCCTTTTATCCTCTCAGAAAGTATACCCTTTTCATATAAAATTTCATTTCCTTTTGGATTTTTAATGATAGTTACCTTTTATTAGATTCTGGCGCGCAAAGTTGTCTGTACTGTTTTTCTTTTTGTTTACTCACTTGGCTAACAAGCATGAGTTCTGTGTTTTGTATGTAATGCTTTTTGTAATAACATTTCTGTGTCTGGCTATTCCTCTGTTGTGTGTTTCTGTTTTCTTTTCTGGCAACAATATGCTTGTTGTCTACATAGGGAGGTGTAAGTTGGGATCCTTACAAATCATTTTAAAGGCTATCCATATTTGGAGCACTGTTATAAGGAGCAAATTCTTTCTGGATCTTAATAACAGTTATACAGGTGTAGGGATGGGGCACACCCTACATTTCTGATTGCATTCTGTATGCTGATTTGATTCATTCTTCATCTTCAGTCTCTCTGGCTGTCGATTGAAATTTTGCATTATAGAATTAATCGGATGAGACCGAGTCTTGATATTGAAAATATTTATGGATTATTGGTCATTATTACCTCGGTATCTTATAAGAATTGGGTGCTTCATATATAGCATCTATAAAAATCTGTGGCTTGTAGCTATTGCCCCATGTAAGTTAAATGGGGAACCAAGATTCATGTAATTCAAATGGCTATTTGGCTGTGGATCTTCTGTTTTGAGCAGTTGTTCTGTTTGCTTCTGCTTTTGGAGGTCGTTTGCTGGCTGTTTTGGAGGGAAAATGAAGGTGTTTAACAGTTGTCTTCTTTTCCTTTTCATAATGTGGTAATAGACTGATAGTTGCTTTATAAGAACACGTTTCTTATCTCTTTGATGCTAACACATTAGAATTGCCATGAAGGTGTTTATTTCTTCACCACAAAAATGATGCATTAGTTATGATTTTGACATGTGGCATTTAGTTCTGCTCACTCGACTAAAGGAAATTCACACACTGTTTTAGTTTATTTTTTTGCATTTTCCAGATTGTTTTTTCCTCCAATTCCAAAGATCCCGCATGGCTACGTTTCACAGCTTTGCTGCACTACTTGAGGTTTCTCTCAGCCAGCTAGGTATCTTCCATAGTAGATTTATAGTTTTTGTTATGCCTGTTTATTTGGTGGTTCTTTCATAGGTCTGCCATAATTTATTATGTTTTGTTTGATTTTTCTATGCCTCTTTTATGTCACACAAGATTTTAAAAGCTAAAAGGTTTCTTGTGTGCTTGGCTGAATTAGGTGTGCATTGTCTCTCAGACATGTCAGTGGTCACAATATCTCATGACGTACTACACTGGTAAACTCTATTCTTCAATGCTTGCATTCAATTTTAGGATTCAGTTGTTAATTTTCCATACTGTTTCGCTGTGACAGGGCCATTGTCAGTTGCAGTTTTAAGATCTAGTTAGTAGCTTTGGATTGGAACATTTTCTATTTACCACAGTTAATTTACTTTTGACACATCAGAGGTTCCATGAAGAATTGTGCGCCCGCGTGCATGCCAGTGTTGTGTTTCTAGGAAATTTTATGCAACTCTCATTAAATTTTATGTATAGACGATGGATCATTTAATTTAAAGAAGAGACTAAATATTAGCGAAAATAGTCTCAATTGGATGTCTGATCCTTCCAAAGAGAGGGAATTTCATTTATGCCATATCCTTGATTTTGATCAGTCAATCAATCAATGCCTCGCCACATTTGTTTTGTCATTTTTTTCATGGTTTTTGCTTGTTTATCTGGCTTTGGAGATGCAAAGGACAATAGCAAATTAAACTGATTAGATGCAGAAGTATAGAGATGACAAGATCAAAGATAGAAAGACGACTACTGGTGAAGAATAACAAAGAAGTCCAGAGTTTTTGGAGAGATTTGCTAGTAGGTTTATATGTTAGTTTTTGCATGCAGGCCAGGCTCCAAGCTTCTCTCCTTGAGTGCGTTTATGTGTTTGATCTACGTCCGAAGGGGTTCAGCAGAGGCCAATCTTGCCAACTTTCTAGTTTGGCAATTGTTTTAAGCGGTGGCTGTAGCTTTCGAGCCATGAACACGTTTCTTTTTCCGGGTGGTGTTTATGGCGGGGCAGCTCAATGTGCTCCCCAGTGGCCAGGATGCCTCAGGCACACTTTCCCCAACGACATTCTTCTTTGGGCCATTTTATGTGAATGGAATTGCAAATCATTTTCAGTGAATGAAACACTGTTAGGTTTGCTTGCTGTTTTGCCACAATCCTCATTCAAACACGCGCATTGGATTGAATTCATGTCCTTCTTAACCCCTTTTGAGTAGGCTTTGATCATAGCCAGCGAAAACTGTGATTCACCATGTAAATCTTCTGTTTTCTTTATTTTCAATAATTTGACTTTCACTGATTTTGAATGCTTCATATCTTATTTTGTTAGCCCCTCCAAAAAAAATGCATTTTTGAATTTGTAAATTAATTGTAATGACAACACAAGCCGAAAAATAATACTACTATCAAACTTGTTTTTTAAAATATTTTTAGTTTTAAATTAATATTTTTTACTTTTTTTTTTATTGTTTTGATTTGTTAATATCAAAAATAAAAAAAATATTGTTTTGATATATTTTCAAGTGAATAATACTTTGAAAAATAATATTTATCACGCTCACAACTTATGTCTTGAATAATCAATTAATCTCTTTATTTTAGTAATTTGTTTTATTTTTTCTAGCCAAGTGGCTGGTGTATGATAAGCTAAGGTAGTTGGTGGTTGGTACTAATATTTTTTTTTCGTGAATTTAGACTCGTCGATACTTAAATAAATATTTTTTTTTAAAAAAAATACCATAATATTTAGAGAGACTTTAAAAATAAATATCCAGTTAATCATATAGATTAAGAACCTTTTTATTTGAAGATTCATAATCTTTTTATAGTATGTGAATATATATATATATATTTTTTTAGAGGAAGGGTTGTAATATCTTCTTGCTTTGATAGCATTGAAAATGAATAAAATATTCCTTATATATTATCAATGAAGGATAAATATTTCTTACACATCATTAATGAAAAATAAATATTATATTTTTCTGAAAACTTTAATACATTTAGGTGTATAAAAAGATGAGTATTTTTTTACCTTAATTTTCGATGTTAAAGGTCATAATAAAGACTTAGCGAGAAGTTGAGCCTAGAGATGATGAGTATGTTAGTTTTTTAGTTTCATATTTATTTGAACTCAGCGCGTAGTTGAATCAAATAATGTTAGGTCTGATGATCAAATAATGTTAGTTCTAATAAATTATATGATTCATATGTCTAGCTAGATCATCTAAAATGAAGTACGATCACCTTTTAGGTGATCTGACCGGTTAAAACACTTCATTTAAATGTTTTAATATAGTTAGGTTTACCAAAAGTGAGTCTTTTGGTTTGAGATGCTCGCTATCTAGTAACAGCTGAGTGCCCTACTAGATACTCCTTCGTGGGGTGGCTGTGGTCGAGTCCGATGTTCTGTTACAATATGACTTATTTTATTGAGATCTTTGTTATATTTTGGTTCAAAGATATTAATTCTTCACCGTGTCTTTCTTTGATAATTTTTTTTAAACATGACTTTTAAATAAAAATAACATGCATAAAACAAGATGATACATCAACTTGGTTGTTATGATTTTTCTTAGAAATTCAAAAGAAAACAACTTCCCTCAAATCTGCTGCAGAGTGTGTTTGGTATTGCGGTTGCTGTTGTGGTTGTGGTTTTAAAAAAGTTGTTTTATAAAAGTACTTTTAGTTGAGGTTGGTTTGAAAAAATATATGTTTGGTTAAAATTGTGGTTGAAATTGAGGTTGAACAAAAAGTAGTTTAATATGTTTGGTTAAAAAAATATTTTTCAAATTGAGGTTATAAAATAATTATAAAATATATATATTAATATTAATAATTTTTAATTTAAATATTGTAGATTTAACTACTGTTATTACATCATGAAATAAATAATATTGATATCAAATATTTTTTATTATTCCATTAAACTATGTGCAATGTCATTACATACGAAATCTATCCAACAATTAAATACTAGTTTTTCGAGTAAAACACAATTTTTTTTTAAAAAATTACAATTTCATTACGTACAAAAATTATTCGACAAGAACTACAATTTCCATGATTTTTTGAGCGTGCAATAAAATTAGGTAAAATATTATCAGGAATAAAATTGAGATTACAGTACAAGTAAATTTAATTCACCTTAAACTAATTTAAAAAAAAAACAAAAAAAATATTGTTCACGATTAACTGCACTGGTTTTTCGAGGAAAAAAAAACTAAACTTTTCTTACTGGTTTTTCAAAAAAAAAAAAACTGAACAGAGCAACAGTGGAGCTATGCTCCACTGTTCCTTAAAAATACCCACGAGAAGCAGCAAATGCTGCTTCTCCAATCATGCGGCTGGGCAGCAAAAATTAGTGGATCCTACCAAGCAAAATCAGTTTTGCTTGCTTTACCAAACACTGATATGTTCACCCGTAGCTACATTACCAAATATCGTCTAAATGCAGCTTTTGATACAGTTGTCTTACCTATTCCTGCATGCCCACAACAGGAACATCATTTGTATTAATTCACAGTGATGTTATCTACATGGTAATCAATACCTACTAGGTGCATAGTAACATTTAAGCATTTGGGTTCAATTTATCCAACACATCTTCAACAATTTTTTGGATAAATCTTGATTCATTTTAAATAAATAAATAAGAATAAAAATGGTTTAATTTAAACTCATGTCTATTTAATTTTAATACCATATAAAAAAAATTATTATTTCAACTCAAAAATTTAATCTTTAAATCCTAAAATGTTATATAATCCTTTAACGTGGCAAAATTCTGTTTCAGTTTTCGAACACTGGACGTATCAATATCATAGAATACAGGAAACACAATCTGCCCTTTTGTACTTTTTCAATCCATAATCTTTTCTAGTTCATCAAGACACCATGTGGAGGAAGCATGGCTTTCGGAGAAGATCAGTATGGAATCCTCGACTCCTGAATTGCCTTAAGGAGTTGTGAAGAATGTCTTCTCCTTTGGGAAGTTCATTATCGTCCTGAAAGGTATGAATTCATGCTTGAAGTAAGGCAATATAAAGATGATCTGTAAAATTCTTAATTATCTTCTCCTCTAAAACTCAAAAGAAATCATAAGCATATCCAATTCTAGAGGAGGAGGAAGATGATTAGTATTCGGACTCGAACAACATGGTTGCTGTGGAAGGCACTATTCAGCAATTCAGGAAATGGGGTTCTTTCTCGCAATAAACTAGCAATGCACATGAAGGAATCATCAAGAAACAAGACATAAATGTGAAGAATGCTTAATAACAACAAAACTGGAATAGCAGAGAGCAGCATTGAAGTGATGAATTTCTATCCAAGAATTGGAAGAACATTGGAATGTTTTGAAGCAATAAAATTTAATCCACCAACTCTCCTGGCAAGTAAAACACAAATTCAATTCTTGACTCCTTGCTATACAAAACCAATTTCTCAGCATACAGAAAAAAATTATGCCAAGATCCAATATTTACGCAATAATTAGCAAAACATCGAATAAATCAAGATGGGAATATCTTGCCTGAGTTGAATATTTTTATCAGAAACATTATCTAAGAGCATTAACAAATGATGTAGAACAAGTAGCGGAAGCATACATGCTCAAGAGGGATCACCCGAAATTCAAAGGCAACTGAATTTCGGCAGCCGGGGCGTCGAAGTCGGAATGCCGCGAAATTCACCGAGTCAATGCGTTTCGCCGTTTACGGAGGATATCAGTGGCTATGCCCCTGATGTCCACCAGTTTTTGGCCAAATTCCATCGTTTCGGCCCCGAAATCGTCATTTTTTCCATTTTGGCATTGAAGGCTGAACTGATGGAACGAAGAGGAGGAGTCTCAGGGTTTCGTCGAAGCAATCCAGAATCTTCGTTTAATACCAGAGACAAGGGTGGCAACAGCAGCCAAACAGGCGTAATGAATCAGAACAAAGAAGGAGGCAGCAGCAGCAGCCAAGCAGCCCAAGGCAACAGGAATATACCCAGAAATCCAAATCAGAACACGAACACAAACTTGAATCCCAACCCTTACGCCAGACCTGCACCTGGAGTCTGTTATCGTTGTCGGAAACCTGGTCATCTCTCTAACACTTGCCCGGATCGTCGCAGACCTGTCAACTGGATCGAAGGGGAAGAAGGGGATCCAGAGGCTACTGGGGATGATGCAGGGGAGGATGACTGTTATGAGGGGGCAGAGTTCGCTGAGGAGGATGGAGAACGAATCAACTGTGTAGTGCAGCGAATATTATACACTCCAAGGCAAGAGGATGCAGGACAGCGGAATAACATCTTCCGCTCATACTGCACCGTGAGCCAGAAGGTGTGCGACTTAATTGTGGATAGCGGGAGTTGCGAGAACTTCGTTGCAAGGGGCCTAGTTGAACACCTAAAGCTACCAACCGAGAAGCACCCGACTCCATACACTATCGGCTGGATCAAGAAAGGACCCACGGTGAAGGTAACTGAAATCTGTCGCGTTCCTATTTCCATTGGAAAAATATATAAAGATGAAGTAGTTTGCGATGTGATTGATATGGATGCTAGTCATGTGTTGTTGGGTCGGCCGTGGCAGTATGATGTTGATATTACCTACAAGGGTCGGGATAATACTTATTTGTTCACGTGGGGATCACATAAAATTGCTATGGCTCCTTACAAAAGGAAGGCACTGTCCGGTAAGGCTTCTGAAGTGGGGAAGCAGTCGTTTTTGACAGTGTCCAGTTCGGATACAGAGTTTGTGGCAGACATCAAGGGTGCGCCAGAGTTCTATGCGCTCGTAGTGAAAGCCCTCATGGTGGAAGGGGAAGTTGAGGCTTCGGTGACAGTCCCTGACAGGCTGAAACCATTGATAGATCAGTTCAGGGATATCACTTCGGAAGAGTTGCCGAATAATCTACCGCCCTTGAGGGATGTCCAGCACCATATAGACCTCATACCAGGGGCCAGCCTGCCAAATCTACCTCATTATCGGATGAGTCCGAAAGAGAACGAGGTCTTGAGGGAGAAAATTGAAGACTTGTTGGAGAAGGGTTTTATCCGCGAGAGCATGAGTCCGTGTGCGGTTCCTGCGTTGTTAAAGCCAAAGAAAGATGGGAGTTGGCGTATGTGTGTGGACAGCCGAGCTATCAATAAGATAACTGTCAAGTATCGCTTCCCAATTCCCCGCCTAGATGACATGTTGGATCAGCTTGAAGGCTCGAAGTTATTCTAAAAAATTGACCTCCGCAGTGGATATCACCAGATTCGGGTCAGACCAGGGGACGAGTGGAAGACAGCATTCAAAAGCAAAGACGGGTTATATGAGTGGCTGGTTATGCCGTTTGGGTTATCCAACGCGCCCAACACTTTTATGCGCGTGATGAATCAGGTATTGAAGCCTTTTGTGGGAAAATTTGTTGTCGTTTATTTCGACGATATCCTTATCTATAGTAAAACCGCGGATGAGCATGTGAAGCAGTTACGGGATGTGTTGGCGGTGCTACAAGAGAACCAGCTATTCCTTAATCTGAAAAAGTGCAGCTTTATGACGGATAGCTTGTTGTTTCTGGGTTATGTGGTAAGTTCAGAGGGGATTCATGTGGATGGAAAGAAGGTCCGAGCAATTAGAGAATGGCCTGCACCGAAGACCGTGGGTGAAGTTCGGAGTTTCCATGGATTAGCCACTTTCTACCGCCGATTTATTCGGAACTTCAGTACTGTCATGGCACCGATAACCGAGTGCATGAAGAAAGGCAAATTTCAGTGGGGGGAAGAGGCAGAAACAAGCTTTGCGTTGATAAAGGAGAAGCTATGCACCAAGGTTGTCAAAATCGCGATTTTGACACGGCACAGAACATGCAAACCAAACTCGGATCGTAAAAACGGATCGTAAAATCGTAAAATCGTAAGGAATTTTAAAATACATTAAAAAAAATTTATGTTTCAAATAAAAATTCATAACACCTTAAAATATATGCTTCAAATAAAAATCCATACATAGTTCAAGCACCTTAAAATACATGGTTAATACATGCTTCAAATAAAAATCCATACATAATTCAAGCATCTTAAAATACATGGTTCAAATAAAAATCCATACATAATTTAAATAACTATTCATTAGATAATCATTAACAAACTTAAAACAAATAATCTGCTGGTGTGTCATGTAAACTAAAACCAGCTTCATTGCCTTCATCTTCCTCATTATTCCTCAGACACTCATCAAGAGGATTATTAGTGTCACTACTAGTACCAACACCAATATTATGAGCATTAGTGCTACTACTAGTACCAACACCAATATCATCAATTTGAATCTCCAAATCATCTTCAGTACCATGAATCTCTATTTCAGCATCATTAGGAATTTCTTCTTCATCACTTTCATCTTCATCACCATTTTTTCTTCGTGTTGCATTGTCAATAGCACCAAGCAAATCAATGTTTGAATGTTTTTCTCCCTCGGTTATCCAATCATCATCAGATGAAAGATCATCTTCTACACCAAAATCATCTGCTTGCTTTTTGACTTGATTATTATTCAATTTCAGATTGCACATTACAAATACCAAGTCATTCATTTTTCTCTGGTGCAAACGATTTCTTCGTTTTGTATGAACCTAAATAAATAATTCAATTCAAATTTATAAGATTTTTATTAAATATTTCAATATTTAAAATAAAAAAATAAAAAAAACTCACCATTTCAAATGCACTCCAATTACGCTCACATCCAGATGAAGTATAAGTCAAGCTTAGAACTCGGATTGCAAACCTTTGTAATTCTGGACATTCATCTCCATAAGAATCCCACCATTGAGCTGGAGTTTTTTTATCTCTTGCTGTCTTGGCAGCCTCAATGCCAAACAACCCTTTTGCATCCTTGAATGATTCAAGTTGCAAGTCAATTTTGCACCTTTCACTTGCATTAAGCACCATCCTTTCTAAGCATTGATATAATCCAATTTTAATGTTGGTATTAACCTTAAAATTGGGATTATAATGATAATGAGGATTCAAATAATAAGCTGCTGCATGTAAGGGTCTGTGGAGTTGAAGTTCCCATCTTGCATCAACAATATTCCATATAGGTATATAACTATATAAAAAAAAACAATAAAAATATCATTACACTCAAGGAATATCTCAATTGAAAGTATCTCTAAAGACATTCATATTAATAGATGACAACATTTAAAATAGAAATTAGCAAGATATATACCTTTTTTTCACAGAACCAAAATTCACTTGTATCTTCTCTTTTGCTTCATCCATTGCTTTATATATAAAACCCATAGCTGGTTTCTCATCAGAATCAACTAATCGAAGAACTTTAATTAGAGGATACGCTGCCTTAATACATATAGTAACATCATGCCAAAACCTGCTGTCCAAAACACAATTTTGAATTCGTTTCCCTTCTTCTATTCTTGCAAACCTACATGAACTCCACTGATTGGAAGTAAACATAGTCATCAACTGCATTTTATGATCATTCAAACATCCCAAAGTCAAATATGCAGTAGCAAACCGTGTGGCAGCAGGCCTAATCAAATCCCTTCCTTTCATAAAGTGCCTTAGCATGGAAATAAGAATAGTTCTTGAATAAATATATGAGGTGATTCTCCTCCCCTTAGCAATAGTTACTTGATGAATCTCTAACTTCTTCTCAAAATCCTCTAATATCAAGTCAATACAATGGGCAACACATGGTGTCCAAAACAAACTCTTTCTTTTTTCCATCAATAATTGTCCCGCTGCCTTATAATTTGCAGCATTATCGGTGACTACTTGGACAACATTTTCCTCCCCAATCCTCTCCACAATGGCATCTAACATCTCAAATACCTTATCAGCAGTTTTGGACATATTAGAAGTATCAACCGATGATAAAAAAACTGTTCTTTTAGGACTATTAACCAAAAAATTACAAATACAACGTCTTTTTTTATCTGTCCATCCATCAGACATTATTGAACAACCAGTTTTTTTCCATTCTAGCTTGTAATCCTCAAGCAAATTCATAGTTTGGTCCACTTCTTGCTTCAAATACTTCTCTCTAATATCATGGTAGGATGGAGGCTTGAAACCTGGCCCATGCTTTGCAACCAATTCAAGTGCCTTAAGAAACTCAGGGTTTTTTACACAATTAAATGGAATTGCACTAGTATAAAAAAACCTTGCAATTTGTCGACATGCTTCTTCTCTAATATCTTTTTTTAGCAATTGATTTAGAGTTGTTTGTGTACTTCCACTCCCACTAGCTACTCTCTTTCCTTTGTCCCTGGAGTTAATTTCTTTTATTTAATCATCATCATCATCATTTACACTATATTGATGGGCCTTTCTTTTCTTTTCAGTTGCTTCTAGATTTTTCACCAAAACACCTAAAATCATCTGCTTAACATTTTCTGGTACTTGTTGACATGGTTCAACATCCTTACGAGTGCAAGCTAAATGCTGTTTAAAACGAAAAATACCTCCACTGATAATTTTTTGACAATACTTGCACTGAACTTTTCTAGAATTCTTATCAATATCTATACCATGTTGCCATCCCACATCAAGCCTATTACCAGAAGAATTTTTCCTAGATGCCATAAGTTCAACAATTCAAGAATCAATTCAAATCAACCCTGTAATCAATCCAAACATTTTATGCATATAAGGTAACCATTACAGCTTCCAAAAAAAAATAGAAATAAAAGCCAGAAGGAAAGGGCAAGAAACAGAAACATAAAACACCCAATACATGATAGCAAATGCATGCTGGGTGCCGGTGCATAGGCACACAGAAGCAACATGCATTTTCAACATAATCACAGGCTTCACAGCCCAATTCACTAGCAACTAACAGTCACGACAGATTACTAGCAACTAACAAGGACTAATGAAATTGCACATGGATTACTAACCTGACTCCAACTTGTTCAGATCAAGAAACAGAGACAATTGATTTATGTGAAAAAACAGAGTCACAGACTCACAGAGTCACACACACACACACACACACCGCACGGTTTGATCCAATTGATTTTCAATATCTCAATAATAGACAATCACAGAAACTTTGAATCAAAATCTCAATCTTTAACATCATTAAACTGTAAAGATTAAAGCACCTAATGGTCCTAAACAACAGCCACGACAGATTACAAACAAGGTAAGAAATGGACATGGTAAGAAACTCTTACCTCTGTTCTGAGCAGTGAGCACCGAGGAGATCAATATTGCAGTCAAACTTGGAGCCTGCGAATCCAATCAAACAAATATTTGCATTACTGGCTTACTGCATTAGAGTAAGAAACGGACAGGGGAAAAAAAGCACCCCCAGCCGCTGGTAGTTACCAACAGAGAAGAGAGAACCAGAGAAACAAGATGAACAGAGTAACTTACCTGGTGGAGACTGGAGAGACGCCGTTGTTGTTGGGTGGACTCTGGTTCTCACGGTGGCTGGTGAAAAGGACGTCGTCGATGAGGGGCGAGGGCTGTTGTGAATGATGAACTGGAATCGTGGACGGTTGAGAGAAAGAGATAGAGAGTAGAGACCGAGACACTGAGTGACTGAGGAATCCTCAGTTTAGGGACGGCTGGAACTTGAATTTTGGGATTTCAATTTAGGGATTTTTTTTTGTTCTGAATGTGAATGATGAACTGAAATGCGAAGAAGACTGAAGAGAAACATTGCATTTGCTTTGTTAAATCCAATAGGCGGTCGACACCTGGCAAACACATGGCTTTTTTTTTCCTGCGGGCAAAATCGTTAAATCGGTGGTAAAATCGTGATTTTACGCGATTTTACCCGATTTTAACGATTTTACCCGATTTTGACCCGATTTTACACATTTTCGAGTTTTACAAGCGATTTAGCACGTAAAGCCTATATCAGCTCGTAAAAACGTATGATTTTACGAGTTGAATCGCGATTTTGACAACCTTGCTATGCACTGCACCAGTATTGGCCCTACCCAGTTTTGAGAAGATTTTCGAAGTTGAATGTGATGCAAGTGGAGTGGGAATTGGGGCTGTGCTATCCCAGGAGAAAAGACCAGTAGCCTTCTTCAGTGAGAAGTTGAGTGAGACTCGTCAGAAGTGGAGTACGTATAACCAAGAGTTTTACGCGGTGGTCCGAGCTTTGAAACATTGGGAACACTATCTAGTGCAGCGGGAGTTTGTTTTGTACACTGATCACCAAGCTCTGAAATTTATTAATAGCCAGAAGCACTTGGATAACATGCATGTCAGATGGGCAACTTTTCTTCAAAAGTTCCCTTTTGCTATTCGACACAAGTCTGGTGCTTTGAATCGGGTTGCTGATGCGTTGAGCCGTCGTGCCAATCTGCTTGTGACATTGGCTCATGAGATAGTGGGGTTTGAGTGCCTAAAGGATTTGTATCAGGAGGATGAGGATTTCAAATAAATCTGGGCGAAGTGCCTTGAGAAGCACCCCGTCAGTGATTTTCATGAGAGCGAAGGTTATTTGTTTCGCGGAAATCGTCTGTGTATACCCCGGATGTCACTGCGAGAGAAATTGATCTGTGACCTTCATGGGGGTGGATTGAGTGGACACTTGGGCAGGGACAAAACAGTGGCTAGCTTAGAGGAACGATATTTCTGGCCATAACTGAAGAGAGACGTCGGCAATTTTGTACAAAGATGCTATATTTGTCAGGTATCTAAAGGTCAGTCGCAAAATACTGGTCTTTACACACCTTTACCTATTCCTAACAATATTTGGGAAGATTTGTCTTTGGATTTTCTGCTGGGGTTGCCTCGCACCCAGCGAGGGGTGGATTCTGTTTTTGTGGTGGTTGACAGGTTTTCAAAAATGGCTCACTTCATCCCTTGCCGAAAGACCTCAGATGCTTCGCATATAGCCCGGTTATTTTTCAGGGAGGTGGTCCGACTTCACGGCGTGCCGCAGTCAATTACTTCTGATCGCGACACGAAATTCCTTAGCCACTTTTGGGTGACTTTATGGAAGATGTTTCAGACTTCGCTGAACCGAAGCACAACCGCGCACCCGCAAACTGATGGGCAGACAGAGGTGACAAATAAAACTTTGGGAAATCTGGTTCGTAGCATTTGTGGAGATAAACCAAAACAGTGGGATCATGCGTTGCCACAGGCTGAGTTTGCTTACAATAGTGTTGTTCATAGCGCAACGGGGAAGACTCCTTTTGCTATGATATATGTGACACCACCGAGACATACAGTGGACTTAGTTCGTCTACCTAAGGGAGGCCCAGGATTTAGTATGGCCGCTGAGAACATGGCGACACAAGGCCAGACCGTGCAGGAGGAAGTGAGGCAGAGGTTGGAAGCAACAAATGCAAAGTACAAGGCTGCGGTGGATAGGCATCGACGTCGCCAGGTGTTTGAAGAGGGAGATTCCGTGATGGTTTTCTTGCGCAAAGAAAGGTTTCCTGTAGGCACTTACAACAAGCTGAAGCCCAAGAAATATGGTCCATATCAGGTTTTGAAGAAGATCAACGATAATGCCTATGTAATTGATCTTCCCGAAACCATGGGCATTTCCAAGACTTTCAACGTTGCAGATTTGTTTCAGTATTATGCAGAGGAACACTTGTATCCTGATCCTGATCCAGAACCTAACTCGAGGTCGAGTTCTTTTCAAGTGGAGGAGTCTGATGTAGAACAAGTAGCGGAAGCATACATGCTCAAGAGGGATCACCCGAAATTCAAAGGCAACTGAATTTCGGCAGCCGGGGCGTCGAAGTCGGAATGCTGCAAAATTCACCGAGTCAATGCGTTTCGCCGTTTGCGGAGGAAGTCAGCGGCTATGCCCCTGATGTCTACCAGTTTTTGGCCAAATTCCATCGTTTCGGCCCCGAAATCGTCATTTTTTCCATTTTTGGAAAGTTTTGTTTTAGCCATAACTCTTGATTTCCGAGTCCGAATTGACTTTCATCAATTCCTGTTTGCTTAGGATTCATAGGCCTTTCATATTCTGCATTTATCTCAAATTTGCCATTTATGGTAAATTTAATGTTTTGTGTCGTTTCCTTATCCGTCATGGGTTAGGTTAGAGTTTTGCTTTAAATACCATTGTAAGGCCTCTGATCGTGGCAGCTATTGATTGTTGAATAAACAAACCTTGAGTTTTCTGAGAGTTTCTCTCGTTGTAAATCATTTATGGAATATTGACGTTGGTCGTATTCATTTACTGTTTTCTGCTGCGTCAACAAAGAATCAACCACCTTCATCAACCTCTCTCATTTATTTATGAAATTACAGTAAAGCATTAATCTTTAGCCAAGAGCTCAAACATTGAAAGAAAAATTAATGAACTTCTAAAAGATAAATGTGATGGGCAAAACTCAACAGTAATCCTTGTTCTAAAAGACATAGAAGGAACTCAACTGAATGATCTTAGCACTCAGCTTTCAAATAAAGTCGTCAGTCAAGAAATGAAAGTAAAACATGAAAGAAGCAAAGCAGAGTTAACTTCGGTCCTTGCTTTTGTTATTAACTTTATTCTGAGACTCTGTTACTAAATACAAAACAGTCCTTATATTTATAGTTTATATACAGAACAGTCATTCATGTATTTAACTTTTGAATTACTCCACTACTAATCTTGAATAGATAACATTGGGGGCCTTTTGGCCATTGTGTTTTATTATACATAAACACAATCAAATCTAAGTAAACTCGACTCGGCCTGACAAATCACAGGAGACTTGATCTGGATCTAGTTTTAAAAAAAGTTAAGTGGAAGTTGACATGATTAAAACCTTATTGGATTAAAAAATAAAATTTTCAAAACCATGTTGTTTTTTATTAACACGGGTCAACCTATTCAACCGATGACCCAAGTTATCCCATTAACCGATGACCCATACCCTGAATTAATCTGATTTCAATAACTTTGAGTCTAACACTACAAATATAAAATGTCTTTTTGAACCACAAAATAGCTTCCATAATTGAAAGAAAATCCCTCTTAGAGAACCATACATCAAAGGAGGGGTTTCAACAATCTAATTTGCTTGCTGGATAAGTTGTCTTAAGCCCTGTTTGATATTGCAGTTTAATCATGTTTTTAAAAATTCTTGAATTTTTTAGCTTCAAATTGAATGTTTTTGGATTGTTTTGATATGCCGATATCAGAATCTAATTTTAAAAATAAAAAAATATTATTTTGATGCATTTCCAAGCAAAAACACTTCGTAAAACAACTTTTACCACACTCTAAAATAAGCTCTTAGAGTGTGTTTAGTATTGTAGTAGCTTTCGAAGTTCTGACCTTAAGAAGATAAGTTTTTTAGAAAGCTATAAATTGTAGCTTTTTCATATCCAGAGTTTCAAGAGATACTTATGAGTGGGACTTATGCAAAATTATGATATGTATAAACTAATCAAACATTTTCAAAACTATAATTATACAGTTTCAACCATATTCACTACAAGATTTCACAGTTTTACCGACAGACAACTTTAGGTGATTAAGCTGGTCAAGTTGAAGACTTCCGTCGGTATGTGATTAAGTCCGTCGGTAAAGTTGTCGGTGAGTGTATAATACCGACCGAATATATCCATCTTTAAATTTGTTGGTGACTGTGGCAGCTGCTGTCAAATGCCAACGGATATATTCCGTCAGTAAAACCCTCTGTGATTATTTTTAAATATGTTTTTAAAAAATTATTTAGAATATATAATATAAAATTATATAAATTAATGGTAATAAAAACCAATTATGCAAATAAATTTTTCATTAAACATCAAAAACCAAAAAAAATAAAGTTAAATAATATTCATTACAAACTGAATGTGTTTAAAAAAAATATTAAATTAACTATTAAAGTTAAATAATATTCATTACAAATTAACATAATGGTGGAGCTGGAGGTGGAGGAGGAGGCTGGTTGTTATACGGCCAAAAAGGAGGAGGCACACATGTATCACCACTCTGTGATGCCATGTTCATGACCATTTCGCGAAGCTGTTCATGATCCGCTTTTTGTTGTGCATAATCCGCTTTTTGTTATGCATGCTTCGCTTTGAGTTGTGCATACTCCGTTGATAGGTGGTCGTATTTTTCAATGAGCTGAGCCGTGTATTGCTGCAAGGCCACAAACTCTTTAGATTGGGTGCTCGATACTGATTGGGAGCTCCCAACGGTTGAAACACTACGTACGGGCCGCCCGCAAGTTCTCGGCCGTAGTGTTGGAGAGCCCGTAAACCTGATTTTTATCAGGTCCACCAGACGATCCAACCTCCATCCACAAATCCGGATCAAATTCTGGATGGGTCAAAGGATCGTCCCCATATATCTCCCTCAACCGGCTATTATAGGTCTCATGAAAATTAAAAAAAAAGTAATCATCATATTCAATTCAATAAAAATAATAACTTACAAAATAAAATGGTTGAACAAACATATCATGAAGTGTTGAGCACGGTTGTCAACGAACTGTTGCGCCCTTTTTTGGCAGTCTTGACTCCGCACGTGCGTTTCCACAAACAGCTTCATTGGGCTCGGCTCACGTCCAAGAGACGTAGCCTATAATGAAAAAAAATTAATTAACAACAAATTAATTTAACGATATATTTCATTTAAATTAATCTTACCATCCGTTTCGCATGTGCAGCAAACGAAGCGGAGCCGCCGGTGTACGTTGTCACCGATCCATGAATTGGCCGATTTCGGTTGCCAGCACCGGACTGTGAGCGTCGTGTGAACCGCTCAGACATCATGTGCCCAAGATAGTGCAGCCATATATCTTCCGGGATGTATATCGGTTTGAAATCCCTCCAAACCGCCACGTCGTTCCAGCCTTGAAGACCCCTATCTCTCGCGATTGTTTTGCCTTTTTTTGTGATTCATACCAAAAATCACACAACCTACTTCCATAGCGAGAAATTAGGCGTTGAAACATAAATATTTTTCTAAAGAAATCTTGTATTGTTTTCGATGTTACCTAGTTGCCGCGTGATTTTCCCACACCCTCCTCACAACTTTGTCATGCGCCCTATCCCAGGCGAATTTATGCTGTGTATAAATAATTAGATAAATAAAAATAATAATTTATTTACAATTATATTAATAAATTATTAGAAATAAGCTGGAAATTACTCAAATCTGCTAAACCATGCATCGATTTGAGTTATCCATTTAGGATGTTTGGATACCTGACTCCATTGAAATAATGAAATCTCCATCGACGATTTAAACGCCGATGATATTACTCGGGCGGCCTCAATGTTTGTGAACCTAAAAATAAATTAAATTAATGAAATATTGATTAGTTGTTCATAAATTATGTTATAATTTAAAAGAAAAAACTAAAATCTTAACAAACTTACATTGAAAGGTCGTCCTTCCACTGTGCCTCGTACTTGCAGGTGAATTGATTCCACTGCGAAGGCACGCCACCTCTGCGCTGTGAACCCGCGCTGGAAGAGGCAGCATCGGTTGACGGCGCAGGTGGCGTAGGTGCCTCTTCTTGAGAGGCACCTAAGGATACGTCATCCTCGCTGCTAGAAGAACTAGCTGCGACCATACATGAGCGACGGGCTGTGGTTTTTATTCTACGCATCTACATAATTGTATACAAATAATTATATAATTAAATTCGAATGTTAAAAAAAATTCGACAGCACCTCCCCTATACTGGATACTACCCAAATCCACAAACCTGCAAATATTGACAAAAGCCACAACCAATTGACTCCATCTATACTAATAATGTATATAACATAACATCTATACATATAACATTCATACTAATTACAAGGTAAATTCAACATTAACAACATATTCAATCATTATATAAATACAAACAATAAAAAATATTCAGTAAATTCAAAAAAAACTCTAGACTAACAATTAAAATTAATGCAAATAATTAAACATAAATCATGCAATAATGTAGTAAAATTGCTAATTATTTCAACATATTCAATTACTTATTCTAAGGTAAATTCAACATTAACAATTACAACTCAACAAATTATTCAATCGATATATAAATACAAACAATAAAAAATATACAATAAATTCAAAAAAAAACTCTAGACTAACAATAAAAAATATTCAATAAATTCAAAAAAAACTCTAGACTAACAATTAAAATTAATGCAAATAATTAAACATAAATCATGCAATAATGTAGTAAAATTACTAATTATTCCAACATATTCAATTACTTATTCTAAAGTAAATTCAACATTAACAATTATAATTCAACAAATTATTCAATTATTATGCCAATACAACAATAAAATACATTGAATAATTTTTTTTTAAAAAAACAACTATAGATTTTAGGAATAAAATATGCTTACCTTAATAATGTGTTTATTTCAAGACTTTATCTACATTATAAAAATACACCAAAACAAAAAAACATAACAAAAATAATAGCTAAAAAAAAAAAAACTTTAATGTAAAATGAAATAGAGGAACCACATACCTTTTAATTTGATGAAGATTAAAAAGAAAACTAGTTAGAGATTACAGGCAAAAACCTTGAAGAAATGAGAGGAAAAAAATCGAAGGTGAAGAATGGAGAAGATGAAAAAATGAACTAAAGGGGCGGCCGCAGGGATTTATAGCGCAGTTTTACTAACGGATTCATCGACGACTATTAAAAATAATATTATTTTAATTTATTCCGTCGGTGACGTTTCGAAAATCCGTCGGTAATTTTTGAATTTCGCACCAACCTTTCGTATTACCTATCATAATTTTCGCGGTCCGTCGGTAATTCCGTCGGCAAAATGACACGGTGAGAGATGCATTTAATGCACCGCTCTTTGGTATTCGCATCGTCCGTCGGTGATGTTGTCGGTAATAGTGACCCGCCGACAACATACCGACGACCGCTATTCCGTCGGGATGGACGTCGGTGATAGTGGCATTTCAAGTAATTATTTTGATTGCTAAACTGTTCATCACACAAAACAATAACAACAGTGCTTAAACAATACATAAACTTATAAAATAAATATGGAAATGTTACAAAATATATCATCCATAATATATATTACATGAACAAAAAAATTTACACAGGGCTTCATTATGATAGTTAGTCCGAATTTTCTTCTTCGTCGTCGTCAATTGAATAGTCATCACCTTCATCACAATCTTCAATATGGATATCATCATCTTCATCGACATTTGCTTGTCCGCTAGAGCTCAAAACAACATTCAATTCCTCTACGTCAACATCAACAAGACTATCATCGAAAACACGAAAATTTGAATTTTCTTCCAAGTCAATCGAATGAGCAACTCGATATGGTTCAACCAACTCACTAAATTGAAAAACTTCATCTCGCACACTTGTGTCTTCGTTCTCATCCCGAACAAGCTCGACTCGACCCCTGAGTTTTGTTTTTAAAATGGACAACCAATCCACTCTAGATCGATCCTTTCTAAAAGAAGGGGTGTGTGTGTAATAAACTTGTTGCCATTGCTTTGCGAAAACAAAGACATCGTTTACGTTGCAGAGTCTAGCTTTTGAGTTGATTTCGACCAGACCATAGTGCGGATCAACTCTGATTCCTCTGTCAGTCGTGTCATACCAATAGCATTTGAATAAAAACACTCTATTTTGCTCGCTATGATATTGCAGTTCGACGACCTCTTCTAATCTACCATAGTAGTCAACTTCTAACTCACTACTAGTCGATCCCTTAACACAAACACCGCTATTGTATGTCTTTCTTCCATGCCCGTATTCTTCAGTATGAAAAACATATCCATTAACAAAATACCCGTTGTAGCACTTAACTTTTCTTTCAGGGCCCAGGCTTAATGAAGACAATGACTTTGCAGCACTTCTTCTCATTTGATAAACCTTGTATATAATGTACATCAATGAACAGTAAACGAGAATCATGTAATGACATGCATACAATAATTTTGCAAGTGAGAATGAGTTTGTGATAGTGCTTACATGTGTTCTGAACCATGTGACAAATTGTTCATCTTGTAATTGAAAGATCTGGGATTGGGTCAGCTGTGAGTTATTGGACAACAAATATTGTCGATGTTCCCTGCAAGTGGTAATGAGTGTATTATATTACAATATATAATTAACAGTATATTATTGACAAAGTTTAATTAGTATTACACATATATATACTTACTGAATAAAAGGTCTCAGCTCATCACAGTTAAATAGAACATAATTGTGTGCTTGTTTGAACTCTATTTCTGACAAATATTTTCCTCTTACGGTATTTTTAGGTGTGGGTCGTCCAGGATTGGAGAATATTGACAAGTTCCCACTGGAAGACACTTCACCGCCATCATCATGCCGTGGAACGCGATTGATTCTCGTTCTCAGATGAGGTTCGAAATAGTACGAGATAAATGTTGAGATCTCCTCAACAATATAGGCCTCACATATCGAAGCCTCAACATGCGCCTTGTTCTTAATCTTTTTATTGAGATTGAACAAGTACCTGCATTGAATTAATCAAATATTTTCAATTAAGAAAAACAAATAAAATACTTTTTATATATGAATTACATTGCAACTGTAATATCTAACCGTTCGAATGGGTACATCCATCTACACTGGACCGGTCCTCTAACTTTTGCCTCGAACAGTAGATGTATGGGGAGATGATCCATTGAGTCAAAAAATGATGGAGGGAATATCATCTCAAGTTTGCATAGTGTCTCGACGATATTCGTTTCAAGCCTCTCAATGTGATCAACATTCAACTTGATGGAACATATATCTTTAAAGAAATGACTGATCTCCGTGAGTGCATCCCATGTTCCCTTTGGTAACAAATCACGAAAAGCTAATGGGATGAGTGTTTGCATAAACGCGTGGCAGTCATGACTCTTCATTCCATACAATCTGCATTCCTCCATATTAACCAGCCTTGATATGTTCGAGGCATGTCCATCCGGAAAACACAGACTCTTAAGCCATTTGTAGACTAGTAGTTGTGCGTTTTTCTCTAACACGAAGCTTGCTCTTGGTTTTGCGACTCGTGACCCATCACAAACCAACTCCATATTTTTATGGTTACAGAACAACGCTACATCCAATCTAGCCTTGATGTTGTCCTTTGTCTTCCCCTTCACATCCATGACGGCGTTGAAAATGTTCTCAAACACGTTATTTTCAATGTGCATGACGTCAAGGTTATGGCGGAGAAGATTGGTCTTCCAATAAGGAAGCTCCCAAAAGATACTTCGCTTTACCCAATTATGGGTCAAACCAAAACCAGGAAACTTCTGCTTACCTTATTGGAGACCAAACACAATGTCACCGTACTCTGATACAACATCATGCAATTCTTCACCAGAAAGACGTGGGGGTGCAACATCCTTTTCAACTCTGCCAACAAAGAAATCTTTTATGTTCTTTCTGTACCTGTGATTATGTGGCAAGAAACGACGGTGACAGTAAAAAAAAAAAAGCTTTACCTCCATTTGTTAGCGTGAATGCCTTGTTGTTTTCCATGCAGTATGGACATGTTAGTTTTCCATGCGTGCTCCAACCAAAAAGCATTCCATAAGCTGGAAAATCATTGATAGTTCACATCAAAGCCACCATCATAAGAAAATTTTGTTTCCTCGATATATCATAAGTCAAAGCTCCGGAGGACCATAACTGCACCAACTCATCAATCAACGGTTGAAAACAAACATCTATATTCCGGACCGGGCTGCTCGGACATGGTATGACCATAGATAAAAACATGAACTCCGACCTTATACACATCCCCGGTGGCAAGTTATAAACCGTTAGTATGACCGGCCAACAAGAATAAGAAGCAACAAATGACCCGAATGGGTTGAATCCGTCTGTACACAACCCAAGACGCACGTTCCTTGATTCAGCTGAAAAGTGAGGATGCACACTATTAAAGTGTTTCCACGCTTCGCCGTCAGAAGGATGCACTTGTGACATGAATAACCTCTGCAGTCTAGATGTGATTGAGAAGTATCTAAGTTTTTTATATGCCACTAGAGTCTTTTCCCTTCCAGTTCTGGGTTTGTAATGGGAATGCCCGCATGTCATGCACTCGGTCATCTCAATATTTTCAAGGTAGTATAACATGCAAAAGTTAGGGCACATGTCAATTTTCTGGTATCCTAAACCGAGGGGTTTTATCATGGACTTCGCAGCATAGAAGTTCTCTTTCAGCCTGTTCCCTTCAGGTAAAATGCTTCTCGCCCATTCAATAATCTTGTCATACCCGGCCTCACTCAACCCGTAATCTGACTTGATGGTGAACACCTGTGCTACGGTCGATAATTTACTGTGGTTCGTGCAGCCATCCCATAATGGTTCGTCAGAATCTTTCAACAAATCAAAAAACCTAGCTGCATCTGCATTAGGTTCTTCTTCTATAATTGGACATTGACTGACATTACCTTGATTCATTCTCATTGCATCCATAACCATATTCTTGTAAGGATTAGTGTTGTCATTTGCCGCTTCATGCACGTTGCTAGCACTAGAAGTTGACCCAACCACCCTTTCTTCCATTCTCCTCTTACTAACAAATACTTGTCCGTGTGCATACCAATACTGGTAATTCTCCATAAACCCTTTGTGTAGAAGATGCATCGTTACAACATCTAGATGCAGATACTTTTTATTTTGACACTTCCTGCATGGACACCTAATACCGCCTCCAGTAAAATTTCTGGGAATAGATGTTGCGAAATTAATAAAACTCTGAACCTTGTTACAATAATCTATTCTCCGCAATCCTTGGGGTGAATCTCGATACATCCATGAACGATCATCCATGAATTCTATCGAATCTCTATAAAATTATGATGACAACATGTATTAATTAACTATGTTAGGTAAATAAATTTGCAAAAATATTGGTTTACCTCGAGATTATCCAACAAACCAATTACAACTTCTTATAAATATTAAATATTCATTATCAATTATCAACGTCCATACAAATTAATACATATATATCAATTTACGGAAATTACAACTCCGCAATACCATTGATGATAAAAATTAAAACGGACCCATTAAACAAGCTATTAATTATTTCAAAACAACACATGTAATTCGGTAATTCAATAAAATTTCAACAATTTACAAACAAATACAATCTTACAAAATCTAAAACAAACCATAACAAGTATAAAATTATACATTCATATACTACAAGTTTGTTTGAGAAATAACAATAAAACATGTACATCTATTAACAAAATACATATACTAAAAAAACAATAAAAACCATGATATTTAAATGTTAAAATTTAAAAGGATAGAATTACTTATAAAAACTAATAAAAATCCGTCGGTAAATCAGAACACGGATGCTGTGACAAGAAGACTTCAAGATATATGACTTGTTGTGTTGAGAAGAGGGAGGTTTTTTCTGGAGGGGGGGCGCTGGTTGTTTGCAGTTGGGGAGAGTTGAGATGAGGAAGAAGAAGGAGAAATAGGGAGGATAGGGTCGAGTGAGAGGGGATATATTAACTTTTACCGACGGCTTCACCGACGGATTATTCCGTCTGTGATTTCGTCGGCTCCTCTGTCGGCAAACAGGGCACGTCACCGTACGGTGCTGCCGTTTTGAATCCCTCGGTGATTCCATCGGCATTTTTATCGGTAAATCGGTCACGTCACCGTACGGAGCTGACGTTTTGAATCCCTCGGTGATTCCGTCGATAAAAAATACCCACAATAACCTCCACGTCAGCGAACCACCCTCTTTTTTTAAATTCTCAACATTCCATTCGTAATTTCATCGGTATATACCGACAGATTTTGGCCGTCGGTATCTACCAACGAAATTACTGACGGAGTAAATGTTGTCAGTAATGACGACCCCAAATTACCGACAGAAGTATTCCGTCAGCAATTCCGTTGGTATTAAGCGAATTTCTGGTAGTGATTTCACTATATTACCAAATGAACTTAAATCTTAGCTATTTGATAAGTACTACATTAGCAAACCTACAGAAGATGATATATTTTATATTATATCCATGAATGATGTTTATTATTGTAGTGCATAGTATTTTTTAAAAGTGTTTTTTGCTTAAAAGTATATCAAAATAAATTTTTTATATATATTTTTTTATTTTTAAAATCAATACATTAAAATTATTAAAAAAAACTAAAAAAAACTTTATTTAATAACTTTTCAAGACAAATATATTTTTATAAAACACACTATGTAGCTTCCCAAACAGTTTATTTAATTAACATAGTTGTAATGTCATCTATGATTTGATGGTATTGATCATCACTGCAGATGAGACTGCATTAGCTACCACGTATGATTCTTAAAAGGGCTAATTTTCAATGGCTTTCCATTGCAAAATGAGGGGATCAAAGTTTCAAGAATTTCGATGTCTAATGAATAATTACTTTATCGAGGCAATCATATCGAGGGCTATATATGACTTTATGGTATGTTATAAAAAATACCCGTAAAAACAATCCAAAATTAACTTAAAAAATCAATTTCAGATGTCAAACTGATAAAAAAAACCAGTTAAATTTTTTTTATAAAATATAGAAATTAAAAAAACCAGAGAAATTAAAAAAAAAATACACTATGGCTATATATATATATAATCAAATTGAATCAAACTACAATTTTTTATCTCAAAAAAATAATGAAAACTTAATTTGATGGAAATAATTCAACTTTTTTTTTTCCATATGAACAATGATTATAACATAAATAAAATCAATTAGTTCCCTTTTTTTCCATATGAACTTCTAGTTTTCTTTCGAAGAACAATTCTTTCATCTCCCTTTTTTTTGTCTTTTTTTTTTTATGATCATGAAGATCAAATAATATTATTACCACGTTCAAAGACAAAATCAAACTGCAGTATATATAAGATAACAACACAATATTATTGTTATTAATGGTTCAAGTGCAGAATATGCATTTTAGATTACACATATGTTGTCGTAATTTTATACATCTTGGTGGATTCCGAGGAGAGATCAATACCTGTTAGGCATTTAATGAAACCCTAGCACTAGACATCACATGGTACATGATAATGCAAAGACATCAATTGATGTAAAATCGAGCCATTGATCAGTGAGTTTTCAAGTGATATGGTTGTTGAATTTACAGAATCAACAAGTCCAGGCAGCCAAATAGCATCTCTCACTTGCTTCAATGTCTCTGCATGCATCAGTTTCTGCCCCATGCATGATATTTCAATCTGCGTTGTACATAATTGCATGGTAAAAGAACTAATGTAGGCATATTCTGCTTACACAAAATGTATTTCATGTAACATGTAGATTACAAGCATGGATTCTCAAGGAAAAGAGAGAAAAATTCGAACTCCCATGATTCGGAATCATTAATTCATTTGCAGGAAAATAATGTTCGAAATGAAAAGGCTGTAGTAATCAGCCATTAATGACTTCTGCTAATTGTCTATAAATAGCCACTTACTGATCATCTCCTCTTATAAAACATGCATGAAGACCCTTGATTATCTTAGCTAAGAAATCATTTGCAACACTTAAAAGGTTTGACTTCTAGATGCATTATGCTCTTCGCAACTCATTATCCTACTAGTTTAACTGAATTTTACAACAATATGAAGCGCAGATATCTAGAGGTTGACTACCCTACAGGCTGGTTAACTTTTCAAAAGGGCCTTTAGCCCTTTATACAGAGAGATTTGAACCTACAACAAGCATGATCTACACCAGATTTTTGGTCTGCGGATTTTTCTGTGACCAAGTACTGATCTTTGATGTTACATAGACTTCCCTATATCGTTGGTATCTAGGATCATTTTTATCGCTTCATCAGTTTCTCAACCAACGATTTTATACAGCCCTCCACAGAACAATCAAATTCATCTTCGTAATTCAAAACAATTTTAAACATCCTTAAATGACATCACTATCACATTGATAATGTTACAGAAGTAAGAAATTTAGCAACGTGTGCAACAATACTGAATGATTCTTAAATTATGAAATGAAATGGAAACCGTGGATTAGCAAGAAAAATAAAACTCGAAGGACAAGTTTTTTTAATTTCTAAACATAACCATAACTATGACAAATGTCTATTCCCTGTACAACAGTAATCTATGGACTAAGTATCCTAGCCTCAGTTGTGGTCGGGGCGAGGGATGACGAGAAAGACTTATAATTAAGAGGGTTTCAAGAGACTGTAAGGCAATATTGGAGAGAATGAAGCTCAAAATACTTTGACAATGCCATCTTATCTCACTATTAGATTACAATGAGAATTAAATCTTTTATATCTATTAGTATATGATATTAGTGTCAGAATTTCTGATTCAAAAATACTGTCATAAAAAAATTACGTTATCATCATGAGACTCACCACAGTTTTGAGATCACGGGGGGGGGTTAATTTGGATCAGCTGTTAATTACAAATTAATCAATTTAATAGACAAATTTACCTCGAGTCCAAGTATAGTCTCAGTGAATTTGACAGGGACATGTCTACCATCACATATAACAAATTTTAACAGTATAGTTCAGTGAAGATTGAAGAACATGCCAAGGAATGAAAAGATGCAAGGGTTTGTCTCTTTCCAAAGAAGGTATGAAGAAAAATCAAGCGCAAAAGAATTTACATTCTAAAGATTCATCGATGACACTTTCTTCCTAGTAGAGACATGACACCAAAATTTAGTGTTACAGAAAAGAAAATAATGTTGGATTACATATAAACTTTGTGCACTTCTGCTTTTCAATAAAGTTATTTCTCTGCATAATGTTGTTTTTGACTCAAGCAAAAGGCTTTAGGATAAAGATTGAACACAGTGAAAAAGATGTGTACAGGGCTTGAAAGCTAGCCCTATACATTTATCTGATCTTACTCAGATGATTTATCTACTTCCACACCTTATTAATTATCACGTCCAACTAACTTTTCTGACGTTCACTTCTCAAATTATGTAAAAGATCTTGTAGTCAATTATAGAGGTGCTTCTTTATCTCATAGGTGGAACCAAAGGAACATGGTTTAGGGTTATTCCATGCTCATGGCTTTCAATCTCTCTCTCCCTCTCTCTATACCATGCAAAAGAACCAAGAGATGAAACCTTGACAGAATCCATGCACCATCAAGAGGTCTATAACTAAAGGCCATCAAAACCCTAAAACTTTCAAATCAAAAGGCTAGCTAAATCTACCAGGTGCATGCGAATAAACATGGGCAATACAGACAGGCATCATGTAGTGTTGGTTTTTTCTACATCATGACCCACGTAATAAGAGCTTCTCATCTCACTAAAAGAATGATTAGAGTGAGAAAGAGAAATAAATTACCTCATCTTCGTTAGAGAGACCAAGCTTTCTAACCAGGTACTTCTTAACCATGAAAACAGTCACGCTCTCGTCTCTTTATTTTATTACAAGATGACCCCATTAGAAAAAAGCGGTGAAAGAGAGCACCAAAACCCAAAAACAAAAGCAACTTTGTCAGCTTTTCACTCATTTTCTCCAAGCATCATCATTAGATAGAAGAAAGAATAAGCATGAATGACACTTCTGATGAACTGATATATTATGCATGATACGATCATGTGTGTAAATACTCGAACGTGCACTACTTTCTATGACTACTTACTTCACTCTTATGTACGCTTTTGGTATTTGAGGTAGTGCTTCTCCTTCCCTGCCAATCCATAAACACAACCCAATTAACCCTAGATTTTATACACAATGAGGATTAAAAGATGTAGTAAGCTGGATGAATTTCTTAGTGGATGGGGTTTTAAAATAGAGAAATCTGGCAGAAGAAGAAGATTTACTTGATTAATCAGCTAATGAACTTAGACAAATGCGCGCAACACTACTGTTCAAGTCATGAACTAGCTACGCAAAATAAAAATATATGCAAGAGAGATACATGTCATAGAATGAGAGGGTGAGGTGAAAATACCTAAGAAAGCCATAAAAATAAGTGTAAAGAGGCAACTAGAGAGAAGAATATTTGGAGAAAGGGAGTACACATCTTGGCTAGTGAGCATTGTTGGACTCATAAGCAATGATTAACAACAGAAAGGGAGGATCAAAAGAGAAAGTGCAAAGAGAACCAGCCACTCCTTTTAATGATTGCAAATTGAGAAAAGGGTGCTGATCGAAGTACTCAAAATTTCAAGGTGCAAAATTGAAATAGAACCACTAGAGGAAGAGAATGATTTTGTTTTAGAAAACACTCACCGGTTGATAGAGGAGCTGAGCGTAAACCACAAACCAGCAAAGTGCGGTCTTGTAGTTATGGTTGTTGTGGGAGAAAAAAGAGGCAGTGGTGGTGGTAGCAATGAAGAGCAATTATGGGAAACATTGGAAACCGGCATTTTCCAGCCAAGGAAGCCAGTACTACTACTTGAAATCATGTGCAATGGGCATGATGGTGATGATAACCTTGCTGTTAAATCAACATTATAATCATGATCTTCTTGACCTTGGTTGTCTTGGCACAGGCTGCTTTTGTGACAGTAATTACTAAGCGGCGCCACAACTTTGTCCCTCCTGACACCACCACTACCACCATTGAGCCCTACAATTCCTAACCCTAACTCTAATCCTAAGGAGTGGCCTATTTGCTGGTGAGCTTGAAAATGTACTGAAGAAGAAGAAACTGCAGATCCTGGAACAGTGTATTTTGATTTTTCAATAATATTGTTCTCTTGCTTCCTGCATGTTGTTGGTGGTGTTGTGATTCTACTAATCCCTAACCCTAACCCTAGCTGAAGCCACTCTCTGTCTTCCTCACCTCCTTCTAAAGGGCATGAATAGTCATAACCATTGTGGATTTTGCGAGAAGAAGAGGCCATGTGTGCATGCTAGCTAGAAAAGAAGGGTTGGCATGGTCTTTTATGGGATATTTGGCAACTTCTCTCCTATTCATGTAACCCAAAACAGTATTCAAACACACACACACCCCCCATGGAGTCCTTTTTGTGCACAATAATTTATCTTTTCCTTTTGGTTTTCTTGGGATTAAAACTAGAAATACACAGAATTATAGAGGAATTGGAGCTGAGTGTTGTGCTCTTTTCCGAGGCAAAAACTGGTCTTTTCTGCTCTCTCCTTTGTTTCCTGTTTGTCTTTGCATCTATGAGCTGTTCAAAAACTAGAATTTTTTCTTTTCTTTTTGAAGCACGTACGTACGCAGAGAGAGAGAGAGAGAGGGAGAAGGAGAGCAGGTAATGATTTGTGGCATCTGTTTACTTTTGTACTGATCTTGCTCTGTATGGATTAATTTAAATAATAATAATAAAGAAAAACACTGCTACCACTCCTAATCTACTAGCTAGCTAGTTTCCATTTAGCTTCGTTTGCTATTTTTGGTTTGAACAGTGTTTTATCCCATTTACATGTACAGATTAATCCTTGCTGCTTAACCTTCATCAATTATAAATTTGCATGGATATTCTTACAGATTTTCTCATGATTTGATTAACAAAACTATAAATTATATATTTTTTTAATTTATTGGAAGATTTACCCTCTTTATCCTGTAATTTAATCAAATTATAAAATACTAATTTTATTTTTTGAAACCATAATCACATAACCTACCAAGTTACCCCACAGACACTCTGGGTTGCTGTCTAGAGCAGTAGAGAGGAAGAAAAAAGAGAGAGCTAGGAAGGTTTGGAGAGAAATGAGACAATTGGCTTAGGTGAGCAAAGCAAAAGCAACCTGTCATTCGCATGGGGAGAGGAACACCCCTCCCGTGCACAGACGTTCAGCATGAGTCAATTCAAGCAGCAGTATAATGACAGAAGTAATGAAGAAAATAATGCAGTCATGTAGGTGCAGAGGGTGTTTCGCAAAACTGCTATTCAACTGCAAATACTCTCTCTCTTTGTTTTTTTACTTCAACTGCCTTTTTCCCTCTTGAGAATAGAAAAACTAGCGAAGTTAATTATAAAGAATAAAGAATTTTTTTTTTAAAAAAGATAGTTTCACTGTCATGGCTGTTTATACCCGTGGAGTGATACAGCTCAATTGTTACAGTTTTCTCTTTACTCGAGAAATTATATTTTTATTTGTGGTTAAATTATTTTTCACTCGAAAATATATTAAAATAATATTTTTTTTATTTTTTAAAAATTATTTTTGACATTAGCACATCAAAATGATTTAAAAACATAAAAAATATTAATTTAAAATAAATAAAAAAATAAAAAATTTTTAAATTTTTTCAAAAATATTTTGAAAACACAAAAATAAACAGGAAAATAATCATTAAGCTTTATTTCTTTTTATCCCATGCTCCCGTATGTCTGCATGTTTTTAAATTTTATAATTTATTTTAATTTATATATTATCAAGTATTACCAACATTATATTAAAGGTTAATATTATAGGATAGAGCTTTAAATTATAATTTAAAAAAAATCAAAGCAAAAATGACAAAATTTAATACTAATAAGAAAACATAGTGGGTACGAAAAACTTCAGCTTCATCTATGGAATTTTATTTTAAAAAATTTAATTCTTAAAACTATTGTTTTCAAACACAACCTTAAAAGCTGTTATAATCCCAAACTGACATGACATTAAAAAATATCATACATTTATGACAATAAGTGAGGTCTTTTCTTAAAGAAAAAAAAAACTACGACGTGACAATTTGTTGGTTTTTTGTTAATCAAATATTATTGTCATTGATAATAATTTCATTTCCTGGTTATCTTGGTGTTATCTGCAAGAATTCTTTTTTTTTTTAATTGTTTTTTTAATTTTGAGAAAGAACAAACAGGGAGAATAAAAAGAGATGGGTGGCAAAGGAGAAGAAGCCAACCTCTTAAAATTGTTGTTCCAGCCCGACATGTATATTGGGCTTATAACGTAGTCGGGTGGTTATTGGTCTGTATTGCAGGCCCAAAGATTGGAAAGTAATTTCAAATAAATTATTTGAGTGGTTGTTCCCATTATAATTTTCAATTCAAACCTATAATATTCTATTTATTTCTCTTCGTTTTCTAAAAATTGAAAAGTAATTTCAAATAAATTATTTGAGGTGGATATTATTTTTTTTCATTAGTTTTAGTTTATTTTTTCAAATCAAAACCATATATGCTAGGTCGGTTTTGTTGCCGTATAAAAAACTAACAAGTTATTTTTGAAAGAATTTTCACTGCTAGAAAATTAGTCAAAAATAATTTTAGTTTATAATTTTCTAAGAATTTATTTATTTATTTATTATTTTTTATTACCTTGCAAAACTTCAAAACTAGTCGTTTGAGAAGTGACTTTCCTCGAGAAACACTAAAATTTTAAAATTAGTCATATGAAAGGCAACCTACCTTGTCAATGAAAAATTCAAAGATTTTTAGAAATGATCTAATTATTCTAGACGACCTGTCCATTGTATAAAAAAATAAAATATTTTTCAAAAATGATCTAATTATTCTAGAGAACCTACCGATTAGTGTGAGAAACTTGAAGAATTTTTAAAAGTGGTCTAATTGTTCCATGCGACCTACCTGTTTATGTGAAAAATTCTATTTATTTCTCTTTGTTTTCTAAAAATTGGAAAGTAATTTCAAATAAATTATTTGAGGTGGATATTATTTTTTTTCATTAGTTTTAGTTTGTTTTTTCAAATCAAAACTATATATGCTAGGTCGGTTTTGTTGCCGCACAAGTTATTTTTAAAAGAATTTTCACTACTAGAAAATTAGTAAACAGTAACGAAAACACTGTGTAAATTTTTTTCACAATGTAATTGCTTATGAAAATTGTGATGAATAATTTTTTTTGCTTTTTCAAACAAAATTATTGATAAATTAAGTTTAGTTGGTATTTATCAACGGAATAGATGAGATATTAAAAAATAAAAAATATTTTAAAAACATGTCACCTATTATGTCGGTAAATTTACATATCAGGACCCACTATGACTAAAGCCGGAAGGAGACCAGCATCAACAGAAGATGACAAAGCCAACATTCCTAGGAATCCTTGTTTTCTATTTTAATGACTTACACATGCTAAACAAAAATAACTAGACAATTATTTATAGTATTACCGTAGATGTTTCTGCGATTGTTGGGGCCTTGACGATTCTTGTCTTGAGAGATCACCATTGCTTTAATGGGTTGATGTTGGTGACAGCATGGGACAAAGATGAAGCTCAGGGGTGTTCTCGTCAGAGGGTAGATGGTTGCTGACAATTTAAAACTTGAAACCCTAGGAATTTTTTTTTAATGCAAAATTTGTATTTATAATACAAGAGTTTCATAGTATATGGAAAATAAAATCTCAAACAAAATAATTCTCTTTTTTAAAAGTTAAATTTGATTAGAATTTAAAATTAAATTTGAAAATGAATAACTAAAATTATCATATCTTTTTTAAAACTAAAGATCAAGAGGACAAAAACACATTATAGTTCCTATTTTCTTTTATAAGTTGAAAAATCACTCTCTTGATCAAAAGTAGTCCTCAATTATTTAATTCCAAATTTAACATCTCCTTAAAAATCAAAATAAAAAGAAATAGGATCAAAATTAAGTTATAACAATTGCTTCCTATTTACAACGTTTACGATATATAATTTTGTAAAAGGCATTATATAGTAAGCTTGTAAAGACAAAATATATGAAAACAATTATTATTATTATTATTATTATTATTATTATTATTTATTTATTTATTTATTTTTACCTTGAAAAACTTCAAAACTAGTCGTTTGAGAAGTGACTTTCCTCATGAAACACTAAAATTTTGAAATTAGTCATTTGAGAGGCAATCTACCTTCTCAATGAAAAATTCAAAGATTTTTAGAAATGGTCTAATTATTCTAGACGACCTGCCCATTGTATAAAAATATCTAATATTTTTCAAAAATGATCTAATTATTCCAAACAACCTACCTCTTAGTGTGAGAAACTTGAAGAATTTTTAAAAGTGATCTAATTGTTCCATGCGACCTACCTGTTTATGTGAAAAATTCAGAAATTTTTCAAAAGTGGTATAATTGTTCCAGGAAACTTGGTCATTTGTTAAATACATAAAAGTGATTTCAAGAATAGTCTTATTTTCCAGGTGACCTATTTATTTGTGAAATATATGAAAGTGATTTTAACATTGCTCTCATTTTTCGGGTGACTTACCCGTTTGTGAAATACATGAAAGTGAATTCAACATTAATCTTATTGTAATAGGTGACCTACCTAATTATGAAAAATATAAAGATTTTTCAGGTTTGTCTAATTCTCATAGGCGACTTGCCCAGGTAAAAAATACAAAGATTTCTCAAAAGTAAAAAATTTGGAGAAGTATTTTCAAATTTGGCCATTTTGAGGTGGCCTGCCTTCTGATAGACCATATCAGGGATTTATCTTATGATTTTTCTGCAAAAACACATTGTTCAATGTTTTTAAGTTAGATGACATGTAAGCATCTTTACCTAGTTTGAAATATAGGTCCTCATTTCTTCTCAATCTCTTTGTTGCTTGATTGACGAGGTCTGTTATTTCTTATCACTTAGGTTTTAGCCTACTCATGTTGGCCTATTTAAGTCTTTTCCAGAAAATTTATAATTATACACAGCTCAACCTTTATGGTACCCATCACAATCCATTTACTTGCTGAAATTTTTTTATCTCGTTGATCATTTTGAGAGGATCATTCATTATTCTCTTGTCTCTCTGCTAATAATATTCAGTGTTACTAATTATCTTAAAAGGATCAAATTGTTTTTTGTAAACAAAAATGCCTCATTGTCTTATTGTAGGAAACATTCCTTTTTATATTGTTACCTTAAAAAGATCAAATCTCCTTCTAAAATACAACATTGCCCCTTTATAATAGCCATTACCCCTAAGTATGTTTTGTTAATGACTCAAACAAACAATGGCTTTGAACAACCTTTTTTCTGCTTGGTTTTAGTGAACAAATCTTTAACCATAATGATTTTTTAAATCTTGAACATCTTGTATTTTGAGAACAAAAATTATTCTGATGTGAGTTTAAAACACTTTTTTTTGAAATCTTATAACTCTGTGGGATTTATTTTTTATTTATTATATTTTGTTTTTAAAGAAGGGATGATTTGTTCTTGTGTCGGCGAGATTGAAATTGTTGAAGGTACATGATGAGGTGACCTTCTGTTTTTGTGGGTTTTAAAGCAAGATACTTAAGTAAAAGCTCGAGGTTTTGTTTGAGAAAAATTATCTCTTTTTTTTAGTACTCATTTTATCAATATGAATAATAACGAGTAGCTTGCTCGCAATATCACAACTTATATGAAAAAGTCTTGCATTTTGAGAGCGTCAATTATTGGTCCATATTGCTTGCTTGCTTGTTTGATTAGAAATGACTTTTAAAGGCACACAAAATAGGTTATGACTCATGGCTATAAAAGAAAGGGATTTATAAAGCTTATAAAGTGTTTCAAGGTTTTAAAGACTCATGATCATTATCATTTTTTTGACTCATTGTGTCTTTTAATATTTTTTTCTTTTGCCGTTTTTTTTATTTGCCTTTTTTTTTATTGTTTTGGTAGGGCATCCTTATTTTGTTTTGACTATCACTTTTGCTTTTGATTATGGTATGCCCTCTAGCATTTGAGTTTATCGGGCTCTTTTGCCTTTTGGCATTCTCACTGCTTTTTGAGGTGCAATTCTAGTCAGGATTTTTCTGAAGAAAAATTATTTAGGCTCAAAAGGGGATTACAAGGAATATATTTATTTTTTAATGTGAAAGGGATAACAAAGATGACCTTTCTTCATTTCAAGTGCAAATGGTTAAAATCAATAAACTTTGACCTTATCTAGTGTAATATCTGAACTTTACGAAGAGATGCATTTCATGATTCCATGATCATTGAATCCACTACATGTAATCATGCGTACAACTAAAACATGGCTAAAGAGACATAATGTGAGGGTGACTCTTCATTTTATAATTCATATATTCTGGTTTAAAATTTAGTCACCTCAATAAGAGAGTTGTTTGACTTATTTGTCATCTTATAAATAGAATGTCAAATGTTGTTTTAAACAAACATTGAATTATTTATGAAGTCAAAAGAAAGTTTAGATTTTTGAAATTCCATTGGGGAAAAGATTTTTGGTAAAATAAATGAGCCAAGTCTACGAGATCATGCAAGGCTATAAATGTGTGTTTGTGGGTTCTTTGGTATCGACAAACATGGAAGATATGCAAAGAGAATTTCTAGGCCAAAACTTCATTTTATTGATTTGATGAAAACTTATACATTATGGATTTTTTTTTACAGAATCAGGAGTTTTTGGGCCTAATCAAATCTTCTCCATTTATTCATGTCAATAATAATGCTCCTCTTAAGAATGTCTTCTTCACTACATACGGACCTTCATAATTTGGAGCCCATTTACCATGGTCTTCGCCAGGTAGTGGTAAAGTTTTTCTTAACACGAGATCTCTTTCCTTGAACTTCCTTGGTTAGATTTTCTTGTCATACGCTCTAGCCATCCTTCTTTGGTACAATTGATGATGGCAAATTACAACTAATCTCTTCTTGCTGATCATGTTTAGTTGCTCATATCATATTTTAGTCTATTCAACCCCCTCAAGTTTAGATTTTATAAGGACCCTTAGAGAGGGAATCTCCACTTTCAATGGTATCACTGCCTCTATCTCATAAACTAGTGAATAAGGTGTAACCTAGTTGATGTCCTTATAACTACTCAGTATGCATGAAGAGTATAAGGAAGCCATTCATGCCAGTCTTTGTAGGTAACCACTATTTTCTGAACAATCTTTTTTATGTTCAACAACGTCATTCATCTTTGGTCTGTAGCAGGTGAATTATAATGTTTGATTTTTCACTTAGCACATAATTATGCGATCGTCTTTCCATTAAAGTTTTGGGCATTATCGGCCACTATCTTTTCAGGTAAACCATACCTACAAATTAGGTTTCTCTTAATGAATCGTTTAACTACCTTCTGAGTCACATTAGCATAGGAGCAGACCTCTACCCATTTCGTGAAGTAATCAATTGCTACAAGGATAAACCGATGTCCGTTGCTAGCTTTTGGATTAATTAGCCCAATCATATTTATTCCCCATATTGTCAAGGGATATTCTCGATATTAGATGAATCTATTTATATCTGTGTACAAAAAGTTGCCATATATTTCCTCTTCTCCTAAACAAAAATAAGTAGGAGAGCTCCTGATCTCAATGTATATGGGTTGTACTCTAATACCACAATCAATTATAACCATTGAGGCCAAAGTTGCCAAAGCATCGGCAAACTTATTCTTATCTTTTCTTGAATGAGTAAACTCTATCTCATCAAAATCTTTAGCAAGTTAGGAGAGATATTCTTGGTTTGGTCTCATTTTCTCATCCCTCGTCTGTTATTCACCTTTTACTTGGCAGATTATCAACATCAAAGTCCTTATATACCTTTAATTTCCTTATCTTCATCTCTAATACAACTTCCAATTTGTAAATACAAGCCTTATACTCAGCTATATTATTTGTGCAATTAAATTGCAACTTGATTGAAATAGGATATTGCTTTTCCTCTGGGGAGATTATTACAACACCGGCCCCATTACCAAACACATTTACTACACCGTCAAAATACATGGTCCATCATTCATTTTTGTCTTCCTTTTCCACTACCAATACATCTTTATCAGGGAAGTCCAAGTTTAATGGTTTATAATCCTCAATGGCATTATCAACTAAATGATCAGTAATTGCACTTCCTTTCATAGATTTTCTTGTCATGTAGATGATATCATATTCAACTAACGACACTTGCCATCTGGCTATTCTACTCGACATTTAAGGAGGCTTTTCAAATATATATTTTAGAGGATCCATTTTTAAGTTCAACCAAGTGGTGTAATAAATCATGTATTGTCGAAGCCTCTTTTCACTCCATACCAAACTACAACACAACTTCTCTATCATATTGTAACAAGATTCACACTCAGTGAATTTCTTACTAAGGTAATAAATGGCTTACTCATTCCTTCCAGACTCATCATGTTATCTAAGCACACAACCTATAGCTGATTAGTCACTGTTAAATAAAAAATAAGAGGCTTTCTAAGTACAAGTGGTACCAATAGAGGTGGCTTTTAAAAATACTATTTAATCTTATCAAAGGCTTCTTGACAGTCTTTATCCCATACCTTATGATTCTTTTTTCGGAGTAGTCAGAAGATTGGTTCACAAGTGGTTGTAAGTTGTAAAATGAATCGAGCAACATAGTTTGTCATAACCCATTTTTGGGTTATTCCTTAATTCACATTTTTTTTCTATTCAAAAAATACAAAAAAATCAAAAATATTATCAAAAAATATAACAGAGAAAAGAGGATGCCAGAGCGTCCTAAAAATTGGTTGAGGAGGTTCAAAATTACAAAGATTAAAATTTGGCAGTATTTTATTGATTGATGAGAGCCCTATTGACAAAGAAAATTCAATTTGAGGAAGAAAAGTCCAAAATCAGATATTTACGGACTCAATTAAATTTTATTGAAGGTTTACTTGAATTTATGGAGGGTTTGATTGCAAGGAAAATTGATTTTGAAATCAATTTAGGCTTTAATTGGAAGAAATTAAAGTTCTGAGGTCAAATTGCACTAATTCAAGGCCAAGGACCAAAGTGAAAAAGATGGCCAACTTTAGGGCCGCTGTTTAATTTTTGGCAGGGATACAATTGCATTGATTTTTAAATCAAAATTGCAATTTAGCACTTGATTGAACAAATCACAAATTGAGGACCAATGTGAACTCTGACACGTTTTTGCCGCCTTTTCTTTTTAAATGAAACAGCGCGTTTTGTTTAAAACGGCATCGTTTCAAACATTGTTCATTAAAAAAAAAGGACCCAAATAGTGCTGTTTTAAACGGCACTGTGGGTTTTCTTCTTCCCCTGGACGCGCGAAACAGGGGAAGAAGAAGATTTTTTCCTCCTCTATCACCGCCATCTTCCCTTTTAAAAAGACACCGACTCCCCTTTAAAAAGATGCCGACACAACCCAAAGCTTTCCACGTGTTGGAGTGGCGGCAGCATAATGGCCGCCCCGTTCTCTCTCTCCCCTGTTTTTTGCCTATAAAAATAGGTGAAGGGAGAGCAAGAAAGAAAGAGAGGGATAGAGAGAAAGAAGAAAGGAGTAGAATAGGGATAGAGAAGAGAGAACCGAGAGAGAAAAAAGAAAAAAAAAAGAAGAAGAGAAGAAAAAACAGGGGAAGAAACTGTGAGAACCGTCATCGCCGACACCTCCACTGTCGGCAACAGCTGCGTCCTGCCACCTCCATCGCCGCCAGCAGCACCGTGAGCCACTGCAGGTCAGCTTTCTTCCCTCTCCTCCTCCACCTCCTTCTTCTTCTTCACTGTTCACTTTACGTGTGAACAGTGGAGAAGCCCACTGTTTGATGGGCTGGCAGCACCGGCCCAATTAACAAAAAAAATTTCTTTTCGAAAATTGTAATTGTTTTTCGTGTTTTTTTTACTAAATTTTTCTTAGTATTTGGTTGGTATTTCTATACCAAAAAAATACAAATCCGGCATTAAAATACCTGGTTTTCGTCAAAACTTCCAAAATACAAAAAAGTTTGAAAAAAAGAAAAAAATGTTTTTGTGCATACGACCAAATGTCTCAAAGCTAAAAATCATATTGTGTTTTTCATACACCAAAAAACAACGTTTTAGCATGCATTTTGACTTTAATAACTAGTTTATTAAAGTCAAGAAAACATTGACCAAAATTTCAAAAACAACAAAAATTTTATTTTGTTTGTCTTTTCGTATCTGGGGTGTGACATTACACATAATACGTATTCCGGATATTAAATTCTTTTTTCTCAGACGCTAGAGCGATTAGGTTTTACCCCATTAAGATAAGAACCTCCTTATTAAAGAGGGTTTTTCTTGAACTTTAGACAACTCAACAATTAGAAAATGCAATAAGACCATAGTTTTTTATCAGACATTAAAACAATACAGCCTACCTTAGGTAGGGCGTAGTTGGGGTGCTAATACCTTCCCTTTACGCAACCAGTCTCCGTACTCGATCTCTGAGACCAGTTAGGGTTCCTAGTGACCAGAATACTAGGTGGCGACTCACATTCAAATTTTCTACTAATAAGAGACAAGAATTCCTTGTCTCTCCATATTTGCCAGATAGACCTTTCCATTTTTACCTGAGAGTGGTGGACGATCGCCGCGACGCCGCACATGTGTGACAGAATGGCGACTCCACTGGGGACCTTATGGACTAAGCATTGTTTTTGTCTGATAATTGTGTTGTTTGGTTTGTGCGTTTACTTTTAATATGCTCCTTTTATTTATTTTCTTACACGCTTTAATTTCTGAACATAGTTGTTCATGTATTGTATAGAACTGCCTCATGCATCACATGCTTTAAATTTTTGAAAAGCACACACAAGCTTCTAAGTTAAGTGGGGAATTAATGATCTGCCCTATGATTATTGATCAGGGTTCAGATGCGTGAAACACCCAACTCATATCTGAGTGCCTGCTTGGTAATGATAAGTATACGTGCCTTAACCATTTATCGTAACGCCCTTATACTGTCTTTACGAAGATCGTCATTGGGCATATATGAAACCTTTTTGAGACCAGGTAGAAAACCTACTCATGTTCACATAATGAATAGAACCTGTCCTTAGGTTGTATGTGCTATCTTTATTTACATCAGGGCAAACCCTTCTTGAAGCATCTTGAACTCAAGACTTGTGGGTGACACAAAGACCGTCACTCAGAAAATTTTCATTGTAAAGTATGGGCAATAATCAAGATTCTTGTTTCATCATGCAAAGAGTTACGATCATATGTCACCCTTCGAAGGGCAAGTTCATCATATAGATTACATGTTCATACATTTAACATACATACATCAGATTGAAATCTAGGTCCCCAAAAAGTCTGCAACACCCGACTTCGAGCAAGAAACATGGAAGATGAAGAGCATGCTCAACGTGATGCCTATTTTCAAGAAGAGTTGGAGTCTTTGAAGACAAGCGTGACTCGCCTCACTGGCTTACTCGAGTAAACACTGAGAAATACCTCTGGTGAAGGTCCTTCTAACCGACCGGTCACCTTTAATTAGGCTCCTACTACAGTTCAGCCTGAAGAAAGAATGAGTGAACATGGTCAAGAGCCTCAACAAAATCCAACATTTATGCAGTCAACGACACCTACACCAGCTTTGACAGTCATGGAGGCATCTGCTAACGAGTCCTACCAGGCTAAGTCATCTGATAACATTAATCAAGCTAAGATAGAGGTGTTGGAAGCCAGACTCAAAGTCATTGAAGAGGTAGACTCATATGACCCGGTACGGGCAATAGAGATGTGTTTGGTCCCAAACGTGGTTATCCCAAAAAAGTTTCGTGTTCCTGAGTTCATGAAATATAGTGGAACACAATGCCCCATGACTCATCTCAGGTCCTGTTGTAATAAAATGACAGAATTAGTACATGATGAAAAACTACTGATGCAATTTTTTTAGGATAGCTTAAGTGGAGCAACTTTGAGCTGGTACATGAGATTAGACAACACAAAAATCCAGAGATGGAAGGATCTGGTGGATGCTTTTGTCAAGCAGTACAAGTACAACATGGACATTTCTCCCAACAGAACCAGCTTGTCCAATATAGAGAAAAAGGACAAAGAAAGCATAGGGAATATGCTAAAAATGGTGGGAATCAGCTTCTCAAGTCCATCCTCCATTTCTGGACAAAGAGATGGTCTCTTTGTTTGCCAACACACTCAAGGCACCATATTACGAGCATGTGATGGGTAGTTCGGCCCAGCAATTCACTGACGTTGTGGTAGTGTGTGAATGCTTAGAGCAAGGTGTCAAGAGTGGTAGAATTTCTGCACCCACCGAGAAAAGAGGCTTCGAAAGAAAAGAGGTCCATAATGTTGAAGATGGCTATAGTGGTAGGAAAAACTCATCCCAAAACTACCACACTCCATCCCAGATTACCAACATCAAAAAACCTGAGCCCTATAACTTTCAAGCCAAAAGCCAAATTGAAAATTACCAAAGGGTTCAAGAACAATGACTTCTATTACCGCTACCCCTGAATGAGATGTGCTAGAAGCTATTGAGCATCGAGCATGTAGCTCCAGAAACTCTAACACCTGTGCAGCCACCTTATCCTAATTGGTACAAGCCAAAGCTCAATTGTGAATACCATAGTGGTATTGTTGGGCATAACACCCATACTTGCAGTGCTTTCAAGAGAAAGGTTCTGCAATTAATCAAGGCCGGGTGGATAGAATTTGAAGACACTTCTAATGTGAACACGAATCCTCTACCGCATCATGCTAGAAGTAGTGGATTAGAAAAACATTAGCAATGGAATGTTCGGGGAATCTGAAAGCATCAATGGTCCAGTATGGGTGCGGATATGATAGCATGAATTTTGAAGAACTCAAATTTTGGTCGTGGTGTTGTTCTACATTGTCTTTGAGTCCTCTGCACCGAACTTTTGAAAGGAGGCTAACATAAGAGCAGATTCGCCAATGAAGCTTGTCCTATTATTACCTTTTGTTTAATGCTTTTGATAATGTCTATTTCAGTCTTGGTGGTAATTTGGTTCAAATGCCACAAGACTTTCTCTGTCAAATGCGTTTTTCTTGTTAAATAAGATCATGTGCTTTCTTATGTTCATATCATATTTCTTTTTTTGTTATTACATGTAAATAACATTTTGAGCACAACTTTTACTCATAAAACTACAACACGAAGAATCCTTCGGTGTTTTCCTTTCTTCCAAAACCATATATAATCTTATATGTTTTCAATGATATTTTTTGGGACCTCCAAAGTGAGTACAAAAACAGAAATCATGTTGGTATTTGTCCAAAACAAATGCGTTCTGGAAATTCAAGTGATTCCTTAGAAGGGTAACCATACACCTAGAAAACTTGAAAGAAACAAGACAAAATAAAAACAAAAACAAAGAAAAAACAAAAAAACACCATGAGGTGACTCCAAAGCTGAGTTTTATTTGAATGAATAATCACTTTGCATACTCGCATGAAAGCAAGGCTTACCGCTCTTAAATGCATGCATTTGAGATGAGGAAAGGCCATCTTTGATAATCCTTTCACAAGGTTGAAGTATATCCTTTGCAGTCCCCTTTTGAGCCTGGTAATGTTTTTTGAAAATAACCTTAACTAGGATCACACACCACACTGGGGGGGCAAGTGCGAAAAAACTCAATGATCAAAGCTGCCCACGTAAAGTTAGGGCATGATAAAGAAAATCCAAAGGATCCAAAAGATTTGAGCTTCTCATAAAAACAACTGAGGTAATTATGCTCAACCAAACAAAAATGAAGAAAACAAAGAGAAATAGCCCAAACCCGACACTGGGGGGCATGGCAAACTATTTTGGAAAGAATTCTAAAGATAAAAGGTCAGGAAACAAGCACAAGTAATCCTTAGTATTGAAATCCCTTAAACACCTTTTGAGCCTACAAAGTATCCTTTTCTTCATAACCAATAGCCAAAGCCTACATTACGTACCTAATCAAGCCCTTTCTGATCAAAGGCAAGCAATCTGGATCGATAGGCAATGCTTTCTCGTGCGGTCAAGTCATTATTCATGCAAATAAAATAAATGCTTTGAACCGATTTGGTTCTCAATAACCCTCAAATTAAAATTTAAACCCTTTTTGACAAACCAAATGTCACTTCATATTTTCACCAAAAGCAAAATAAAAAATTTTCATCACTTCTGAAAACCTCTCCATTGGAATCACTTGAATTTCTTCAGAACGAGTTTGCTTTGAATCGATGTAAAAATGATTTCTGTGTCTGGAATAGCTTTGAAATTCCAAAAATTATGCATGAAAACAACTCCTTGTCAAACCTTCCTTCACATAGCCTTATCCCTAAACCTGAATTGAACACTTGGGGGGCACGATCAAGCTGAGGGGCAATAAAAAACACCTGGTAGGGCTGGCTCCATGATTCCTTCTCTAAGGAAGATATCAGGAAAAATTGGCAACCATTGAGATAAAGGGCGGGGGACAAAGAAGTATGATGATATCAAGCTTTTCCTAAGAGTCAAGATCACAACTCGAGTAAGCAAGAGTGAAAAAGCCATCGAAGTTTACTTTTGAGAAAAGAAATACACCATGAAGAAATGGGGGCTTATATTTCTCAAGTAAGTATACATGCATATCAATCATAATGCATTGTTTTCAACATTTAAGCAAATTGTTAATCCATCATCAAACTCTTAGGTAGTGCGTTTTTTAACCCTGCCTCTTTCTCCTTTTGAGTGTGCCTTTGTGCCTTCACCTTCTTTTCGAGTGCGCCGTTAAGCCCTCACCTCCTTTTGAGTGCGCCTTTGTGCCCTTACCTTCTTTTTGAGTGCGCCGTTGAGCCCTCGCTTCTTTTTTAACACCTTTGTGCCCTCACCTTCTTTTCGAGTGCGCCATTGAGCCCTCGCTTCCATTTGAGTACGCCTTTGTGCCCTCACCTTCTTTTTTAGTACGCCTGTAAACCCCGGGAAAAATAATAAATAAATAAAAGTGAAGAGATTCATGCATATGATTAAGTAAAAACAGAAATTCAGAAACTTTTGAATATAAATTTTCGGGCGAAATAATTCGAGACATTATAATAAACCCGGTACTGTTGAGGGTTGGATTTAATTGAAGAGAATAATACACTTAAAGGAAAAGGGGGGGTCTAAATGCAAATAAGGGAAAATATAGAGTATAAATACTCTCTCCTCACCAAGATAATCTGTAGGAACCATAAGGAGAGAAAATAGGGAGTTTTATACCCATTCTCGAGAAATCAAGAGAGAAACACTAAAATTTCAAGAACTCATCCAAGATTAAGAGCTTAAAGATGGGATAAACACTTGAGAGCAAAGGATTACCAAGAAATTGAACAAGAAAAAAGACAGGAGGGAAATTGATTAAGAAGAAAAGAAAGGAGGGAGTTGAAAATCTTCAACTGGTTGAAGATCAAAATCTTAATTTGTACCGGGTAAGGTATTCTAAACATGATCTTAAAAAAATTCATTTTTAAATTCGATGAAGAATTGATGCCTTGATATTGAATCATAGGTTAGGGTTCTTAGACATAAATTAGGAAAAGGTACTTATTGTTGAGATTAAGTTAATTCATGTGTGTGGTATGTAGTTTATGAAAGTATTGTGTGAAGGAGAGGGGGAGACGAATCTGGACAGACTTGTCTCCTAACTTTTGATGAGATTTTGGGTAGGAGGATGAGGGGATTAGGATCGGGTTCCCCATAGAAATTGTAGATTTGAATGTTAGCTAACCAAGAAAACTGGTCTTGCTCAATTTGGAAATGTAGAACTCCAGTTATGGGTTACCAACTGAGACTGAGTCGTGACTGATTATGTAGGGCAGTAGGACTAATTAGTAAATGAATAATTTTGACTATCTTGGAGGCAAAACTGGGTTCTCCTCCCTCAGAGAACTAGTAGCCTCGTGTCTTAGCTTTCTAACGAGATCAATCTCAGTTAAAATGGAGTTTTAGAACTTTAGATATAGTTAAAAATCTGATGAGTGTTCAGACAGTAACATTTGGAAATTGGACAGTAACAGTTCAAAGTCAAACAGTAACAGTTCAAAGTCAGACAGTAACGGTTGAAAAAGTCAAACAGTAACAGTTCAAAGTCAGACAGTAACGGTTGGAAAAGTCAAACAGTAACAGTTGGAAAAGTCAGACAGTAACGGTTGGAAAAGTCAAACAGTAACAATTAGAAATTGGACAGTAACAGTTCAAAGTTAGACAGTAACAGTTGGAAATTGGACAGTAACAGTTCAAAGTTAGATAGTAACAGTAGACTTTCATGTGAATACTATAAATAAGAATATAAAAGAATTGAGTCATACGAACACTTGTATATTGAGATATTAACTCTGAAAATATACATGATATATGTATGTATGTTATTATGAGGAAATGAACATGCATAGAAAGTAACATATGAGTAATGGATGAATATGAATTCTCTATAATATCGGCTTGAAAGAATCATAACCAAAAAAAAAAAAAACTTCCTTGTGATTCAGGAGGAGCAACCAGGATTGGATCTTCTGTTATGGGAGGTCGCGAGACAGGCGAAGCAGGTGCGTGATTTTCCCTCCTATTTACACTTATACAATTTAGAATCCTTCTGGTGAATGCAATTATAATAAATATCGTGTTCAATGTAAATAAAGCCTAGTGTATTTACAAGATTAGCTTCGGCTAATGGCATCCGTGATAGGATTGCCGGGATATGATTGACTCGATTAGCTTCCGCTAATGGCATCCGTGATAGGATTGCCGGGAAATGATTCACACGATTAGCTTCGGCTAATAGCATCCGTGATAGGATTGTCGGGAAATGAATTACAGGATTAAACCTTACAAGGTCACCCAGTTTATGCAAGTAAATAAGATTATTCAATTAAGAATATATAAATGAGTGTTAATTGGGTTTAAAAGATTTACAAGCAGATTTACAAGCAAAATATAAGTTCTTTGTTAGAATTCTAATGGATTTGATAGAAAGTTAATACTTCATTCGTATTCATTACATGAGCATACATATATTCTTTATCAACATAATGGTATGTTTATTTATGTAACAGGTCCATCAAACATTCAGGAAGATCATTAGTTTAGGACTCTACTTTGTGAAGCTTATGTAAATATTTAACTTAAAACAAATGGGAATTAACGTGTTTATGTAGTATACTTTTGTGCAAACCTTGATGTATTTATAAAGGTTTAGCTTAGCATGTAGTATTTTTAGTTATCTAGTAATTAACCATTTTGAAATATTTAAGAACACTTCTTATATTGTAAATACTTTCTTTGCATGTTAGTATTCCTTTTCCTTTAAATTTTATGATATGATGTGTTGGACTATGTTCATATTGAACTTACTTGTAGGATATATATATTATATGGATTGTATGAGGTGTGGAATTATGAGGTTTGATATAAGGTCCGGAATTAAGGGACCTTGTGATGATGGGTTGATTGAGTAAACTGATAGTAGTCGATAACTTGGGATGTCCTAAATGCAAACGAAACTCTGCTGATTTTTGGAAAAAAAAAAAATTTACCCTCAAATAAAGAGGATATGTTGGAATCTTTAACATTGATCGAGTCGTACAGTCGGACTATTACAATGCCATTAAGCCCTCGCTTCCTTTTAGTGCGCCTTTGTGCCCTCACCTCCTTTTCGAGTGCGCCGATGAGCCCTCGCTTTCTTTTGAGTGCGCCTTTAAGCCCTCACCACCTAGGTAGTGCATTTTCTAACTCTACCTCCTTTTGAGTGCGCCTTTGAGCCCTCACCTCCTTTTGAGTGCGCCTTTGAGCCCTCACCACTTGGGTAATGCGTTTTCTAACCCTACCTCCTTTCGAGTGCACCTTTGAGCCCTCGCTTATTCCGGGTAGGTCACCCATTACAATAAGACCATTCCTCCACCTGGGTAGATCACCTATTACAACACGACCACTCTTCTTTTTTTCCTTTTGGGTAGGTCACCCATTACAATGAGACCATTCCTCCACCTGGGTAGGTCACCCATTACAACACGACCACTCTTCATTTTTTTCATTTTGGGTAGGTCACCCATTACAATTCGACCATTCTCCATGTTTTTTTATCTGGGTAGGTCACCCATTACAAAGAGATCATTTCTCCACCAGGGTAGGTTACCCATTACAACACGACCACTCTTCATTTTTTTCCATTTTGGGTAGGTCACCCATTATAATTCGACCATTCTCCATGTTTTTTTATCTGGGTAGGTCACCCATTACAATGAGATCATTCCTCCACCTGGGTAAGTCACCCATTACAATATGACCACTCTTCATTTTTTTCCATTTTGGGTAGGTCACCCATTACAATTCGACCATTCTCCATGTTTTTTTATCTGGGTAGGTCACCCATTACAATGAGACCATTCCTCCACTTGGGTAGGTCACCCATTACAACACGACCACTCTTCCTTTTTGGGTAGGTCACCCATTAAAATTCGACCAATTCTCTATTTTTTTTTATCTGGGTAGGTCACCTATTACAATGAGATCATTCCTCCACTTGGGTAGGTCACCCATTACAACTCGACCCCTCTTCCTTTTTCTGCTTGGGCAGGTCGCCTATAAAAATAGACCAGGGTAAGTGTGAGTGTGTGAGCTGGTCGCCCCTGAAAATAGACCACTTTAAGTGTGTTTGAGAAGGTCGCCCATGAAAATAGACTAGGGTAAGTGTGAGTGTGTGGGCAGGTCGCCCGTGAAAACAAACCAATTTTCTTCAAAAGGGGCAGGTTGCCCAAGATAATGTGATCGCTTTCCTTTTTCTTCTTTACAAAGCTTACTATCTAAAATCTCTTGCGAGATTTCGGTCGTAAACATTGTAAAGAGGGGAGCAACTATCATAACCCATTTTGGGTTATTCCCCAATTCACATTTTTTCTCTATTCAAAAAATACAAAAAAATCAAAAATATTATCAAAAAATATAACCGTGAAAAGAAGATGCCGTAGCACCCTAAAAATAATTAAAAATTGATTGAGGAGGTTCAAAATTACAAAGATTAAAATTTAGCAGTATTTTATTGACTGATGAGAGACTTGTTGACAAAAAAAATTCAATTTGAGGAAGACAAGTCCAAAATCAGATATTTATGGACTCAATTAAATTTTATTGAAGGTTTAATTGAATTTATGGAGGGTTTGATTGCAAGGAAAATTAATTTTGAAGTTAATTTAGGCTTTAATTGGAAGAAATTAAAGTTCTGGGGTCAAATTGCACTAATTCAAGACCAAGGACCAAAGTGAAAAAGGTGGCCAACTTTTGGGCCGCTGTTTAATTTTTGGCAGGGATACAATTGCATTGATTTTTAAATCAAAATTGCAATTTAGCACTTGATTGAACAAATCACAAATTGAGGACCAATGTGAACTCTGACACGTTTTTGCCGCCTTTTCTTTTTAAATGAAACAGCGCGTTTTGTTTAAAACGGCATCGTTTCAAACATTGTTCATTAAAAAAAAAAGGACCCAAATAGTGCTGTTTTAAACGGCACTGTAGGTTTTCTTCTTCCCCTGGACGCGCGAAACAGGGGAAGAAGAAGATTTTTTCCTCCTCTATCACCGCCATCTTCCCCTTTAAAAAGACACCGACTCCCCTTTAAAAAGATGCCGACACAACCCAAAGCTTTCCACGTGTTGGAGTGGCGGCAGCATAATGGCCGCCCCGTTCTCTCTCTCCCCTGTTTTTTGCCTATAAAAATAGGTGAAGGGAGAGCAAGAAAGAAAGAGAGGGATAGAGAGAAAGAAGAAAGGAGTAGAATAGGGATAGAGAGGAGAGAACCGAGAGAGAAAAAAGAAAAAAAAGAAGAAGAGATGAAAAAACAAAAATAACAGGGGAAGAAACAGTGAGAACCATTATCGCTGGCACCTCCACCGCCGCCAGTAGCACCGTGAGCCACCACAGGTCAGCCTTCTTCCCTCTCCTCCTCCACCTCCTTCTTCTTCTTCTGCGTCTTCTTCTTCACTGTTCACGTTGCATGTGAACAGTGGAGAAGCCAACTGTGCCGGCCCAGCCCAAAATGGTGGGCCGGGTCCGACCCAATTCAATAAAAAAAATTTCTTTTCAATAATTGTAATTGTTTTTCGTGTTTTTTTTACTAAATTTTGCTTAATATTTGGTTGGTATTTCTATACAAAAAAAATAAAAATCTGGTATTAAAATACCCGGTTTTCGTCAAAACTTCCAAAATACAAAAAAGTTTGAAAAAAAAAAATGTTTTTGTGCATACGGCCAAGTGTCTCAAAGCTAAAAAAATCATATTGTGTTTTTCATACACCAAAAAAACAACGTTTTAGCATGCATTTTGGCTTTAATAACCGGTTTATTAAAGTCAAGAGAACATTGACTAAAAATTTAAAAACAACAAAAATTTTATTTTGTTTGTCTTTTCGTACCTGGGGTACGACATTACACGTAATACGTATTCCGGGTATTAAATTCTTTTTTCTCAGACGCTAAAACGGTTAGGTTTTACCACATTAAGATAAGAACCTCCTTATTAAAGAGGGCTTTCTTGAACTTTAGACAACTCAACAATTAGAAAATGCAATAAGACCATAGTTTTTTATCAGACATTAAAACAATGCAGGCTACCTTAAGTATGGCGTAGTTGGGGTTCTAATACATTCCCTTTACGCAACCAGTCTCCGTACCCGATCTCTGAGACCTGTTAGGATTCCTAATGACTAGAATACTAGGTGGCGACTCCCATTCAAATTTTCTACTGATAAGATACAAGAATTCCTTGTCTCTCCACATTTGCGACTAAGTTTAAGCACCCCAAAAAGCTTTGAACTTTCTTTTAGTTTTAGGAGCTAGTATAGCTTGTATGACCTTTATTTTATCAGGGTCTACTTCTATGCCATTATTAGTTACCACAAACCTTAGTAGCTTCCCCGATTTCATCCTAAATATGCATTTCACAAGGTTCAATTTCAACTGGTATTTCCTAACCTTTTGAACATTTAGATATGATTTTATTCTTTTTTAGACATAGCAATCATATCATTTATGTACACCCTAATTTTTTTATGCATCAAGTCATGAAAAAGTGTCACCATTGCTCTTTGATGAGTTGCTCCAACATTCTTTAACCCAAATGACATCACTTTATAGCATAAAGTTCTCCACTGAGATGATAAATATAGTCTTCTCCTTGTCTTGCTCGGCCATTTTAATTTGAATATACCCAAAGAAACCATCCATGAAAGAGTAGGTAAAACTCTTAGTAGCATTATCCGCAAGTACATCTATATAGGGTAAAGGAAAATCATCATTCGGGCTTGCCTTATTCAAATCTCTAAAGTCCATATATACCCTAATCTTATTGTCTTTTATGGGTACTGCTATAATGTTGGACACCTATTTAGGGTATTTGACTACTTTAAGGAATCCAACATCTTACTATTTATTTACTTCTTCCTTAACCTTGATTAGTATATCAGGCATTGTCCTACTTAACTTTTGTTTGACCGGCTTATAAACTTTTATCAAGGGTAACTTATGTACCACAACCTTGGTATCTAAACCAGGCATATTAGCATATGACCAGGCAAAAATATCAGCATATTCTTATAAAAGGCAACCAACTCATATCTCATATTAGTGGTGATTAGTATCCCAATTTTCAATTCTCTTTTATCTTGCTTAATGCCTATATTTATCAATTTTAGCTCTTTTTTTTTTTTTTGCAGGTTCCTATGTATACTCAAATTGTTCCACCATCTTTGTAAACTCTTTGATGTCTTTCTTGTCATATTCTTTCTCACCCATTGCAATTATAGTTTTATCAAAGTTAGGCTAATTATTCTTAATACAGTGGGTTTGTGAGTTTATCAACGATCTGCTTTCAGATTTCCTGAAAGTGAAAAGTGTTTTGGTTATGAGTGTATAATTTATATTTGGAAAAATAAATAGGCAAAATAAAAAGGTATAATTGAAAGAAAAATGGATAATCTTATTAAAATTTAAAAAGAGAAAAGGCTCAACAACAAAACCTTATTGCCAATATCTTGAGCCATGATTATAAGCAAGGTACATTATTTAATCAAAATAAAAGCATATAGGTTAAGTATATTATTGCTTTATGAAAACAATCGGAGCTTCCTGAATCACCCAATTGTTCAACTCTTTCCCATTGGTTAACTTTCTTATAAATTCAGATGAGATGTCTTATAAAGTGCCAATAGTTAGTTAAGACAACAATTTAAGAGGATTCTCTCTACCCTTAGGGTCTTCTTTATGGTCTTCTTCTTTAAACCTTTCAAGATAGTTGATAGTAGTACCAATGAATTCTTTTCTTAGACTTTCCAACTCATTTTCAGCCTTTATCACATGTGCAGATTGTGGAAATGTTATTTGAATAAGTGAGATTTCTATCTAGTCTTCATTGGGCTCCCTTCCTTCAATCTAGGCTAATCTCCTTTGTTTTCTAACCTCAGCAGCTCTTTTTTAATCTACCCCTCCTAGCTTAAAACCTAAGTCAAACCTCTGATCAACACACTTTTTTTTTCATCATATTCATCCTCTTAGACATTCATGTGGTTGGGTCCTGTTGGAATGACATCCCATGTTTCAAAAAGCATTTAGCAGCCATTTTTACGGCCTTATAAATCTTCGACTTTCTTTGTACCATATTTTTAGGTACCAATTCAGTATTTATAACCTCAAATGCATGGAGATTTCCATCCTCACTTTCTTCAACTTTAATGTAAGAGATTGACACATTTTTTATCATATACAAAGCCTCTTCAGTTTTTATGGTCACCAAATTCTCATTTATGATAAACTTGACTCGCTGATGTAAGAAATATACGACAGCTCGGGCTGCATGTATCCAAGGCCTTCTAACAACATGTTATACAAGGGATGAATATTCATCACCTGCAATGTCATTTGGAACGGTTGAGGGCCAATGATGAGTTCAACATCAATATTCCTAATAATTAGCCTAGGTGACCCATCATATACTTTGGTAGTCATGGTACTCGGCCTCATATGAGAGGCGTCAATAAGCATCTTATCAAGCACATGCCTTAGCAACCATTTAGAGCAAAACCATTATCTATAAGCACCTTAGCAATCACACAATCTTTGCATTTTATTGTGATATATAATGATTTGTTATGATCGGTCCTTTTTAGGATCAAGCTCATCATTAGTAAAGTTAAGGTAGTTGGTGTGGCCTGAATCCTTCCGATCAAATGTTTTTTAGAATCATGTGTGATGTCTTGAAGAACATAAGCCTCATTAAAAACTTTTTGAAGAGCATTCATATGCAATTCTAAACTTAGAACTAATGACAACAAAGAAATCCTAGCAGGTGTTTTCTTCAAGATCTACAATGCTATATTCATTGTGCTTCATTAACTTAAAAAACTCATTAGCCTCTTCATTTCTTACTGTCTTATTAACCTCATCCATCTTTGCCAGTTCTACCACATTCTTTTCTTAGGATTTCCTATGATTTTCCAGCTCTTCAGGAGTAAAACATCTCCCACTTCGAGTTAGCCCTCCTATTTCAACATGAAAAATATAAGCATGATTCTTATTATGAAAGGAATACCTAAAATTATGAGGTAAGGAATTATAACTTCCACTAGTTATACTTGCATGCTTGGCCAGAATCATTTTTTAGGGTCCCCCCTCAGTTAACTAACACCTACAAACTTCAACCTTCTTATTATTTCTATTCATTGTCCCATTATGTCATTTTCCTTTGGACCACCCAATCTCAACACTCGTAACTTCATTATGCTTTCTATCTCAAAATGAAATTCTTTACAAGAACCAAGATCATGTCCAAAATGCTAATGATACTTATAATATTCATTCATATATCTTATAGCCTATGTTTTGAATGGTATTTTAAGATGTCTAGCTTGTTTCAACATCTCATACAACCTCTCCATTATTACTCTTAGGATTGCTTCACCTTCTTTTTCTATCTCCAAGGTATTAACCCCTCCATTTCTACAAGCATGGTTTGGTAGTGGGTTTGAATTCACATTCGAGGATTCATCAAAGGTAATCCATCTGACCTTAACGAGTTGAATGATCTTTCTTTTGAATGCAACACGACCATCAATTTTATGACTGGCGATACCAGCATGGTATTCATATGTTTGATTAGGTTTGTACCAATGAGGGAATGATTTTTGCGAAGGTGTTAGAGAAACAGGTGCAACTTGGCCAATACTGAGCAGCCTTTGATACATTTCATTAAGAGGTATATGTAGTGGTGGAATTTGTTCTTTATTTCCTGAGAAAGTTTTTTGTGGGCGAGAGGTATTGTTTGTTTGGTTATTTATTAGGTTGGTTTGAGTGTTGGTTTGGCTTACAAAAAAAGGCAAGGTAAAATTTATATTGGATATGGCAGGGGTAGGTATAAATGTTTTGAAGTCACTTTTTTCTTGGTAAGTTTTCTTCTTTCCCTTATATTGTCCTTCAACATTGTGAACTTCAGTTTCTTTTTTTATTCAATAAAACCTTTTTTTTCTTATTGGGGTTTACAGTCTTACCTGTTCAAATAGCCTATTCGATTATTTCAATTATAACAACCAGGTCAGATAAATGTTACACAGAGTTTCCAACCAAGTTTTTAAAGTACGAGGCCTTGAAAGCGTTTGAAAATAAACCAACCATCTCTTTTTCCAACAAAAAAGGATTAACCTATACAGCTGATTCACACCATCTTTAGGAGAGTATTCCCTTATGGACTCTTTATTGCCCTTCTTCATAGCTTGTAAACTTTATCTATTAGGGGTCATGTCCATATTGAACTTATAATGCCTAATGAAGTTATCAACCAAGTTCTTCTACCCGTTTACCTTGATATTATCCAATCGCATATACCAAATGAGAGTAGCATGATGTTACGATGTCACGGTCGCACAAATTAATTACTCTAGCTTAAAACACAACACACAAGATAGTATAGAGCAAACAAGGGGTCGATCCCACAAGGAAGGTTGAAGTCAGATTTTTATGCTAGATGATATGCAATTTGAGGGGGGTTTGGACGTTATCTAGGCTAAAGCAAAAGAAAACAGAAAACTATCAAATAAAATTTAATAAAATCAGAAAATTATCAAGAGAACAAACATTGGTCGCAAGCACACATCCACCTACAGAAATCAGAACTGATCATGGAAACGAAACATCAATTTATATTCTGAATATTTATCTCTTCTTAACATTGGTTAGTTAACGGATCCGCCGTATAACTAACCCTAACCATCAAACAACCACAGTGTCCGCACTAGTAATTTAATTCAATAGCAGCCTTAAGAACTAGATAAGTTGATTAATCAAGAAAACATAACTGTCCGCAGTCTATGTTTGATTTGATTGAATGTTCTCCCTAAGATTAATAACATAAATCCACCACAATTATTAAACTCAGTTGCTTCACAAGTTCATATACCATAACTCCGGTTTTGAAACAAACTTAGCAATAGATTGTCTACAATAATAACTTAGAGTCCGCTCTAGCAATTAAAATAAACAATCATAGGAAAAATAAGCATAGGAGAACAAAAATATTCATCATATAAACTGAAAAGAAAAGGTAAAATAAATCTCACAGTTCTTGAAATTCGAAGGTTTCCGTGTCTTTGCAACCAAGAAAAAGAGTTTAGCCTTGCATGTTTGTTGAACAACTAATAAAAATGAAGGAGGAATGCATGATTTTAGGTTTCTTAGAGGGGGGCATTTTTCTCCTCTTCGCTGGCTGCCCCTCTTCTCTTATTTCATTCTTTTTATATCCTAGAAACCCTAGTCTCTATTTTACAAAATAGTCCTCCCTTAAGTAGACAATTTACATTTAAGTACTTCAATAACTATTTTCCTAAAAAATGAGAAATAACCTTGCATGAAATCTTCAAGCTTGGACATAGAGGAGCTAAATTGCTGGAAAAAAAACTTGGATATCGGTTTAGATGCTTCGGAACGTAATTTGGACTCGTTTCTTCACGAAACCTGTTTGCTGGTAGAATTTAATTGTCATATTTGAAAAATCATATCCCCCTCATATGACATCCTTTTTTGCTGAAATATTTAGCATTGATAGGCCTTTGAGTCAGGAATCCAAAATAATTATGTTTGCATCAATTGGACTTCTGTAACTCCAGATATTCAAGTCGGAATGGACGAAGGTCAACACTGGCAGATTGTGATATTTGACTTTGAAGGCTGCGATTTCCAAGCTCTTCCTTATTTTATTTTCTTTCCTTAAATGTACAGAAAGGTATGGATGTTAGCTTTTTAATGCCACTGGAATCACTTCATTTCGACCTCTAGAACTCACGCTTTGCACAAAACATCAACTGAAGGTCAAATCTGTCAATTACCTCCAATTTACTCATTTTTGCATCTTTCATCCAAAAGTGCCTTCAAAACATAAAACAAAGAATATCAAGGTATTTTATATATAAAACATAGGCAAAACACTAGAATATCAAGGAAACTATCGAATAATATGGTTGCATCACATCACTCAAACTATTTTGAAAGAAATTGATTAGTACTTAAAAGTGTATTTTTTCAAGGTTTTATATCATCATTTTGCACTTGAAGTATCAATAACTCCTAAACTAGAGCGTGTTTTATAATAACAAGTCTGATAATATAAGATACCTTTAATTTATGGTAAATGTTCATTTTAAATGCATGCCTGTCACATAAATCAAAGGATTGATTGATGAATTTAACTACTGAAATTGAGAAGACAAAGAGAGGGCTAAGCTTACAAAAGATATGCTGGTTGGATTCAAATTGAAACACGATTCGGTTATTGGATCATAACTAGAGCTATAGAACTTGGATTTAGGTTTGGTTTATATGGATAGAAAGCTAAGCTAAGACATAGGCCTAAAACTTTCATGAAGAGTCCAGGATTCAAAAAGATCTTTTTCAAGTTCAAATTGTAGCAACAATAGATAAGTTGGAATCTGTCCTGCAGCCAAGACATTGTTCAGTGTTCAGCCCATATCTCGAGTTCTAGTAGTCAAAATGACCTCATTCTTGTTTTGTTGGAAATCTGAGACAATTTCCCAGAACTTTCATGAAGACTATCTGTTCAAATTCTGATGTTAGCAATGATGTTTTCTGCAGACAAGAAGATAAGGATTGTTACCAAGTCAAAAGGTGGCCATCCACTCAACAATTAGTCATCAAATCAATAGTTCTGAATTTTGGCCTATAAAAGGAGGCATTTGCCATGCATTTAGGCATCTTGGTTTTCAGATCAAGATCTTGCTTTTGCTCTCTTTCTTTGTATTTTGTAATGTTCAAGTTTTATTTCATGTTATATTAATCTCTTGTTTATGCTTTTCATTTCCTTTCCTTTACTTAGTTAATGTATATCATTATTATGTTTTTTATTTTGTTTATTTATGTTTCTCATCTTCATTATGTTTAGCTAAGTTTATTTTGTCAAGGTGAAAAAGGTACACTAATGGTGTAAGAATAAGTATAGTACAAACTCAACATGGACTTTAATGTTTGATACTAACATGTTTTGTATTTGTTATCTTAGTCTTAATACCTTGCTTGTTAAATGGTTAATCTAGATTTGTGTTGTACAACCCTTGGTACAACAAATACTTGATCCTTTCATAACCAACTGTATGGTATAACCGACACCTGTGTTATGAAAGGAACTTGATTTGTTGTTAACATAAGTTATCATCATGAATACCTGACCACATTTACAAGTATTGGCATTACTCAAATAAGATAATTAATATAATCATATTAATAATTTATAATCCAATTGGAACCTCCTTTGTGTGTGGTTTCCAGTTGAGTAGTAAAAAGAGTTTATATTATACTTATTTGAAATACCATTAGTGGATTCTCTAATCTTGACAGTTGTTTTATCCTTGTTTAATCCTTACATCAATATCACATCTCAAAAGTTCTCTTCAACTCCTTTTCATTTATTGTTTATAATTTTATATAGTTGACCTCCTTGTGGTTCGACCCCGGTCTTGCCGGGTTATTTATTACTTCGACACTCCTGCACTTAGGATAAGACATCAATCTTTTGATCGTGTCAGAAATAAATTAATAATTTCTCATCATGAACCACCTCGGCCATTTTATTGAACATGCTTTAAGGTGGGTTATTGGACATTAAGTTCTGGTATATTTAACAAATTCTGACATTCTAAATTCTTTGGAAATGAAAACATTAGGCATCAAATACATCTCAACAGCCTTTACAAGCCATACAAGTAATTTATCTCTATTGCCCCCATTCTTTCCTCTATGGCAGTCAATTTTCCCAGGTCATCTTCCTCTACTACCTTGTCCTTTTGAGATTCCTTCACTGTCAAGTCAATAGTAGGGGACATACTTATCGAATACACTGGTTAAGCATATAGAAAATGTGTAACATGTTGAGATTTAGGTGACATCCTATTTGCCTCTATATTTTATGGATTGAAAGGAGTTGTAGGTATAGGTGGAGGCTGAGCTATAAATGTTGGCTGAACGGATGTTCCTTCTCCAGATATAGACCTCAAAGCCTGTTCGAGTATACTAGTAAGCCTTGCTACATCTTACTTAAGACTTTCCAACTCTTTCTGGTACTGGGTTTCTAATTGGGTCTTTCTTTATTTTTTTATTTGTCTTTTTCGCAGTCGAGTTTTATAGATGCATCTTAATGGGAACCTATATTTCACCTATATATGTAGAATATGACAATTTAAAAGCATAAGTATGGATATATAAGAAAAACATATTGGATATGGATTTGCTCTTCAAGGGTGACATATGGTCGCTCTTCTTTAGATATGTGGTCATGTCAAAATTTGATATCCTTTGTATGATGCTAGAAGAAGATCTGCCTAGCCTTTTATCATTTGGGTTTTTAGCCATACAAAAAAAATACATCCATACATATTTTTTTGAATCAAATGTGGGTCTCATCCCTTTTATTAATCATTAAAAATTCTTTTATTACAAAAGAAATTGCTCTAACTAGCTATTGCATAGGAGTAAAGGAACTGTTTTTATTAGCTATAGCTTTAAAAAAAAATCGGTATTATCCATGCTTCTTTGATACTTCATGATGTCTTCTTCAACTTGGCGAGCCTCCACTCGTAGCTAATAAGTCTCCATAGAAGCTCGATCAATTTGCTCTTGCAACTCCCTTATCCTCTCAGCATAGATCAAATTATTTCTAGATAAAAAGTCATTAACAATATGTAGTGTTTGGTTGTGGTTTTCTATAATCCTTTGGCTCTCTAACAACTGTTCAGTCTTAACCTTTTCCTTGGTTATCTTAGCTCTTATTGCTTTTATCTCAATCTTTCTACTGCTCAATTCAGCTTTTAAATCTTCATGAATTTTAGTTGTCTTCTTATCGCTAGCTAATTCAGCCTCAACTTTTCCTAGTTGGGCTTTAAGCTTATCCAAATCCTTTAGACAAATGCTTAGTGTGGTTTGAGTCTTGATAGCTAATTCTTCCCAATACGTAGCTTTTTCTACATAATTTACCATGTCCTGGTTGGTTGCTTTTCATGTCTCCAACTCATCCATTGCATTCATCCAGTCTTGACCTATAGAGTCCCTTTCTTCCTTGGCTATTTTTCTTACAGCCCTTTCTTCAACTAACTACTGCTCCAAAGACATTCTCAGTTCTTCCTTTGTTTTGAGTTTAGTTTGTAATAACTATACTTATTCTCTTAATTCTTCCTTACCATCCATTATATTCCTTTGGTTACCCTTAAATTCAGAAGTTCTTACTATGTTGATGACTTCTCCATTACGCCATCTAGGGTATTTTTCACTAACTGTGGGATTCCTTACTCCTATTTCTTTTTTTATTAGCACCAAGGATTTCCAATCTTGTCTAATACTCTCTAGCATCTTTATAGTAGCTCCTTTGTAGACTCTAAAAAATTGAGTTATATCAATTGTTCTAGGAATGCTTTGTATGCCCCTAAGTTGTCTTGTAACCAAAGCAAGTACATAGCTGATGTATCAAATCACTTCAATTAATAGCACCCAGGGCTTCTTCCTAAACATGTCATATCTCTTATCCAAGGAGCTATTCAATTAAAATTGCTTTGTGGAAGTTCTTGCAACTTTGCTCTCCTGTCATCCTTAAAAAATTTCTCCCAATCTTTTGATACAAATAACTCGAGTGGCTTTTGGTCAAACCACTGAAAATCTCTAAATATTGTAGTCTCAACTTTTATGTGACTTACCATTTAAATAAATAGCAATAGGACACAACATCACATAGAACCTTTCTCAGTCTTATATAATGGTTGAGAAATAGGATTGCCTCAGCTAAAATTGTAGCAGAAGGATTAATCTTGGTGTTCTCATACTTAACAAACAAATTGGCTGCTTCCAAACTGATAATTCTAATAGTAGAGGGATACAATACCAGTATAAATATCCCTAAAGCCAATATTCTACACTTTTCCATTCTTGCACCTGGACGCAATAAGCAGGTTTTCTGGTCGTTTCCATCTTAAACCCAGAGTTATTCTTTTCTCTATATTAGTTCATTTGACTGATTCCTAATAGCTTAACAAGCTCTTCCACAATATTATCGATTATTTGGTGAAAGTATACCTTATAGACATCTTTAGAGAAATCAGTCAAGACACCATATTCCTCAATAGTAGGCACTATATTGACATCTCCAAATGTAAAGCAATGATAATTAAGGTCCTTAAAATTTATCAAAGCTTTTATGGCTAATAGAAATACTATCACTTTTAAAAGGTATATAATTCTCACATATATCTTGGTAAATTTTGTCTCATATTCTAAGTACTTGGTGAGTTGGACCAACTTGCTAGCATCATTTATTACACATCCTAAACAGTAGTATCCCATTAACATTCCAGTCTAAGGCAGTCTCCATCAATGACTGTAGTGATTCAGATTTAAGCCCATACTCAACAATTGTGATCTCACAATTAACAACCATTATATCGCCCACAAATCCTGTAATCATGTTATACGTTAAGCTTGCCTTGGTGAAATTTACATAGGGCGTAACTTAATAGGTAGGTTCTAGCCATTAAATGCATGAGGTAGGTTACTATCTAGTCTCCAAAAAGGTCTCTCATATGCATAGTGATCGTCCTCGAAATGTTGATATAAGGTTTACAAGAAATGTGAAGATATAGGCCTTGAATAATATTAGATAGTCATTGTAAACCCTCGGTTATAATTTTTCTGGGTATTTAAAAGATGAGAAATTTAACCAATAGTAAAATGGGTTAAATTAAATTAAAGAAACCTAATCAAGATAAAAATAGTGAAATTAATGAAATGAAAAGTGAATATAGTACTAAATCATTGAAAAGAAAAACATTTGTGAGGACAAAATGAATACGTAAGATCAAGAGAGGTCAATATTCAAATAACAGAAGGTTGGGAGTTTATGTATAAATGATAAAAAGGGGTGGGGATAAATGTGAAATTAACAAGATGTTAGAACTATAAATATCATTCTATTTTCTCTCTTGGAGTGACTGGCAAAAGTAGGAGAGAGTTTAGAGAGAGGCTGGAGAGAAGATATATTGATGGTAAATCAACCGACAGCTATAACTCCACCTTCCACCGTTGGATCAGCACGATATTCGGGTATGTTGTTCTCATCCATATCGTGTACATTGTCACCGTAGGGATTTTCTATATCAGTCCCCGTTTGAGAGATATCGAGGGAGGAAAATATTTGGGAAATACACTTCTGGACAGTCTTCTTTGTTGTCTGTTTTCTCCTTCGGCCACCGTTGGATTAGGCTATAACTTGAATATGTTGTTCTTCCTGATTTTGACTAGATTCTGAACGGTGGAGATCTGAAACAAACATTTGGTATAGAAGTTGTATATCTCGCACATTAGGTCTGCAAGTTTGAGGTCAGTTCGGTTAAACCCATATTTCTGGAAATTTCACCATTTGATGAAGTTAATATTTGGATATGTTATACTCATAATAATGCATTATAACTTGATAGTATAGATTATTTGGAATATTATTCGTTTGTTATTTATGGTTTATAGGAACTGTGTCAAGGATTGTGTTTAGAAGAATATTGTTCGGAAAGTTTGTAAAATCGACAAGAATGTTTTATTTTGACGTTAAGAGGGAAGATTGAAATAAATAAGATAAATTGGCTCTCATAAAGATATTCTTTTTTTTACAGTCTTAAACGATATGTGATATGACCAGGGGTTGAGATGATAGAGAAATAGTTAAATTGTGGATGTTGTGTGTAAATGGAAAGGTTGATGAATCTGGACAGATTCGTCTCCTAACATTAGGAGAGAATTCGAGTAGAAGGATGAGAGAATTAAGATCAAGTTTCTCATAGTAATTGTAGTTTTGGATGTTAACTAACTAAGAAATTGGTATTGCCCAATATGGAGTTGTAGAACCCCAGCTATGGGTCATCAACCGAGATTGGGTCTTGACAGACCCTGTAGGGTAGTATTTGTTGATGAGCAATTTTGACTATCTCAAAGGCAGAGCTGGGTTCTCCTTCCTTCAAAGAACTTGTTGCCTCGTGTATTAGCTTTCCAACGAGACTAATCTCGCTTGAAACAGAGTTCTATAAGTCTAGATATAGTTAAAAATCTGATGAATGTTCAGACAGTAACAGTTCAATGTCTAGATAGTAACAGTTGGACAGTAACAGTTCAATGTGTAAACAATAACAGTTTAAATGTCTAGACAGTAACAGTTCAAATGTCTAGACAGTAACAGTTCAAAATCAAACAGTAACGGGTGGAAAAGTCAAACAATAATAGTTCAAAGTCAAACAGTAACAGTTGGAAAAGTCAAACAGTAACTGTTGGAAAAGTCAAACAGTAACGGTTCAAAGTCAGACAGTAACAGTTGGAAAAGTCAAACAGTAACGGTTCAAAGTCAGACAGTAACTGGTGGAAAAGTCAAACAGTAACAGTTCAAAGTCAAACAGTAACAGTTGGAAAAGTCAAACAGTAACAGTTCAAAGTCAAACAGTAACGGTTGGAAAAGTCAAACAGTAACGGTTCAAAGTCAGACAGTAACAGTTGGAAAAGTCAAACAGTAACAGTTCAAAGTCAAACAGTAACAGCTCAAAGTTAGACAATAACAGTTGGAAAGTGGACAGCAACAGTTCAAAGTTAGACAGTAACAGTAGACTTTCACGTGAATACTATATAAAGGAATTGAGTCATACGAACACTTGCACATTGAGATACTAACTCTGAAAATATACATGATATATGTATGTATGTTATTATGAGGAAATGAACATGCATAAGAAAGTAACATATGAGTAATAGATGAATATGGATTCTCTATAATATCGGCCTAAAGGAATGATAACTGTGGTTGGATAAAGGATGACAACATTAATGGGGTAATGAGAAAAACGTAAGATATAAAGAAAGAAATGATTGAAAGAAAGATTTATTAGCTATTGATATGATTATTATAAAACATATCCTTGAATGAGGAAAATTTATGAGATGAGTCTGTGACTGTAGGAGGGACCACCGGTGTGGTGCAACAGCAGTAACATGGGAGCACAAGTAGAGCTTCTACTGCAGGTAGGTGACTTTCACCTTCCTTTTAAATAATGTTGAATAATGAAAATACTTTATCATGAATATTACTGTATTATGTTAATTCAGATACCAGACTATCAAATGCTTAAATGTTAACAAATGAACGATTAGCTTCAGCTAAAGGCATCTGAAGAGATGACATTGAACATTGAAATACCTTATCATGAACGTTGTCGTATTGTGTTAATTCAGATATCAGATTGCCAAATGCTTAAATGTTGACAAATGATTGATTAGCTTCGGCTAATGGCATCCAAAAGGATGACCGGGACAAACGAATGATTAGCTTCGGCTAATGGCATCCGAAGGGATGACCGGGACAAATGATTGATTAGCTTCGGCGACAAATGATTGATTAGCTTCGGCTAATGGCATCTGAATGGATGACCGGGACAAACGAATGATTAGCTTCGGCTAATGGCATCCGAAGGGATGACCGGGACAAACGATTGATTAGCTTCGACTAATGGCATCTGAATGGATGACCGGGACAAATGAATGATTAGCTTTGGTTAATGACATCTGAAGGGATGACCGGGACAAACGATTGATTAGCTGCGGCTGATAGCATCCGAATGGATGACCGGAATAAATGAATGATTAGCTTCGGCTAATGGCATCCAAAGGGATGACCAGGACAAACGGTTGATTAGTTTTGGCTGATGGAATTCGAAGGGGATGGCCGGGGTGAGTGAATAGTTAACCTCGACAAATGATGTCTTAAAAGAATGGCCGGATTTAAGTTTATAGCTGATTGCAAGAATTGGTGTATATATATATACTGCAAGTTATGTATACCAAGAACATGAAGGAACTACAAATGTCACGCTTCAAACATGAGATAATGCTAATGCTTCGTTAAACTGCCAGACCATTTTCTTATTGTTGTTGTTATTATTATTATTATTATTAAGTAATTGCATTCTTGTAAATGTTTTGTACTGCAGTAGGGACGTCATACCAACAAGGTGCCTAGGAAACCCGATACATGGGAACCTACTTTTGCAAGGAATCATGTAGTTGCATTCTAAATCATGATGTATTTTATATGAATCAATGTACTGAATGTATAACTATTATTAGATCCTTTTAGATTAAATTCGTGATGACTATTTGTAGGATAGAATACAAACTTATGACTATGCATGTATATTTTAAATGCGAACTTCTAATCATGCAAACATAATATTATAAGTTTATGTAAGATTCACTTTTAAATGAAATGTCGATTGTTGTTGATGTATGGATTATATATTGATGATGTGAAGGGAACATGTTCGCCGATTACCGACACGATGTGTGTCAAGTACAAAAAAAAAAATTACTGTTGTTTTGGGCTTGTAGAAGCCGTGCTGTTACAGTCATACCCACCATTACCAGGTAAATGATCAAATGAGGGTTGGATAGTTTCACTAGTCTTACCTAGGCTAAAATCATTGGAGTACCGTATTCTCCACCTAACCTAAAATTGATATTGTGTATATTTAATATGTAGTGAGCAGTATGTGAAGGCGCAAATTCATATCCAATATATGCATGATAACATGAATAAATATGCATGTTAAAGCTGTAAAAAGTGATAACTGAATAAACATAACATAATAAACATTATAGTAATTAACAAACAAAGGACAAGATTTAGTCTAAAAAAATTCCTTAATGGAGTCGTCATTCTGTCGCACCTGATATCACTATGACCTTTAAATTTTAAGGAAAAAGAATAGATATTTGACATCTTGTTCTTGGAGGGGAAGAGGTCCGGTTTAAGAAGTCGCAACCTAGTATTATGGTTACTAGAAACCCCTAACTGGTCAACGAAGATTTTATGGTACAAGATTGATTACGTAAAAGGAAAGATATTATCACCGCTAAAAAATCCTACATGAGGTAAGCTGCATTGCTGATTTTGTCTTTAATTGAAAAGGGTCTATTGTAACTATTGATGGTCTATCTATAATATTCTTGACTCTAGCATCTGTGAATATTCAACTACAAATTCGTAAGACATATCCTCCCTCATCTCAATCGGTTGAACCTCCAACACATTAGATGAATTAGGTTAATACTTCCTCAATATTGGAACATGGAACACTAGATATATGGAGAATAGATTAGGCGGCAAGACAAGTCTGTATGCCACTGCCTCTACTCTTTCCAAAATCTCAAAGGACCCTATACACTTGGGACTCAATTTTGCCTTATTCCCAAATGTAAATATTCCTTTAGTCGAGAGACGTTTAAGAATATGTTGTCACCCACTAAAAACTCCAAATTACACCTCTTCCTATCTACATGAATCTTTTGCCTGCTTTGAGTTGTTTAAAGCTTATCTTGGATCACCCTCACCCTATTCAAAGTAACCTATATTAAATCAAGACCCATCAATCTCCTCTCACCAACCTCATACCAATATATAATTGATCTCCACTTTTAACCATACAACACCTCATACGAAGACATAACAATATTTGTTTGATAACTATTGTTCTATGCAAACTCCACTAAAGACAAATACTTATATAAAATCCATAGTGATCCTCTCTCATTTCCATTAAGGAATCAATAAATAGCTGGAAAAACCATGATGGCTTCTGATGCTCACCATTAACCCTCTAACAAGTCAAGCATCGAGATACAAACTCAACAGTATCCTTTTTCCTGCCACTCCACCAATAACACTCTCTCAAGTCTTTGTACATCTTATTAGAACTAGATTGTATGATATAAGCAGTTTGGTGTTTTTCCATCATTATATCTTTTTTCAAATCATCCACCTCAGACACACACGACTTAGAACTAAATCTCAACACACCATCATCACTAACAACAAAACCCAATGCCTTTCCTAACTCCAACTCATCTCGAATCTTACATAGCCACTCATCTTTCATCCAAGCTTCTTTAATCCGATCTACCAAGTCTGACCTAGCCTAAAAGTGAGCCATCAATGCTCCCGGTTCACCAATCTCAAAACTAGTATTCTCATCCAATAACCCGTGTAACTCCCTAATCAAAGTTGTTCTTACCTCCTGAATAGCCAAACTACCGATAAAGATTCTGCTCAAGGCATCAACAACAACATTCTATTAGCCTGAGTGATTCTAAATCATGCAATCATAATCACTTAATAGTTTTTTCCACCTTCTCTCTCTCAAATTTAGATCCTTCTATGGGATGATATACTAAAGTAGTGCCTTCAAATCTTAATAGCAAACACTACCCACAACCATCTTCAAATCATTTTGGGAAACTTTGCTCATGCTTCTTCAACTTTCTTGAGGCATAAGTAATCACATTTTTATTCTGCATCAAAACACAACTCAATCCAATCCTTGATGCATCATAGTACACAGTAAAATCACTAGACCCTGAATGTACTGTCAAAATAGGGGCCTTAATCAACCTTTTCTTTAACTCCATGAAACTCTTCTCATATTCTTCAAACCACTAAAATTTGACTTTTTTTTGTCAACTTAATTAACAGAGCTACAATTAGTGAAAAGTTCTCCACAAATCTTTTGTAGTATCCTTCTAAACCCAAGAAACTCCTAATCTCATATATTGTAGTCGATCTAGGCTACTATTTAACTGCTTCCACTTTCTGTGGATCAACATTTATCCTATTGTTAGGCACCACATGTCCTAATAATCCAACACTCTACAACCAAAACTCATTATTCGAGAACTTTCCATACAACTAATGTTCTCTTAGAGTTTAAAGCACCAATCTCAAATGCTCTTCATACTCCTCTTCACTCCTCGGATACACCAAGATGTCATCAATGGTCTATCAATAGACAGACTAAAAACCATGTTCATCATGTCCATAAAGGTCGTTATTGCATTCCTTAACCCAAAAGACACTAAGAACTTGTAGTGCCTATAATAAGACCTAAAAACAATTTTAGGAATATCATCCTTTCTAATCCTTAACTGGTGATAAATGGATTGCAAATCGATCCTTGAGAAACATTGAGCTCCTTGAAACTAATAAAAAAACGTCATCAATACAAGGGAGTGGGTATCTATTCTAAACAGTGACCTTGTTCAATTGCCTATAGTCTATACACATCATCATCGACCCATCATTTTTCTTTACAAACAAAACAAGTGCTTCCCATGGACACTCTAGGACGGATAAACCTCTTATCCAACAAATCTTGTATCTACTCCTTCAACTCCTTCAATTCTGTTGGCGCCATCTTATAAGATGTTATTGAAATTGGTTTTGTTCTTGAATTTAGACTAATACAGAATTATATCTTCCTATTGGGAGGCAGTCCATGTAAGTCATCAGGAAAAACTATGAACTCCTTAATTATTGGAACTTGTTCCATCTTCAAAACCACTATGATCACATCCTACACATAAGCCAAAAAGCCTTGTATACCTTTCATACCATCTTTCTCATGATTGTCGAGAGAATACTCATCGTGGATGATAACCCATCTCCATGGTATGTAAACTCTACCTCCTCGTCAATCTTGAAAACCATTGTCTTATTCCAACAATCCATACCTAATATCACATCAAATCGTATTATCTCTATGATCACCAAATCACCCATTAGCTTTCTACCTTATACCTCTACCTCATAATAAACATAAATATATTCCCCAAACATAACCTCATCGGAAGAGGTAGCCACACACAAAAGACTTTCAAATATAATAGGTTGTATATTAAACCTTAAAGCAAAATATGACACACGAAATAATAGGTCGCTATTGTATCAAACAAAATTCTAGCTGTGAAAAAACATATAAAAAGTGTACTTGAGACAACAATGTTGGATGCCTGGACATCCTGCTAAGGGAGGGAAAAAACATGCGCATATCTTTGACTCGCTGGCGGAAAACCTTCACCACTTGCTTCACAGTCCCGCTGGTTACGCCCACCAATTCTATAACCACCCTAAAACACTAAATGGTTAGCTGATTAAGTCTGAGTAAGAGATGCAACTAATACAGATGCACTTGACGTGGATATTCACCTGTTCAAATAATCCCTCGGTAAATGATCGGTCTTTCCACAACCAAAACAAGCTCTTATCTGCTTGTAACAAATTGATCCATAATGCCTAGATCCACCAGACTAATATAGAGGCTTCCTATTTAAACCTTACAGTGCTAACTTAATAGTATCTTAACTTCGAGTCTGACCACCTCCACTCATACCATATATGGTGAGCCCCCTGCAATGAACCTTTACAAGAAACACCTCAATTATTTAAATTAACCGTGATGGCCTCTTTTTCCATTATTAGAACCTCTATCAGATCGCTGCTGAAAAAAGATCTAACTTTCAACCTTAGGCCTCTTGGTCAAACCAAACAATACTCAATCTTCTAACTTTCGTGCCTCAATAGCTCAGACATAATCCACTATAACCGAGTATGTCTTAAACTCGTGATCCTTAATAGCTTTAACGAGGTAGCTATTACAACCTCAAACAAACCTTATGATCTTCCTCTCCTTAGTTTGTACTATATAACCAGTATATTTGGACAGCCATGTAAACTACACCTCATACTTTGTCACGGTCAAATCACCTTGAACCAACCTCTCAAACTCGTATGCTTTAATGTCCCTTACACTTTCAGATAAAAAACGCTTCAAAAACATTATAAGAAACTCTTTCCACGCCATCGGTGGAGAATTTACTATCATTTCACTCCTTTTGGACTCATACTAGTTCACAACCACCTCACCTTCCAACCTGAAGGATGTTAAAGGCACTGCACGATCGTCCATGCATCTCATAGCCTCACGTCTATGCTATGTTGCATCCAAAAACTGATATGGGTCCTCAAAGTTATCAACTCCTTTAGAGGTGGGAAGTGCCAGCTTAAAAAAGTTCGACAAAGGCACAATCATTTCGTGTATAGTATGGAAAGTTGAAGACACATTCTTATTCTTCTCTTTCTCTCTCTCATCTAAAAGATTAGCTAAGGTTTGTATGACCTGTCCAATCTTATCCAAAGCACCGTAAGCATGAGGCACCTTACATTTGGATTCCTCCTTTTAGTTCTAACCAACATCAAAACCATTACTTCCCTTAGACTTAGTGTCATCCTGAATCTCTTTCCTTAAAGGCTAAGAAGATGGTGTTCTAACCCTACCTTTTCACCTCTCATTCCTCAGCTGAATTATAGAAACATCCTTTTGATTATTACCGACATGATCACTATTAACTATATGTCTAGCCCTCGATATTTTCCTAAAAGAACACTCTTATATCAATATAACTATAAAAAAAGTTCAAAAAAGACATATTACATACTAGATAGAAGGATTTAAAGAGGAATGATTGATTAGTACTTAAAAGTGCATTTTTATCAAGGTTTTATATCATCATTTTGCACTTGAAGTATCAATAACTCCTTAACTAGAGCATGTTTTATAATAACATGTCTAATAATATAAGATATCTTTAATTTATGGTAAATGTTCATCTTAAATGCAAACCTATCACATAAATCAAAGGATTGATTGATGAGTTCAACTACTGAAATTGAGAAGACAGAGAGGGTGAAGTTTAGAAAAGAGATGTTGGTTCAGTCCAAACTGGAACACTATTCAATCATTGGGTCATATCTGGAGTTGTAGATCTTGGATTTCAATTTGGTTTATATGGCTAAAAAGCTAAGACATAGGCCTAAAACATTCATGAGGAATGCAAGACTCAATTCTGCTATCTGGAAGTCCAAATCTTAGCAACAACGGAGAAGTCGGAATCTGTCCTGCAGCCCAGACACTGTTCGGTGTTCAGCCCATATCTTTTCTAGAAGTCCAAATGCACTTATTCTTTTTTTGTTAGAAAGCTAAGACAATTTTCTAGAACTTTCATGGGGAAAATCTGTTCAAATTCTGACGTTAGCAATGATGTTTTGTTCAGACAAGAAGATAAAGATTGTCACCAAGTCAAGATGTGGCCACCCACTCAACAATTAGTCATCATATCAATAGTTTCAAATTTTAGCCTATAAAAGGAGGCATTTGCCATGCATTTAGGCATCTTGGTTTTGATTTCTTATTTATGCTTTTCATTTCCTTTCCTGTACTTAGTTAACTTATATCTTATTTATGTTCTTATCTTGTTTATTTATGTTTCTCTTCTTCATTATGTTTAGTTAAGTTTATTGTGTCAATGTGAAAAGGTTACACTAATGGTGTAAGAATTACACTAATGGTGTAAGAATAAGTATAGTATAAACTCAACATGGACTTTAATGTTTGACACTAACATGTTTTGTATTTGTTATCTTATTTACTCTTAATACTTTTGTGAAAACCCTAGAAATTTATAATTTAAATATGTAGATGTGTAAACCCTCATGTAAACGTAAGACTGAAAGTGGTAATATTTCAATGAGTGATGGAAACCAAGATTAGAAATAATAGATAAATAATGATATATAATGGAAGAAATGACCTCTATAAAATGAATTTTGGTTTAGAATTTATAAGGACAGAGAAACTGGTAACGAGTTTTGATGGATAAAATAATGAGAAAAATAAAAAAATATTTTTAGAAATAATAAAAATAAAAATAAAAAACACATGGGTTCGAAGTAATGAGGTTTCGATGAGTAATGGATATTCAGTATGAAAGAAATGAATAAATAGTAGGAATGACAATAAATGTGTCATGTGAGAGAGAGAATGATCCCCATAAACAAATTTAAAGGTATTTTTGAAGTCGAAAAGAGAATCATGATTTTTAGTTTAAAACTTGTAACGTTGGCGAAACCAGTGACGAGTTTCAATGGATAAAAGAATAAGAAAAAAAAAACCCAGAAGATATGTAAACCCCAGTCAAAAAAACTTATTTTGACAAATTAGTGATAAATGTGGTAATATTAAATTTATTAAGTATAAATTAAGGGGAAATGTCATGAGGATCTAAGTAAATGAATTAATGCATGAAATTCAGATTTTAGCGTAAAAGACACTTATTGTCTAGTTTTACAGTATCGATGATATATCTCAATCCGATCGTTGGATCGGGCTGAAATTTTATAAGGAATCTCCAGACATATTGTTTTATATTAGGTTCAAATTTCGTGTCAATCGGAGTTTGGAAAGGCTTTACGAGAGTACTGAAAATCGGGTAAATTAAAGAAGATGACACAAGGGGCATTAATAAGAGCATTTTTGTAATTTTATCAAAACAAATACTCTCCTCTCCTCTCTTTAAAAATAGAGCACGTCCTCTGGAAATGGAAAAAAAAGGAGGGAGACCATTTGTTTTGTCCCATTTTCTTCATTTTCTCTTCATTTCTTCAAGCTAAATCAAAAGGGAGTGTTCTTAGGAGGATTATATCCAAGAAAACAAATTAAGTGACAAATTAGAGAGTTATAGAGCTTGAGAGAAACAAAGGGAAGAAGCTGGAAATTGGAAGAGGAGGACATGATTTTTGTAAATTTTTGCAAGAATTCATTGAAATAAGTTAAAGTAGCAAAGGGCAAGAACTTCGGCAGCCATATGACTTTCCACCGTTGGATTAGATTGATTTTTGGATATGTTATTTTACTCAATGTCACCTACATTCTGACCGGAGGGATTGTAAGTATCGGACTTCGTTTGAGGGCTGTCACCGGAGGAACATTTCTGGAAAATCACCCTTCAAGACAGTCTTGTTCGTCGGACGTTATATCATTGTTTCACCGTTGGATTGGTCTGGATTTTGGATATGTTGTTCATCCCGATGTTACATAAATTCTGAGCGGTTAAGATCGGAAACAAACAGTCCTACCAGAAACTGTACTTCCCGAATAGTAGGTCTTCAATTTTCAGGTCAGTCCGGTATTGTTCTGATATCGGGAGATTTAACCGTTGGATGTATGTTACTTTTGGGCTGTGTTTGTTTTCCGGAAAGTGGTTTCCGGGAAACCACTTTCCAAACTTTCCTGTGTTTATTTGCCATTAGAAAAGTTGGTCAACGGAAAACACTTTCCAGTCAAAGGAAAATTTGGCTTGGTTTTCAGGAAAGTGTTTTCCTGGAAAATTTGGGCGGAAAACACTTTCCGGAAGTTGTGAAAAATTTAGAAATGTCATTATTTGCTGATTATATCAAATTTGATCCTTAAACTTTTGATTGCTATATATAATTTGTTTTGAATATTTATTTTTCAATTTCATCTCTTAAAATTTAATTTTTATATTAATTTTGGTCCTTATTTTTATAATTGCTATTTGCTTTTTTCTTATCATTTTTTTATTGAAATTTTTTATCTATCAAATTTGGTCCTTATTTTTTTTATTGTTACTTATTTTATTTGAAATAATTTATGAAATGTTAATTATTATTATTTTAATTTATTCACCTTTTATTTTTTTAATTTTTTAGATTTGATCTCTATTATTTTGATTATTATTTATTTTATTTGAGATAATTTATGAAATTATATTTTTTTTCAATTTCATTCTCATTCAACTTTTTAATTTGTAAGATTTGTTTCTCATTATTTTAATAAACTTGAGAAAAATAAAACATTAATAAGTTATTTTCCAGCTCATTTTCCATGACATAACCAAACACTGGAAACTGTTTTCCAACTTATTTTCCATTACACTACCAAACATCGAAAAATACTTTCCCGGAATTCACTTTCCCGGAATTCACTTTCCCCGGGATTCACTTTCCAAAAGGAAACTACTTTCCAGCAAACAAACGGGGCCTTGGATATGTTATTCTAATGATGATGATGTATAATTACACCATTTGGATTTATTGAATTCTAAATTTATAGAATGATGTTTTAAGTTTGGTTTGAGAAATATTGAATGAGAATCTGAGGTTTAGCATAAAAAGTATGTTTTGGGACTAAGGATAATGGCAATGGGTTTAATGATGATGGTTGTGTTTGTGTTGTGTTTGAGTCATGTTTGATGTGTTGATAAGTGATGCTATAGTTAAATTCTATAAAGAATAGTGATTGATTAATACTTTGGTTGTGTTGGAATGGGAAATCATGGTAAGGGATGTTGTAAGTTGAATTATGATATAAGGAATCATTTTAAGTGTGCTTTGGAAAAATTTGGCATATGTAGTCATTGATGAAATTTAAGTTAAATTACATTGTTTGGTGATAGATTAAATGTCTTGGGACATTAGAAAATCGGTGACGAGAATTCATGTCTTTGTACATCCATGGAAATTGTTTACGGAAGTATTTGATTTTGTGAATTTATGAATATTGTGAATAAATCGGGAAGATTCAAATATTGATTCAAGATGTTATATTAAAAATGTTGGAGAAGCATTCACTCGACTTCTCAAGAGCTCGTATAGTAGGAGCTTAAGGAGGGATTGCAGGAGGGGCACAACAACAACAAGGAAGAGCGAGTTGAGCTTTTGCAGCTGGTAGGTGATTCATCACCTTATTTTGTAATTATTAGTTTTTCTTAAATATTTGTATTGTGTGTTTAATTGATGTTAAAAGAATGAAACAAATGAATAAGTTGAGTGATTATTACAAATGAGAATTATTGGTAATTTAAGAGAAATTACCGAAATTATTTGGTTAACAAAAGAGGTTAGCCAGGTGCTGGGTAATTCGTATGGAATTACCGGATTGATTGTGGCAACCAAGACGGGTTAGCCAGATTTCTTGGGTAATTAAGAGAATTACCGGGTTTATTTGTTAACAAGGAAGTTAACTGGATATGGGGTAATTCATATGGAATTACCGGATTGATTGGCTAACAAAAGAGGTTGGCCGGATGTTGGGTAATTCGTATGGAATTACCGGATTAATTGGCTAACAAAAGAGGTTAGCAGGATGTTGTGTGGAATTACCGGATTGATTGGCTAAGAAAAGAGGTTAGCCGGATGTTGGGTAATTCATATGGAATTACCGGATTAATTGGCTAACAAAAAAAAAAAGGTTAGCCGGATGTTGTGTGGAATTACCGGATTAATTGGCTAACAAAAAAAAAGGTTAGCCGGATGTTGTGTGGAATTACCGGATTGATTGGCTAACAAAAGAGGTTAGCCGGATGCTAGGTAATTCGTATGGAATTACCGGATTGACTTTGGCAACCAAGATGGGGTGGCCAGATTTCTTGGGTAATTAAGAAAATTACAGGGTTTATTGGTTAACAAGGAAGTTAACTGGATATGGGGTAATTCGTATGGAATTACAGGATTGATTGACTAACAAAAGAAGTTAGCTGGAGGCTGGGCAATTCGTATGGAATTACCAGATGTACTGGTAACCAAAGAAGGTTAACCAAATGTGTGGGTAATTATATGAAATTACCAGAATTATTGGCAATTGAGATGAGTTAGCCGGATAGTTAAGTTTTGAAAAGATTATGTGAATTAATTGATTGAAGTTAGAAGTAGTAAATTCTAAATGTTATGAGTAAAATAATTAATATATGACTAAGATATTGAGTAAATTAATTAATGTGGTTATTGGGTAGACACAATGATTTGGAGATTGGAGGGGAATTGATAGATAATTGATTATCATAGTGTTGGTGGCTAAGGATACATTACAGTGATACTTAACACCATAATGATGGTGGCTAAGGGCATAAAATTAATACTTGGCACTGTGATGAGGGTGACCAAGGTTATGTGAAGGATGCTTAGTGACCGTAGTGTCGATAACTAAGATTGTGTGCAAATGATACTTGGCAACCGTGGTTACAATGCATATGATGTTAATAAAAAAAAAAAAAGGGATTCGGTACGAATGGAAGAATCAAATGGCATGGATTAACTATCCAGGTTTGGATTACTAATGGTGTCGAGGAAGTTTTATCGGTGCTGGTATTTTTTAAATTGATTAGTCTAACCCAATATTAGAAGACTAATGATACTAATGAGATTTATTAGTTCGGCGATTACCTTCTAGCAACAGATTTAGAAAAGGAAAAATATTGATTAATTATTCCAAAAGAATGAGATAAGCTAATGATACCAAGAGAGGAATATCTTGGTATCAAGTGAGAATTGATTTATAAGGAGATGGTGTTTGCAAACCGTTGAGTTGTGTTGAGATTTCCGAGATGGAATTATTCTTGGCAAATGAGATAGGATATTAGATGGATATTGGTAATAGATGGAAAATATATGTTGTAAAAGAGGTTTATGCCTAATTTTATATATAAAAAGAAATTTCGTAGAGATTATTGTTTGCCATTGTTATTGCTTGTTACTATCTTTTATATTTATGTGTACATGTTAATTTCTATTTTCAGGTCCGTCAGGGTCGCGTCAAGGGTAATACTAGTTTAGTTATCTTTTGCTTTTGACCATGTAAATTATTTGTAAATTAAAAGACTTATCTCCTAAAACTTGAGATGTAATATTAATCCGTAATTTTGAATGTATGTCTTTAATCTAATGGTTGAAACTCTTAGTACCTTTTTGACTATGCATGTTTATAGTTGAAATTGAATCTTTTATTTGAACTACATTATATGATGTTATTAAATAAGATGTGTTGTGTTGATGAGAATGAGTTGGGTTGAGACCCAGGATGATTGGGTCGTGATTTTGAGTTATGAGATGTGAGATATTAGAAGTGTAAACAGGGTATATGTCGATAACTTGGGACCCACCAGTATAGGGGAGACTCTGCTGAAATTTTGGTAGAAATTTTGGTGGAACCTGTATATCAAAAAAAAAAATTACCTGAATATTTCCAATATATTGCGAAAAAGAATGTAGAAAAATCGGGGTTGTTACAACTTTGCTTGTTAAATGGTTAATCTAGATTTATGTTGTGTAACCTTGGTACAACAAATACTTGGCACTTTCATAGCCCAAACCGTATGGTATAACCGACACCTGTGCTATGAAAGGAACTTGATTTGTTGTTAACATAAGTTATAATCATGAATACCTGACAGCATTTACAAGTATTAGCAATATTCGAATAAGATAACTAATGTAATCATGTTAACAATTCATAATCTGCTTGGAACCTCCTTTGTGTGTGGTTTCCAGTTGAGTAATAAAAGTTTATACTATACTTGTTTGAAATACCATTAGTGGATCCTCTAACCTTGACAATTGTTTTTATCACTGTTTAATCCTTAAATCAATATCACATCTTAAAGCTCTCTTCAACTTATTATTATTATTATTATTATTATTATTATAGTTAACCTCTCTGTGGTTCGACCCCGGTCTTGCCGGGTTATTTATTACTTCGACACTCCTGCACTTGGGAGAAGACATCAGTCTTTTGATCGTGTCAATGATATCAAGACAAGATGAATCTTAAGCTCCATATATTACGGGGTATATAACAAAACTAGGTTCTAATACCACATTTATCACAACCTGAATCCCAGGTCCATGACCAACAATGAAAAAGTGGTGTCATGGGAACACCTCATATGAAATAAGCCTCAGAACATACATATTGTCATAACCCAATTTTGGATCCCTAAAAAATTATTTTATGAAAAATACTTTTAATTCAAGAATTCAAAAAATCAAAAAATTGAGAAATATATTTTTGAGATAGGAGGAGATAAGCCTTTGAGCTAAAATAGACCAAGATGCTAGAAGAATAAAGAAAAAATTAATTTAAAATAAAGTTCAAGGTTAAAATCTAATCTAACCAAAATTAGAAGAATTAATTAAGTTTATGGACTTAATTAAACTTCTAATTGGTTTATTTGATTTAATTAACGACTTAATTGAAGCAAAATTAATTCCAAAAGTGAGTATGGGCCTAAAATTGGAAGAATGAATTAAGTTCAAGGACTTATTTAATTTTCCAATTGGGTTTTGAGGATTCAATCAAGGACTTAATTGTACAAAAATCAAGTTTAGACGCTTAATTCGAATCAATTTGTAAAAATTAAAAGATTAGGGACATAATTTAAACTTTGGAAGGCCAAATTAGTATACCCAGGGGTTCAATTGCAAGAAATTTAAAGTTTGAAGGGTAATTGAGGTCCAAATTAAAATAATTTAAGACCAAAAACCCTCTGCAAATAGCGCGCAATAATAGGGACTACATTAAAAAAATCAATGTTTAAAGCTTAATTGGGCACTATATTGTATAAACTGGAAACCAATAGGTGCCAGACTTTTAGGATCTCAATTGATTTTCAGCAAGGGCCTCGTTGTATAAAATTAGTCAATTTTGCTTCAATTAAGAATGCTTGAGCTTAAATTGAAACAACAGGGATCAAATTGAAGTTTTTTAGATCCCAATTAAAAAAATCTAATTTTTAGGGTTTAAAAAGACAACATGTCACTCACTTTTACTAAAAACAATTGAGTGACACGTCGTCTATCCCTGTTTTATTTTCTACCCCAATTGAGAAGGCTAATTACCATGCCATCTTCAGACAAATGAATATGACATCTTCAACCAACTCAAGAGCTTTAACCACCACTAATAGACTAAGAAATATCTCATCTACAAAGATGAGCCACCAATATCTAACATTTACACATTATTTGTTTCAATGAATCAGAAACATCTTTTCTTTGATTAGCCACTCTATATTAATAGATTAAAGCTGATTAAAGGCCAATCTTCCAAGCAATGAATGTGGCATTCTAGATCTCTAACTCGAGTTTGGTTTGTTTCTATGGGTAAATATGCATCCTCTTTACATGGTACAGGTAAACCATAGGTATGATTATCTCCTAATTTTCATGATGACCTCATCAAAGTAGCACACTTAATTAGTCATGACTAAAAAAGAAAAACTCCCTTGATTACTTTATAGTTGCCTTCTCTTTATCAAATTGAACCTATAAGATGACAAAATGAACCATAACCTTTTTTCCAGGGAGGTTAGGAAAGGATGAGAGGAATCTTCCCCAAACCACCCTTTTTTCATACAAAATCATCCTAGTTTTGACAACAAATTTTAGAGGGATTTTGGTTATAAAAAAACAGTTGCTCTTTAAGGAGAGGGGGTTGGAAAAAGAAATAGAGAGAAAAAAAATAAAGAAAACACCTAAAGAATTGATGAAGAAATCCTATAAGGGATTAAGCGAGAAGCTAGAGAAATAGGGCACCAAATTGAAAGAAAAGGAAAGAATAGTATCCAGACTAGTTAGAAGTAGAAAGGAGTTCAAAACCAAAGAGAAAAAAACCAAAGACTCAAAGGAGAAAGTCATATCTTCATCACAAGGTATACCTTTAAGCTTTGATGGGGGTTGCAACTCATTGAGCACACCTTTTTTTTTTATTATGTATGTTAAATGTTGGTATTAGAGGTTTATTATGCATTTCTTTTTTAGCTACTTATTAATTTTGATGCTTTGTTTATCCTTTTTAGTTAGGACATAATTTATTGTATGTGTCTTTTGTTTGAAGTTTAGTTGAATGATTAATTATGTTCATTAAATTGTTAAATGTTATTATAAAATAATATTTTACATGCTTTGATGTTAAAATGATCTTTTTTGAAGTTATGACAATGTGTTTTAAGTTTTGAAGTTGCTATGGTTTAAGTTATTTTGAGGTAGCTTGTTGGGTTAGTTTAGTTTGTATGCATGTTGTTTAAGCATTAGGACATTGAATTTATCCAATAAAACAATGTTTTTACCTAAAGAAATATTATTTTTTCTCATTGTTTTACATGACTTTGCTTACTGATTTTTCTATTATTTTTTGCTTCTTAATTGTTTTGATGATTCAAATTGGTTGTATTAAGAATGCTTAAGCTATGTGTTACTAAGTTTAGTTGTTATTATAGGTTTTATTGCATTTTTCTGGGTTTAAGTTTCTGTTGCTAGGTTTCTGGGTTTATAAGATTTCTAGGCTGGTGTTCTTGCCATGAACTTTGCCTTAGGTCCTTGATTTTGGTATCATTTTGGTCAATTGATGGTTCTTACATGTGCGTGTATACTTATTAGTCGTTAATCTAAGGTTTTCATGGCTTACAAACATCATTTTTATGGATGTTGATCTTTATTTCTGGCTTTTTATTTTTTTGCATAAAACCAAATAATTGTGGCTTTTATTGGATTATTGTGATGATCTAGCCCCCATATCTTGTGCGTGATTATATGCCTTCAATTTATGCAATCTAGTCTGAAATCGAGTTTACATTTTTGGTTTTCTTCTTGGTGTTCTTCGTGTTTGTCAACAAGATTCAAGAATTTTTCTTCTTTCGATCTTTCTTCTTTCTTTCTTTTTTATTTTAGGTTCTGTTTTTTGGGCTTGGGTTTAGAGTCAGGAAGCCCAGCTCATGTGTATGGGCTGAGTCCATCAACTTAATGTCATGTTTGGCTGGATAAAATTTTAGCAAAGGAAAAAACATTTTTTTGTCCTTAAGGCGTGTTTTCCAAAAATAGCCTTCAAATGTTTTTTAAACCTAAGATTTTTAGATAAGGGCGTATTTCCAAATATACCTTACCGATTTTCCTCAATGTTTATTTTCTCATTTCGTATGTTTTTGCAAAACAAACCTTGAATAATTTCCAACAACAACAAGGAGTTTCCATCGTCAATCCATTTATCAACCTTATTTTTATGTCCAACATTTAAATTATTTCTTCAATTTACATTTCCACCCATTTTCAATTTCACAATTTTTCATACTAACCATTTGATCAATATAAACTCTCATTACTTAGTTCCTTCAAACTTCTCACACATCAAAACATAGTATTTTCAATAAGTAATATCACATACTCTTGCACAATTCTTCAATATTCACAATATTCTTTTCATCTCATACTTCATAATTTTTCAAAAATCAAGCCTTAAGTCAATGTATTAATGTCATATAACCTCCAAAAAAATCTTATAACTAGATTCTAATATTACTCCTTCCATACTAATTACTATAAACACATCAATACATCATTAGTCATTTAAGCTCAACATTTATATATTCTGATAAAAGTATATCATATTTGTGCATTTACATAATCAATCAAATTTCTCAATGCTAATTTTACAATTTCACTTAACTCCTCTCTCTCCTAAATATGTTTATCATGGTTGGCCCTAAAATCTAGGGTTTCCATGTTTTTTTTCTTATAGTTATCTTAATTGCTTTCATTCATTTAAAAGCTAGTTCATTTAAATTTAAGTATTTGACATCAAAGTATCAATTTCTTTTAATTTCTATAGTATAACTTATATTTTTATAATAAAATCCTATAATGCATTCACCTTTTCAATTAATTTCATGATAATTCAACACTGTACATGAAACTAACATGTGATTTCAAAAGATTTACTCAATTCTTCCTCCCTCCTAATTCCTCAATTTTGGCTGGCTTTAGGGTACTTCATTAGCCTTGGATTTCTTTTTAATTACCATTACTAATTTGCTTCATTCTCATTTATTCCAAGTTCATTATCTATTATATACATTGCTTTCCATTTCCCCTAAATTTTCCTTACAAACCCAAATTCAAAATTTGAGAATTTCATGTAAAACTCATTTATCTTCACTTAAACTTGTATAAATAGTTTAAAACTCCTTACTCGATAATTATATGAGCTTTGAATGCTAGTCAGTCAAAGATTTCCCACCCTTTCTTCTTTCCCCCTCAACTTGTTGTGATCTCTCTCTAACCCCCATTCTATCTTGATTTCCTTTTAATTCTTTGTGTTTGATGTGTTTAAACACCCACTCTCTCATCTAACATGTTTAATTCATTATTTTCCTTGAGAATTTTAGGTGAAAAACAAGAAAAAAAGAATAACTCTCCTCCCTTTTTCTTTCCAGTAGAACCGGCTATTATAAAGAGAGGAAAAAGTTGAAATTCCTAGCTTATTCAACTTTTTTACGAAAATACCATTAATAAGTCTATATGTTATTTTTTTTGTCCAACTATCAACATTTTTGTATGATTTTTCCAGACTCTGGTTGCCTTAAAATTTTATCCTAAAATAGAACAATGTGTTAAGAAAATTTCAGCTTGATCCAATGGTCAGATTGAGAGTTATGCTTGATAACATAAAATTGGTTGACAAGTGATTTTACACCAAAAATCTGATTTTTCTTGTGCCATCCTTGCATGGATCATATCAATTATTCCACTAAATCCTCATGACCATTTCCTTATTCGAAAATATATTTATTTTACATTTTCATCATTTAATTCATTTATTTTATGTTGAAGGCTGAAATTAAAATAAATCAATTTAAAAAAATAATAAAAGTCAACTCGTGTTAACTTTTGAAATCGGTCTCTGGTTATTAACTTAAAACTAATCTCATAGAAGACAAAACATAAGAAATAACAAAGGAAAACTCTAAAAAAAAATTTAAAAAAATATCATCTTGAAAAAAAACCAAGCAAACCTTAACCTGGTCTAATATAAAAAAATTTCAACTCATGAATTGAAAGCAAGAAAAAAAGTCCAAAGGCCAATTCCTAATAATTCAAATAAGAATGTGATAACTCTATAGATAGCAAAATGAAAAGAAAAGAAAAGTTGAAACTCAATTTCTAGCAAATAAAATATTAAATGATGAAAATTAAGAAAAAGATATAATTAAAAATAGGTTGAGAAAGCCAATCTGAGCGCATCCAGGTCACGATGCAAAATCTTTGACCAAGTCATGATACTAAGGTAACCATGTTTGAAAGCAAACTAAATAAAAATCATGAAGCTCAATCATTGAACAATATAATGTTGAAGGAAGAAAACGAAAACAGAAATTTAATTACAAAAAACTACGAAAAAAATCTGAGTAAACCTGGATTAATCTGCTAACCTCATGATTATGGACATAAGATCAAGATAATCTTATAAAAAGAAAAGGAAAAAAAAGCACAAAGACCAATTTTCAACACATTAAATGTTAAATGATGAAATTGAAATAAATTAATTTAAGAAAAAAAAATCAACCTGCATTAACATTTAAAACTAGTGACTGTAGTCATGAACCCGAGACTAACATTATAGATTGTAAATTGTAAAAACTAATAAAGCAGAACTCTAAAAAAAAAGGTAAAAAAAACTTTAGCTTTTAAAAAAAAAAAACAAAGTAAACACAAGCAAACTTTTTAAACCTGATATAATTTCTAAAACTTGCAACTCATGAAATCCTAGACCTGAGTTCAATCATGAATCTTAATTCTCAACCAATTTAATTTTGAATAATAAAATTGTGAAAAAATATCAATTTTTAAAACTTGCAAAGCAAAAAACAAAAATAGCATTTAAAAGTATGAGGATGTATTTGATAGAAAAAAATCTATGAAGGATGAACTTATAAAAAAAAATCTAAAAAATAATCTCAAACAAAATAAATAGCAATAAAAAATAAGGACCAAATTTAAAATATTAAAATATAAAAGAGGGTGAAATTGAAAAATATTTGTAATTTTATAGATTATTCAAAATAAAAAAAATAACAATAAAAAGAACATGGACCAGATGCAAAGGAAAAAGAAATTGAAGGGGTTTGTTTGAAATTTTAAAGGCGCTGGTGCAAGATTTAAAGAGGAGGAGAAGAAGAAGAAAAAGAAGAAGAAGAAGAAGAAAAAGAAAAGAAATGACCCTAGACGCCAAACTAGAGGTGTGTTTGGCGCACACACTATATCCCATTGTGCAGGGAGCGTTAAGACCTTCCAAATGTTGTCTCTATAAGGTGATGTTCGATGACCGGACGGCCCCGCTCACACCACCCAAAGGGCGTGGGGCTATCCAAGACGCGTGCGCCACAATGTTTTTTAAAATAATATTTAATATATAGTTAATTATAACAATGTCCTTGAATAACCTTCAAATCAATAATAAAACCAGTGTAAAAGAATAAGAAAAACCATTAGAAAAGAGTTAAATTAATTTTTTTAGAACATCAAAATAATTTAACAATTTCAAAAAAAATTAAAAAGAACACGCATCAAAATTTTTATGATAGGGGTAAATTTATAATTTTACTATCAAAGACAATAAAATTACCAACTTAAGACTACATAAATGATTAAAGACAAATATATATAAAAGTAAAAAGTCCACCTTGACCTCAATACCTAATTTAAAGGTTCTTTTGATCTATGAGCAATTTTGTTAAATCACAATTCAAATAAATAGTGATTTGTTCCTAAGGTATAATTAAACCTTCTTTTCCTTTAGTTTTTTTTTAATTAATGATTAATTAATTATTTTGCTTTAATTTAATCGATTAGGAAAGAATATAATTTCGGAAAAAGAAAAAAAAACTATATTCGATTATGTTTTATACTACAAGGACCAATGAGTTATATCTTATAAACTATAGGGATCAATTAAGCTATCTCTTATAAACTATAAGGACAAAGTTATAATGAACTCTGTAAAGTGGTAATAAAACTCAACTTTTAGTCCTTGACTTCATCTCTGATTCGTTACTTCGATCCTCCTCCTACTACACAAGAAACCTGGCCGAGTTACAGCTCAACACACTGAGTCGTAACCGATTCCGATCTCCTCCGCTTCTCGATCTCTCAGGTACCACTCTCTTGACCTAATCGTCACTCATTCGTTTACATTTTAGGGTTTAATTGGATTCTAATATGTGTTTTTTTTTTACTGTTTAGGGTTTAATTCGATCCTGATTAGCGATGGTGTTGAGGTTTAATGTAGGGGGGAAAGTAGTGGAGAGAGTAGATTTGATAAGGAAGAAGAAATGGCCATGGCGCTTAGATATTTTTCCATTTGCGATTTTGTATGCGATTTGGATGGTTACGGTTGTGCCGAGCATTGACATTGTTGATGCTTTTATTGTTCTTGGTGGACTCGTTGCTATTCATGTTCTTGTTTTGCTTTTCACTGCCTGGTCTGTTGATTTCAAGTGCTTTGTTCAGTACAGTAAGGTAATGTAACTGTTTGTGTGTGCTTGGTTTTGTTTTGTTTTTCTTGTGGATTTTGGATTTTTTTTGGGGGTGGTTAGGGTTTCTTTTTTGTGATTTGGGGGTTTTGTGTGTAGGTTAATGATATCCGAGCTGCGGATACTTGTAAAGTTACGCCGGCCAAGTTTTCCGGTTCCAAAGAAGTTGTGCCGTTGTATATTCGTCAACAAGTAAGTTTTTATGTTGTTTTGCTTTGTTTTGGTGAAAATGAGTTTTTTTGATAAGTGGATTGGATGGAATTTGGACGTTCTCAGAGCTGGTAGGGATGAAAGGTTGATGTAGGCTACAAATGGATGCATTTCGTGCTTTTTTTTTTTATCTGTTCTTTTTATATTTGGAGGAGTGAAAAATGCTATTGGCTATAAAATGATAGAAGAATTGTATGCTTATGCTGGTAATGTTATTTGTGAAATTCATGGCGCAATGTTGAAGTTTTTATTGATGGAATGTTTTGGTTTTTCTGAAATTAGGTGTTAGAGGGTTTCTCTACATTAACTGGTCTTATTCTTAAGTTGAAACAACACAGGGCGAAGACTTAGCTCACTTGTTGTCAAATACCATTCATTTCAAACCCAATTATGATAACTCAAACATCTTCATTTTGCAAATATACCTGTTTGTAATACATGATGTGACTTTTCAAAGGTATCATATGAACTTGATATAATGTGTATAAGTTAAACGATGGGCTTTGCAATTTGCTGTTTAGACCTTTGATTTGACTACCAAAGATTACTTTCTCAACACTAGAAGTCCCACTCATGCTAATGAAAAAGAGATTGATTTTATTGGATACCTAAGATAAATTAAACAGGTATAGCTTTTCATCTATCACCTACATAATACCCCTTGTTTCTTTTCTGAAAATTTCTTTTACTTGCATAGTCGGCAACATCCTCATCACCAGGGGATGGGGAAGAGATTTACTTTGATTTCAGAAAGCAGTGGTTCATCTATTCAAAGGAGAATGAGACATTTTGCAAGCTTCCTTACCCTACCAAGGAAACATTTGGCCACTATCTTAAAAGTACTGGCCATGGTTCTGAGGCTAAAGTAGCTGCTGCAACTGAGAAATGGGGACGGAATGTGTGAGTATTTCTATCTTTCTGCTTCATATATGTCCAATATTTGTGGTCCTTTAGTTCTGTTTCTTCAATGTTTAAAATTAAGGTACCAGAGAGTGTCGATCTTATTATAGGCTAAGGTTTCCCAAGTGTTCTTTCTTCTCAATGTCAATTTGTCCTTTCCTTATGGGCTGTTGGTGCGTGTCCTGCTTCCATTGTCTATCGACCAGTTCAATGCGCTCTGATCTGGCTATGCTGCTAGATATGCATTTTCAATAACCTTGCAGTATGGATGGTCATAAAGGGACACTAGGACTGTTTTTTGGTTATGCTCAATTGCTCTTTTAGGATAGTAAAATCAAATTACCTTTTTGGATTTTTATCATATGGAAGGACAAATATTGCATACTATCAACTTATGATATATATTCTTTTTCATGTTCTTAGGAAAAACTACTTCATCAAGTGCGGTTAATTTAATCCCTCGTACACTCGATATAACACGTATTTTGTCGTAGTGGTTTTTGGAATATGCAATTTGGCCGTTGGACTTTTGTTATCAGCATATCATTTTGGTGTCCCTAAAATGATATCAACAATGCTTCCTGAAGCCTGAACTTAAGAAATTTTTACCCGTGTTTTTATTTTCTTCCACTGCTTGATGGGGATTGTTTATGGTTATTTAGATTTGAATATCCACAGCCCACATTCCAAAAATTATTGAAAGAGCAGTGCATGGAGCCCTTTTTTGTATTTCAGGTTCTGTCTTTAAACCACATCCTCTTTTTCCTTATTTCTAATTCAGAATTCTATATTACGCCTTGTGTTATTTTTTGTTTGTCTAAATTCAGTTTTATATATGCTTTAAATCTTTTCATTCTGGCATTCTTCTTTGGTTTTGCAATACATCTGTATAGGTGTTCTGTGTGGGGCTTTGGTGCTTGGATGAATATTGGTATTACAGCTTGTTTACCCTCTTTATGCTGTTTATGTTCGAGTCAACTATGGCAAAGAGTAGGTTGAAGACTCTAAGCGAGCTAAGACGTGTTAGAGTGGATACCCAGACCATAATGGTGCATCGCTGTGGGAAGTATGTATTTTTTATGCAATTTTGGTGCTTTTGTAAATTATGAGTGTCTGTAGATATGTATAATTATGCCATCAACATGATTTTAGATGGGTGAAGCTCTCCGGGACTGATCTTTTACCTGGTGATGTTGTCTCCATTGGACGCTCTTCTGGTCAGCATGGAGAAGATAAATCTGTACCAGCAGACATGCTTCTTTTAGCTGGAAGTGCCATTCTGAATGAAGCCATTCTCACTGGCGAGTCTACTCCCCAATGGAAGGTAGTTCTTTTTCCTGTTTTCTGATTACTGTTATTTTATACACTTTTGAAACTGTGATTATATGACATTGGTTTTGACATTTGAGTGAAAAGCTATTAAATTTGAGTAAGTCTAACCTTATTGGATTTACATTTGGGTTGTTGTGTTTTGACAAGCAGGCTATTTAATTGCTATAAGCCAATTTTTTTTAAAAAAATAATCTGTGATAGGTCATTTATGTGACTTATGCTTGTTTATATTTTTGCTTACCATTGAGGATGTTTGCATTATCAATGTTCCAATATGAAGCCTAAATGCTTTCTTGCTAAATTGATTTCCTCAATTGAGTAATACTTTGTTTTCATCCTTGGCCTGAATGCTTTCTTATGTTCATCTCAAACAAAAGGGAAAAAAAGTGGCTTTGTTTGTTTGTTAGTTATTCTTTCATTGGCTGCTGGTTTGTATATTTGGAAGTTGTTTGAATCACTCTCTCTAGAACTTGTGAAAACAGAAGAAAATTTTTCTCAGGTTTCAATCACGGGTAGAGGGATGGAGGAGAAGTTATCAGCCAAACGCGATAAGAACCACGTTTTATTTGGTGGGACTAAAATTTTGCAGCATACTCCAGATAAGGTCAGTCATGTGAATATGTAACATTGCCTTTTAAATTCCTGAGCACTTTTTTTTTTGTATCAGAGACAGTGTCTTTGCTGTTTCAATTGATTCCTTTAATTCTTCCTGGAGTTAGAACTTTCCCCTAAGGGCTCCTGATGGCGGTTGTCTAGCTGTTGTTCTTCGAACTGGGTTTGAAACAAGTCAAGGGAAACTAATGAGGACCATTTTGTTTTCCACAGAAAGGGTACTTAAAATTTCATTCATAGTTGACTGAGGATTACTGAAACTTTTATGAAACATTCTATTTCTAATTCCTAATTTGGATTCTTCTTTTGATTATACTTGTTGAAGGTTACTGCCAATAGTTGGGAAAGTGGGTTGTTCATCCTATTTTTAGTCGTGTTTGCAGTAATTGCTGCTGGTTATGTACTTAAAAAGGTAAAGTACTACTCCTTTTTGAGGTACTTTTTGGAATATTGTATAAGTTGGCCTATGCTAATGTGATTTTCTTAATGCAGGGACTAGAGGATCCCACGAGGAGCAAGTACAAGCTTTTCCTGAGTTGTTCACTTATCATAACATCTGTAATTCCACCTGAGCTGCCAATGGAATTATCAATAGCAGTTAATACGTCTCTTATTGCATTGGCACGGCGTGGAATTTTTTGTACCGAACCTTTTCGCATCCCGTTTGCAGGAAAGGTAAATTAATGTAGCCAATTAGTCATCCTTTCTCTCTCTCACTCACCAGTCCTTGAATTGCTACTTTTCTTATTAAATCAGAGATGGTGTTTACCTTTCTGACATTAGTTGGTTGCCTTGGCTATTTTAGTTGGGTTGCCATTCCTTCACTTTTGAGAGATGATAAAGGTTATAGATTAGTGTAATTTATCAAGAAACGCCAGCCTTATCAAGAACTGAACTTGTGCTTCTTTTCTCATTGACTCGTACATTAGCGTTTATGACGTACATTTATTTCTTGATTGTATGGTTACACTCTCGCATATGTGGTGATTTGGGGCACAGTGTGTGCTAGGGTTTGTGTATCAATAGGTCACCTTATATTAAGCACTGTCATCATTTTTGTCCTGCAGGTTGATATATGTTGTTTCGATAAAACTGGAACACTTACATCAGATGACATGGTATGCTTCTTACATAACCTGATGTTGCGTGTTGGTTTTTGATATTGAATTTCCTTATATCTTGTTGCTGGTTTCAGGAGTTCCGTGGAGTTGTTGGGTTGACAGAGAGTGCAGATTTAGAATCTGATATGACTAAAGTGCCTGTCCGAACAGCAGAAATTTTGGCCTCTTGTCATGCCTTGGTGTTTGTGGATAACAAACTGGTATGCTTATGTAATTTTTGGCATGCTGTTCCTAGAATCCCTGAATTTTGGTTGTGAGCCATTTTCTATTATTGTACCAGTTCACCTTTACATTTGTTTTCCTTGGATGAAAGAAATATAGTTGGAATGCATATGATTAGAGTATGTCGAACGAACTTGTAGTATAGTTGAAGCACAAGAAAATGTAATATTGAACTGTAAAGGCCTGTATTGTCATAACAAGTCTGGTCGTCTATTCCCACCTTCTATGTCAGCTGAATTAAAAAAAAAAAAAATTGTCTCTGTTGATGCATGGAGGCAAAAATGGAGTTTAGTACAATTCACTAGTAGTATGGTTACCTGGTTCTGTGGCAGTTTTCTAGCAAAACAATTGGTATTTGTATTTCTGAGTTTTTTTAATTGTGTTATTTTATGATGACTTAGATAAATGTTATTTTAATACTCCTTAGACTGGACTGTTTATTAAGTTTCATTTACTTGTAATCAAAGGCTGTAGTGCCTCTGCAGTGTGTACTGTATCCTGTCATTTCATAAATAATAAACTCAGTCTTCTACTATTTTGTCCTCAAGAACTCTAAGCTTGCATGAATTAACACCCTTGAAGAACTGCCTTTTATTTTTTTCTCTAGGAGATCTAAGTTTCAATGAAGCTTGAAGTATCCCTCTCTCGTACTACACTTGTGATTGTTGTGACTAGTAACCATCACTCTGAATCAACTTTGGAGATGCCTTCTGGCTTCTCACCTTTTTGAGAACCAATAAGATGGCAAGGAGGGAGTTGTGCCAGACTTTTTTCCCCACACTTCTCATACTGAATCTGCACTGTAAATGAATGGAAATCGTAAAAGTAAAACAGTGTATGGCCAGCCATCCATGATAATCTTGTCCCCTTTAAGAAGTATTAGGTGTGTTACTTTATTGGGTTTCTATCCCATTATCATCTTATGGTTGTCTTTACTGATGTCTAGGCCTTCCCCTCAGAATAAAGTGTTTGCAGAAATGTCATTTTTGATAGAACAACACATGAAACAAGTTTTCTTGGAATTAGTTTCATCGAGGCCTTGGGAAATTAAGAGCTATATTTTACTGAAATGTCATATTGTATGCTATTCATTGTTCTTGGTGCATCATTAAGATTCCGCCTTATCATATTTTCCAGATAGCACAAGCAAACTATTTACTGATGAAGGCAGCTGGCTGACACGGGCTAAAATCCTTTCCATATGTTTGCTGTCCCTCGAGAATGCTCTAACATTTCCATAATTGCTTGTAGGTTGGTGATCCTCTTGAGAAGGCTGCACTTACAGGAATAGACTGGAGTTATAAATCTGATGAAAAGGCGATGCCCAAAAAGTAAGTTGTGGAAATTGCTCCCATTGGATTGATTTGATTTGTATGTCTACAATGTCATTTTTCTCCTGCTTAATCTCTGCCTAGAATATATTTTGATTGAAATCTTGATGTGGTCATGATCTGTTTTAAAAGGCTATTCTATTATTAAAAGAAAATGAATTGAAGGGAAACAAGGCATGCGTTATAGATTTAATATGCAGTGTAGAATAGATTGAAGGGAGAGATATTTCATAAATAGAGCCAAGTCCAAGGAGAATGATGAAAGAGAGGAATTCAATCACAGGCAATAAAGAGTGCAATATTGATCGAGTTCATTTTCATGGATTGGCTCTTGTTTAAAGCATTTTAAATGTGCTAATTATAGTGCAAAATATTGGAGAAAGTCATTTAACTATTAAGTCATTAAATGACACAAGGATAATATCAAGCTAGTTTTCAACTTTCATCTACATTGAAGCATGGGAAAAATTATCATGTCTTTTAGGAATCCTCAGATAGTTAGTCTGTAAGAACTAGCTGGTAGATAATCAGACTGTGAAGGCAAATGGTTCCATGGAAAGATTTTTTCACAGCAAACTCCGCATCCTAATTCATTGTGTTGGTGTGACAGTCTACCAGTCACTCTAAAATGTCTATATAAGAAACGAGTTTCCTTCTATTAGATATTTTGTTTTTTTTTTAATTTTTCGGAGCACATGGAGTTTGTGGTTTCTTGCATGAAGTTTTCTTTTGACAAGTGATAGATGTATTGAAATGCCCAAATGGAGGTGAGGTGAACCATGTAGGCATTAAGCAAGACATATATTGATGAGAAAGACAGAAAATGGAAGAATGAAAGTTATGGATGAAAGGAAATAAGAGAACCTGATCAAATCCCACTTTGAGTTTTTCATAGTCTGGGTTTATTTCGTTAGGCAGTTTCATTGCAATTATTTGTCATTCTTATGAGTTGCAGAGGAGGTGGCAATGCCGTGCAGATTGTTCAGAGACATCACTTTGCATCCCATTTGAAACGAATGGCAGTTGTTGTTCGCACACAGGAGGAATTCTTGGCATTTGTGAAGGTCAGTTGCTTATGCTTTTCATACGAGTTACTGGACTTGAACAAATTTGGCGAGCAATTCACAGATTTAAGATATTGACCTTTTCATTTGCTGAGGACTCTGTAAACATTTGTTTGTTTTTAAATATTTCAATCACTAGATGGGCCACTATCAGATGTTTTGCAAAGGAGTGTATTGGAAGCTGATCTAAATGTGGTTCTGAGCCTCAATTGCCACATTATGACAATATTTTGCTAATTCTTTGACCCCTCACAACATTATCATTTGTTACTTGATTAGTGACCATTTTCTAATTTCATTGCCTGGCAAAATACAATAATATGAAAAAAGAATTGCTGATTTAATTGCAGTCTATCTTTTACTGTACTTGGAGATAATATCATCATGATTTTTGTTTTGGATGTTTCAGGGTGCACCTGAAACTATTCAGGATAGACTCATTGACTTGCCACCATCATATGTTGATACATATAAAAAGTACACACGTCAAGGGTCTCGAGTTCTGGCCCTTGCTTTCAAGTACCTTCCGGACATGACAGTAAGTTTCTAATATCTTTTACTTTCTTCTCGCCTTTGTATTTACTTAAATAGTGTGCATATTCTATTTTGATTTTCACTGTTATATGCACTTGATACTTTTTCTGATCCACCTGCGAAAAGGTTGTTTGAACCCTATCTTCAATTTTATTGTTTGTCATTCATAATGCTAGATGCGGACCATACATTGAGTCTTAACTTGTAAATACAATTATAGGATTAAACTGATAAATATTCCATGTGAAAGTATCACGACCATTTCCACCCAGCTTCATCGTTTTGCCAGGTCATCTTGAAACACATTTCTGGAGATGTTAGGAATGCACGAGTGACATATTTGTTGTCTTCTTTGTTGTTCAGTCTTCTCTGTTTTGCATCATTTTTAATTCTCTATAATGCCAATCATGAAATTCTTGCTTTTGTTTTTGCCCCTTGTCAATTCAAGCAGCAAACTATACAAGTTAGTTAAAATGATGTTATTTTACATGTTTTTTGGTGGAGCAATAATTACTATAGTAATTTGTAGTTTAGTGTGAAATGCAAATCACTCATTTGTTCTCGTGACGAGGCATGGGATTTACCTTATCTGAATTTTCTCATTGTATAGATTTGTTCAGTTTGTATATGAACTTGCAGAATGGCACTAAAGGGACCTTACTGTCAACCCCAAGTAGTTTGGGATCGAGGTCCTGTTGTATAAATTTGTTCAATGTGTATACCATGCATGCTGAAGTTGCTATATCTTTTTGTTCCTCCCATGAAGGTTAGCGAAGCTAGAAGCTTGGACAGAGATGTAGTGGAGACTGGTCTTGCATTTGCTGGCTTTGCAGTAAGCAATAAATCCTTCAAACCATGATGCAACCCCCCCCCCCCCCCCCCAAAAAAAAAAAGAAAAAAAAAAAGAAACCCTTTCTGGGTTCTGTAATTTGCTTGTCAGTAATTACTTTCTGTATTCTTGTCATTATTAAAGTTTCATGATTGTGATCACAGGTATTCAACTGCCCTATAAGAGAGGATTCTGCTAGTGTATTGTCTGAATTAAAGAATTCATCTCATGACTTGGTAAGTGGTACCTTCTCAGTAATTTTAGTTGGCATATGTATGTATGCCACATTCAACATATTAGATCGCCTGCTGATAAATTAAAAAAAAATATGTTTATTGGTTTTCTTTGTTATGGATTTCAACAACTCCAGTTTTGTTTTTTTTTTCATTGGAATCAAGAAGTGCTCCTTGTGGCTTTTAAGGGTTTAGAACTGCTTGATAAATGAAATTTGAGTTTTTTGCAGCTTTGTGTATTCCTCATTTGATTGAAAATAGCACTTATGATGTTCACTGTTTTTAGGTGATGATCACTGGTGACCAAGCTTTGACAGCTTGCCATGTTGCTAGCCAAGTGCATATCATATCAAAGCCAGCATTAATTCTTGGTCCATCAAGGAGCGGAGAAGGATATGAGTGGATATCTCCAGATGAAATGGAGAAAATCAGTTACGGGTAAAGTTACCACCTCAATAAATTGAAAAAAAGAAAGGGAGGCTATTTTGATACTTTATGCCCAATATTTATGGCATACTTGCTCTTTTTATCAATTGTAATTTGGATTCTTTAGTCTGAAAAAAACAAAATGCATCTAATTTCAGTGACAAAGGGGCTGAAGAATTGTCAGAGACTCATGATCTCTGTATTGGAGGTGACTGTATTGACATGTTGCAACAGAGTTCTGCTGTCCTACAAGTCATTCCTTATGTCAAGGTTCTGAATCATACTGCTTGTTGGGGATTGATTTTCCATGATGGTTTCATCTTGATGATGCATGCCCATTATTATGGTTTCAGGTTTTTGCAAGAGTTGCTCCTGAGCAAAAGGAACTCATCTTGACCACTTTCAAAACTGTAGGGAGGGTCACGCTGATGTGTGGGGATGGAACCAATGATGTTGGAGCTTTGAAGCAGGTATATACATGATTTACACATGCACTTTCATTTCTTGAGCAAATATTTGCTCCAATTGTTTTGGTACTGCATTTAACATGCACTTATTGTTTCTGTATGCATGGATAAGTAGTTCATAGCTGGTAATTAATTGATCTCTGTTTTTGAATTTCAACCGCAATACATGCACACAACTGTTCCATATATTTGTTTGTGTGCATGCTTGTGTGGTTGAAGACCTTTTTAGTTCAGACTAATCATATTATTGGACGGTCACCTGGCACACTTGACTTAGAATTGACTCTTGTTGCCAACTAGTGGACTTCAGTTGTTAGTTCAACCAGGAGCCAAGTATTTTATTTTCTGGACCAATCAAACTTTATTATTTCAGCTTGGGTAGGATAGATCTTTAGCGATGCCCATACAATTTTAAAGGTAAAACTTGAGGTTTGACATCAGTCTTACAAGGACATAACAACAAAAACAGTATAAATACATGATACATGTTTTTCAGGCCCATGTAGGAGTTGCACTGTTGAATGCAGTGCCTCCAACAAAAAGTGGAAACTCTTCATCAGAAACACCTAAAGATGGAAATCTGAAGCCTTCAAAGTCAAAAAAATCGAAGCCTGAAGTTAGTAATCTAAATGGAGAAAGTTCTTCTAGAGCCAAAGCTGTCACAAAATCAGATTCCAGCAGTCAAACAGCTGGTAACCGCCACCAGACAGCAGCAGAAATGCAACGACAGAGGTTGAAGAAGCTGATGGAAGAGATGAATGAGGAAGGTGATGGTCGTTCAGCCCCCATTGTCAAGCTTGGAGATGCCTCAATGGCTTCTCCCTTCACAGCAAAGCATGCATCAGTTGCCCCCACCACAGACATAATTCGTCAGGGTCGCAGTACTCTTGTGACTACCCTCCAGATGTTTAAAATACTTGGTCTTAACTGCCTTGCTACAGCATATGTGTTGAGCGTCATGTATCTGGATGGTGTCAAGCTTGGTGATGTGCAGGCCACAATCAGTGGTGTCTTTACGGCTGCTTTTTTCCTTTTCATTTCCCAAGCACGCCCCCTTCCCACACTTTCAGCTGAAAGGCCCCACCCTCATGTTTTCTGCTTCTACGTTTTCCTTTCTCTCATGGGACAGTTTGCAATCCACCTGTTTTTTCTGATGTCGTCTGTGAAAAGTGCTGAGAAATATATGCCTGATGAATGCATTGAACCCGACTCTGATTTTCATCCGAATCTGGTGAACACCGTTTCATACATGGTGAGCATGATGCTCCAGCTAGCCACTTTTGCTGTGAACTATATCGGCCATCCTTTCAACCAGAGCATCACAGAAAGCAAACCATTCTTGTACGCCATCTTGGCTGCTGCAGGTTTCTTCACGGTGATCACTTCTGACCTTTTCAGGAACTTGAATGACTGGTTGAAATTGGTGCCCTTGCCACCAGAACTGAGGAACAAGCTTTTGATTTGGGCTTTGCTCATGTTCCTGAGCTGCTATACATGGGAGAAATTGTTGAGATGGGCTTTCCCTGGTAGGATTCCATCTTGGAAGAAACGACAACGGTTGGCTGCAGCCAATTTAGAGAAGAAGAAACGTGTCTGAACCATTACACAAGTCTTTGAAATTTGGAGAATAGTGCTGACAAGGAAAGTAGCAGCAAATCTAGAGGCATTAATTAAACGGTATGGATTCATCATTGCCTTGATATGTAACATTTCTATCCCATTAATTTTGATCACATTGTGGGAATTTTGTCTACCGATGGCCCAATTATACTACCAAGGAGAAAGATGATGATTTTTTTTTACTTGGATCATTGAAGGTGAGAGAAGAAGAATGTCTCCAACCTTTTTTTAACACAGTTGTAGGTGGAAAATCTCGTACGCTACAACTCCAAACTATTTTTACTTTTTTACTAGTTGATCCATATAGAGAGCTGCTTTTTTTTCTATAATTATGCCTTTTGGGATTTGTACTACCCTAGACATGTTTGCTATAGTAATGATATTTTGTGTTCAATGAGATGCACAAGGGTGTTCTCTCTTTGTTCCCTGATGCTGATTATGAGTGCTTTTAAGCAGGCTGTGAACTAGCAGAGTCAAGTTGTGTTTAAGAATAGTTCGTGAAAACTAAGGTTGCGATTGTTTTTGCGTTTGTGGTGCAACAAACACATTAAAGTGTTTGGTAATAAATCAAAATGTGTTTTGTACTACGGGCTCGTAAAAAAATTAAGTTTGAAACACAGTTTTTTTGAAGCAGTTTTTATATGCTTTTTTAACCGAGTTTCTTGTAATCCTGTTTATTTTTGCATTTCAAAAGTACTTTTGAAAAAATTTAAATTTTATTTATTTTTTTCTTTACTTCAAATTAATATTTTTTTTATGTTTTTAGATTATTTTGATGTGCTGATATCAAAAATAATATTTAAAAAATAAAAAAAATATTTTGATGTATTTTCAAATAAAAAACACTTTGAAAAGTAACTTTAACTATACTTCCAAATATAATTACTAAATATTTTATATATGTTTTTTTGCTATAAATAAATTTCAATTATAATTTTTATCAACTGCGTATTTAAATTCAATTAACCATACTTAACCATATTTTTTTCTAACTTATTTTTTTAAAATCATAACTACAAAAGCTATCTAAAAATAAACACAGCCAAGTTTGAATAACATATCGAATTTGTTATTTTATAATAATGAGTTTGATCTTGTTTATAAATAAAATAAAATAAATAAAATAAAATAAGTACAGTGATATATTTACTTTTTAAAAATTGATTCTTTAATCTCAATGTTATATATTAACCTTAATTTGACTCTTATAATCATTTAATATGTTCATTTTAGGTGTATTTTATAGATAATTTGCTTTCACTCTTATAATAAAGCTTTGGAATTTGCTAATATTGTTTTTAAAAATATATTTTATCTCAAACCGAGTAATAAATTGTTCATAAAAACGATTGAGCTTGTTAAACTTGGGAAAATCAAAAAGATTTTGAGCCATGATCTTAATTATAGGTAATATGGATTATATTGAACACTAATGTGATTGGGATTTGAATTCATCCATCATGCGTGGATGAGAGGATGTGTGGTTGATGATATTGAACGATCTAAATCTAAATCTTAATCTTGTGTGTAATTATGACTATGTTTGTTTTTTGAAATTTATTTTCTGAAAAATTACTTTCTAAACTTCTCTGTGTTTGTTTGTCATTAAAAAAGTTGGTCAACGAAAAACACTTTCCAGTCAAAGGAAAATTTGACTTGGTTTTCAGGAAAGTGTTTTCCTGAAAAATTTAGGCGGAAAACACTTTTCGGAAGATGTGAAAAATTTAGAAATGTCATTTTATTTGCTGATTATATCAAATTTGGTCCTCAAACTTTTGATTGCTATATATATTTTGTTTTGAATATTTATTTTTCAATTTCATCTCTTAAAATTTAATTTTTACATTAACTTTGGTCCTCATTTTTATAATTGTTATTTGCTTTTTCCTTATCATTTTTTTATTGAATTTTTTTATGTATCAAATGTGGTACTCATTCTTTTGATTGTTACTTATTTTATTTGAAATAATTTATGAAGTGTTAATTATTATTATTTTAATTTCTTCATCTTTTATTTTTTTTATTTTTTAGATTTGATCTCTATTATTTTGATTATTATTTATTTTATTTGAGATAATTTATGAAATTATATATTTTTTTAATTTCATTCTCATTCAACTTTTTAATTTGTAAGATTTGTTTCTCATTATTTTAATAAACTTGAGAAAAATAAAACATTAATAAGTCATTTTCCAGCTCATTTTCCATAATCAAATACTGAAAAATATTTTGCAACTTATTTTTTATTATACTACTAATTATTAAAAAATAATACACTTTACTAAATACACTTTTCAAATGAGAACTATTTTCCATAAATTTCACCATTAAAGCTGTACATATCTAATTTAATGTCCATTATGCTTGACCAATGAGAAGATGCCAGCCAGGTAAATTAAATTTAAAACCCACAAATTTCTCCTACCCAAAAAGAAGAAGAAGAGTAACCCCCAAGCAAACCATAATTTTTTTCTGAAAATCCGTACTAGTTTAACAGCATTGGAAAGGACCGCTCAGGACACCCCTGCCACTGCCGACTCTGCTCCTCCTGCAGCTGCCAAGTTTAAATTTCAATCTCAACAACTAGAAGATGACCCAAAAAGGAAAAAAGTACAACTGTAAAAATATATATAAAAAATTAGAATATTTTGAGTAAACTATTTATTTATTCCCTGTTTATTTAGCTAAATAACTTGTGAATCCTTTTTGTTTTAAAAATCTCATATTAGATCCCCATATGTTCATGAGCCCGTTTGGAAACGCGGGCCAACCCGTGTTTCCAAAAAAATCAATTTTTTTTATTAAAAATTAATTATTTTTATATGTTTTGGATCGTTTTAATATACTGATCTTAAAAATAATTTTAAAAAAACATTATATTAATATATTTCAACACAAAAAAACACTTTAAAAAACAACCGCAACCACACTCCTAAGCAAACTTTATATCTACGAATAACTTAGTCCTCTATCATATTTGTTAAATTTATTCTAATTGGTGGGTTGACTCAAGAAGTTTAGCACCTAACCCATGTTAAGTTTTTAATTGAATTAGACTAGAATTTAATTTGGAGAATCTAAACCATGATCTTGATCATATTTTTAATTGAATTAGAAGATCAAACATTGTCTTGGTGAAATTCAATTGATTAGGACAAACTCAGTTTAAATTGGAAGATGTTGATACCAAGAAATTTTTTTAAAAATAATATAATATTATTTTAATAAAAATAATCAACCCAAACTAACCTAGTATTTTGCGAGTTAATGTTAAGATTTAATGACCAAGCTCTTTCCAAGTCAATTCCTACATTACAATTTATATCTTCTTTCTTTTTTCTTATATACCTTCCTTTCAGAAAAATAAATAAATCCAATTTCGCATAACAAAAAGAAAACTAGAGAGCCTAAAGGTACTGATTTATGATTTTTATAACAAACATAATTAAAATATAGAAATCATGAAATGTAAAGGAGAAAATATATAATTTAATTTTTTTTTACTAGAGAATTGCTTGGATTGTAGTGTATAATATTTTAAAAAATATATTAAAATAATTTTTTTTCAAGTTTTTTTTATATAAAATTAGCGATTGAGTTTTAGTATATTTTTGTTTTGTGTTTTTTTTTATATATTAATTTACATATTTAAATATAAACCCTATTTATTTTTTCACGAAAAACCGAAAAGAAATCATTGCTAGTTAGGCTACGTACAGCGTCGGCCCTAAACAAACAAGATACATTCCACTCTCTCTCCTCTTTGAAATCTCTCAAAACCCATCAATCAGACACCAAATCCTCAACTAACACCAAGGTAAGCAAACCCTAACTGTCTTCTTCTTTGATCCCTTTTTTTTTTCTGCGAAAAAAAATTTTCTTTTTTCTTGTTCGTTTCGGGATTTATTTTAACAATGTCTTGATGAATGTTTAAGGAAGAAACCCTTTAATTTTTAGGTAAAACCTTAAACCCTGATTTTTTTTTCTTTATTGGTTTCTGGGAATTTTTTTAATTTTCTGCGTGCTCTGTGTTTTGATTTTCTGCGGCTTTTTGTGTTGTGGTTGGTCTTTGAAACGGGGTGATGCAGGATAAGGGCATGTCGTTTTTGAGACCTTGGCTGTTTGGTTACCGAGGGAAAGAAGGAAGTAGAGGGGAATGGGCGTGTGGATCATGGGTTCCTTTTTGCCCTAACAAATAAATAAGTAAAAAAAATAAAATTAACGTTTTTTTTTTGTTTTTTTTTTTTTGGAAGGGGGTTTTTGTTGGAGGTGTGGGATCATAAAGTATGTGAACGATGTTGAAAATGCCGAAGGCTAGTTGTTTCTGAAAGATATTTCATTGAGAACTTCTACAACCTTAACGTGATGTGTTGAATGGTTTCGTTGTTGAACTTCATCGCTTTTAGGATGAAACCCTTTTATGTTTTCGATTTTGTGTTCACTGTTGTTTTGGGATGCATTTAATCGAGTAAAAAAAGGGGTAAGCTTGAGAGAAATTGGTTGGGATATGTCACTATTGTGTTTTGTAATTCTATCTTGCAATTCAATGCAACTTTGTTATTGAAGAATGTGGATGATGGCAGATACATTTTACCATTAAACACTGAAAAGTTATGGATGCAATTACTGGTGTGTTTATTCTTTTTTTCCCCCATTAATTTCTCTGTACCTCAATGCATTCTTACATAGTGTAACATGTTTCCATGTTTTGATTGTTGCTTTTGTCTTTTTGGTTGGTTTACTTTTTTATTTTTTCATGCATATGATTGTCCCTTCAATGGGTACCATGCTGAGAAAATTTGCTAGGTTTCAGCATTGATGTACCTTGATTCTGCATGAGATATTATAGGAAGTAGTATAATTGTATTGGCATTGAAAGTTTTTGATAGTGGTCTCGTGTATTTGCTTGTGATTCTCTGTGAAAACTTCTTTTTTTTTTTAATCTTAAAAGGGTTTTGCTTGTCTGTTTCCCATTCACCCAGAGGAGGGCAGAGGGTAAAAGTACCTGTACTCCATGTTTGTTTGTGTTTTGTAGGTTAGTTTCAAGGGACGCTTTTTACCATCAAACACTTGCTTTTTGGCTATGGGATCATGTGCTTTTTGATGTCGCAGTCAGACAAAGGTAGTGGAAAAGAACCCAACACATCTTTTGCCGTAAATGCATTTATATGTTGTAAAGAACATGGAGTCAGTTTTGTTTTTGAGGCTTTCATTGTGGTTCATCTTTACAGGCTCTTCAGAATTGCATGAAAGTTGTGGCAGGGGAGATGAAAGTACGAAGAAAGGGGCGTGTTTGTTGGAGATAAAACGCACTGGAATGATACAATGGGGAGTCAGCAGGCATATTGAGTTCATTGACAGTCCTGGGGAAAATAACCCTCAATTTCCGCCTGCCATTGTTGAGCATGGACAGAAGAACCCTCAACCTCCATCTGCCAGTGTTAAGCATGGAAAGAAGAACACTCAACTTCCATCTGCCGTTGTAAAGCACGGGAAGAATAACCCTCAATTTCCATCTGCCATTGTCAAAGAAGATTTGAAAGTTGGCGAAGATGGTATTGAGTCTTTTGTGTTGCCAGAAGCTAAGAAAAGGAAGTGTCATGCCCTCAGCGAACGCAGAGAAGCACAAGCTGTGAGACGTTCTAAGGCAAAGAAAACTAGTCTTGTTTATAAGAGTAAGCAAATCAAGCGTGAGAATTCCATTTCCATAAAAAAGGAGAATGTCAAGGATAGATGGTCAGTAGACAGGTACAGGGTAAATCATTACTCTTTTTCTTCCTTTCTGTTGGGTTGATATGTCACATGATGATTCATAAAATGAATGATGTATCTGGTTTTGAAGGTATAATCTGGCAGAGAAAAGTATGTTGGATGTCATGAAGGCTGAAGGGGCAGTGTTCGAGAATCCCATTTCCCGGTCAGCACTGAGAACCGTAGCTCGTAAACACATTGGTGACACTGGACTCTTAGACCACCTACTGAAGCACATTGATGGTAAAGTGGCCCCAGGTGGCACCGAGCGGTTTCGTCGGTGTTACAACACCCAAGGGATAATGGAGTATTGGCTGGAGAGTGCTGACCTGGTTAAAATTAAGCAGGAGGCTGGGGTGCCAGATCCAAACTATATTCCCCCATCTTGGTATAGGCCTGGTAGTGTTTCACAAGACTCTGTTTCTGCTAAAGAACTGACTTTGCTTAGAGATGAAGTAGCAAAAATGAGGAGGTAAATAAATAGTACTAGAATAAAAGTCTTGTTTACATTGAGCTTAGGTCTGTGTTCCTTGAATAATTAAGTCTGCCTCTTATAGGGATATGGAGGAGCTGGTATCCAAGAATCAAGAGCAGCACCAAGCTAACCAAATTGGGGTGAATGTTGAATCACTCTCTGCAGTAGAAAAATAAAATGATTACTATTAAGATTGCTTTATATAGCTCCAATTTTAAGTTTCTGTCCTTTCAACAGGATATTTACAAGGAATTTGTGGAATGGAGAGGTAAGATAGACCAGCGCCTAATGGGGATTTCAAGTTCTTTGGGTGGTTTGCAGGTATCAGAAGAACACCTTATCTTCTGTTTATTTTTTCAACTTTTTACGTACTATTTGCACATGTCACTATACATAAATCAATTGCCCCTGACTTTTCCTTTTGGACAGAGCATGTATAAGGATGTGATGACATGGAAGTCCAAGACTGAACAACAACTCAAGGAAATCTCAAATTCACTGAGCAGCATGCAGGCATCAAAGCAATGTACTGCCCTCAATCCAGTTTCTGAAAGATGGGAGGACTGGTTGGAGAGCACCAACTTGGATAATATTCAAGGGGAAGACTTTGCACCTTGGTTAGAGAACACAGATTTGGTTAATTTTAAGCAGAATGCCTCACCGCAGGAACAAGAACCCTACAACGCTATTCAACCTTGGTTGAAACACTCTGATAACCCCTCTCAGGAGCCTGTTTGTGCTGGAGAGCTGGAGCTGCTCAAGGAAGAAATGGCCAAAATGAAGAGGTGATAATTTTTATTTTGACACAATTTTGGGTCGAGGTCTAGAAGACTTTATGTTTGACCAATATTTATCACAACACCTCTCCTCACATAGGAAAAAAGATCTTTATTAATGATCCGAGGTTTGTTGTGCCCTTTTCTGGTATAAACAGAGATGTGCAGGAGTTGGTACCCAAGAGGATGGAGGAAGATCAAGCTAATATGACCCCAGATTCATCTGCCACGGCCAATTCCAAGTCAGAACTTGACAATTCATTTTCATTCTTTCAGGTGACATTTGATAGCATCTGGTCAAAATATCTTGCTCACTTTACCTTCTATCATGGTTTGTGAGCTCAATTAAACACTTATTTTAAATATTGCCTTTGCAGGAGATGTACAAAGACTTGGGAAATTGGAGAGTGAAGATGGAACAACAGATGCTGGAGATTTCCAATGCTGTTAATACTTTACAGGCATCAAAGCAATGCATCACCTGAAGCTTTAACATGAAGATAGAAAAGATAGGATGTTAGTGATCTATCCTTCCATTTTGATGAAACCACTTACCCTTAGAGTAGTAGGATTAGATACTGTACAGATTTTACAAGCTAAAACAAGAGCTCCTGCTGTGTCCGAATCATCCAAACCAATAGTACCAGCATCTGACCTTTTGGCCATCTAATGAAAACTTACACGAACCTTACCTTACATATGAGATGCTAACTGTAGGGATCGCTCTTTACTGTTTTTGGGTTATAGATGAAGTTGGACACCTTGGAGCAGATCCTTTTTTTCGCTGTCTAGCAGTTATATAAGTTTATTTTGTTTAGGGGATGGGATTGTAATGAGTTTCTGAATATTGCACTCCTTCGTTGTTACTTGAGTTAATTTACTTGCAGTCCTCTATTTTTACCCTCTCGTGTTGGCCAAGCTATAATATAAATGGTTATTGCAATATGCTGGGAAAGGCTAGCAAGCTGCGTTTTCTGGCATTTTTTTCCCTTGGAGTAAACCATAAGGCATTTTTTCCCCTTGAAACAGGATTTCAAGTTGTCCTTGTTTCTTGTTCGTCAGGACGGGGTTTATCCCTTTGTGAACCTGTTTTGCGAATCTATGCTGTGGCCAAACAGCTCAGTATGCATCAGATATCGGCAATACTTGTGGCAGTAAACTTCTTAATTTAGGGCTGATGGGAGTGTGGTTAAAGTTTTCAAATAATTTTTGTTTTCAAATATTAAAATAATATATATTATTATTATTTTTTAAATTTATTTTTAACATAGCATATCTAAATAATTCAAAAACATGCAAAACTAAGTTTAAAACTAAAACAAATAAAAACTTTAAAAAATATAATTGGAACAGGATTTTAGAAGAACATTTAAGTGTTTGATATAACTATTTTTTTCTTTTAAAATGTAAAGATGAATGATATATTTTTTTTCCTTGAAAAAAAAAAAAAAGGTTAGGCACCCGAACTAGAACTCACACACTAGACCTTTCTTAGGTACATGATCTCTTTTTAGGTTATTATTTTTTCAATTTTTATTTAAATGCACTATAGAAAAGGTTTAACATGATATTTTAATTATTATTTAATTTTGTTATGGTTATTAAATAATATTATAAATTGTCATGGGAATGTTAACAAATTTGTTTCAATCATTTTGTATATGAAATGAATAAAAAAATATCACAAGAATTGAATTCAATTAATTAATTTTTTAATAAATTTTGGCATGAGTTTATTGTATTTATTAATTTATTTTGCCTTTAATTACATACAAAAACTTGAAATGTGACTTGAAGTTTGAAAATAAAAAATCTTTCGAGAAAGAGCTTCTAATGGTAGTCTTTATCATTCAATAAATATGTCTGAGTTGGAATAGAAAGATTAAAAACTTGAAATGTGACTTGAAGTTTGAAAGCTCTCAGGAATTTTTGAGAAAGAGCTTATAAATATACTAGTCCTTTGCCTAGAGCTGACCATACTTAATTTTGTAGTATTTTGTTCAATAAAATGCCTTCTTTTCTCATCAATATTTCCACTCTATTACCTTTTCCTTTTTTATTTTTTTTAAAATAAAAATTGAAAAAGAACATGATGAAAATGAGTAAATTATAAATGTATTTAGAAACCACAAGAACAAATTAATTAATATTTCTAACTACAAGGAGTAAGTTATAATTAACTCCATCTATAAACAGTTTCTGTTGCCGTGCAAGCCTGTCGAAGGCCCTCACCCCTATGTAAATAATCTCACTACTTTACACTTATGCATTGCTCGTAGTCTTCTTTCTTGCTCTCTTCCTCGTGAGTTTTTTTTTGGTTTCTAGCATAGTAAGAAAAATATAATGAAATAAATATTTTAAAAAATAATACAATTTAGAGAGTTGCATATAACATATGTAATTTGCGAGTCACAAGTGTTATTTGTGACTCTCAAATTGCAAAATTATTGCCCACAAGATTCAATAAAGAGAGAGAGAGAGGAGAGATAAAGAAAGAAAGAAAGAAAGAAAAAGACCTCAGAGATATATCAAAACTCCAATAACGACAACACATGTATTGGTGGAAAGATCTCGACGAGATGAATCCAACAATACTAAGAAAGGTCACCAATGACGACCAGAGTAAGCCACACGAGCAGCCCAAAAGCAAGTGAGCCCCGACACCTTTGGACGGCTTGTGTGACCCACTAAGTTCACCGTTTGTGACATTCTTTGGTGTAGTTAGATTCTTATTGTCTAGATCTTTTTAACAGTATCAATGGTGTCGTCATCATAGTTTGTTTTCTCTTTCTCCCCTCTCATCCTTGTAAGAAGGGAAATGTCTTATTTATGGAGTCGTCACCTAGTATTATATGGTCACTAGAAAACCTTAACTTGTCAACAAAGATTCTATGGTACAAGACTAATTACGCTAAATGAAAGATACTATCAAGTGTTTAACTTGAGGTAGGTTGCATTGGTGTTTTTGTCTTAAATTGATAAGGGTTTATTGTGCTATGTCATAAATGGTTAACCTATAATATTCAAGACTCTAGCGTCAATGAATATTCAATTAAAAATACTTTCAATTCTAGCGTTGATAAGTACTGCTCATAGAAAAACTAATGTAAAACCTCGAGAACAAACTTAGACAAAGAAAAATTTATTAAAATTTAATTTTTAATAATAAATATAGAAATAATACAAATACAAAAAATTAATTATAAAAGACATAAAGGGGTGGTTCAAATTGTGAAAAAGAATAGAAATGAGACTATAAAAACCCTATTTCTTCTCCCTTGCAAAACCGGTAGCATACACACAAAAAGGAGGGGAGATTTTCAGATTTTTCCATCAAATTTGAGAGAGAAAACACCAAGATTTAACAAATTTTACAAGTCTTAGACAAGTTTGTAGGAGAAAAACATCATTTAACAAGAGAAATTACAAGAAATAAGTATGGAAATTGTGAGGAAAAGAGTGGTGAGTGGCCGGTTACATGCAAGGAGAAGGGAGCCAAGATAACTTAATGATATGGGGATTGTGTAAATCAGTTTCATAGGTTATGAGTTTATGGGCCACATGTATGGCCTATAACGTGTTTTGCGGTTGGTTGGGAAAGGTAGGAAATCGTTAACGTAAAAGATATGTATATTTCTTGAGGTAGTTCTTGGCCACTGTACACAAAAATAAAAAAAGAAGAAGAAGAAGGGTAAAAGTTGTGCAAACAGCCTTAAAAGGTCATATTTATGAAGGTTGCGATACATATGGCATGGAATTAGCTATTTAGAGAGAAAGAAGGGAAAATGGATAGTTGGAGATGCAATTAATCCACTGATGTAAAACTGGGTATATTTGTTTCATTGATTCCTGAGAGGTTTGGGCTTAAATACGATACAATTCGGAGAGGGTTCCTTCATAGAAGTTGTAGTCTAGGATGTTAGCTTTCCAACGAGTCTGATCTCGCTTAATTTTGAGGTCTAAATCTCCAGTATATATATATCCGATGAGAGGTTGAGCTGCCACCCCTGATAGATTTGGCAAATTCACAAAACAGGGAAATTTAGCTATGTTAAGGGAAAAATCCAGTTTCCTTCCCTTCAGAAATTTTATAATGTCATGTCTTGACATCCGGAAGAAAATAAACCATATTTGAAATTGAATTTTGTGATGTTCGTTATGATTTGATAATGAACCGTAATCTTAAGAGATGTAATGAGAACATAAATGTAAGGAAAACAATTGTAAAATTAATTTAAAGGCTAAACTCTGCAATGTCGATGATATTTTTATTTTTGCCAAACAATGTTAGCAAGTTTATTACACATACAATCCTTCCTTTAGAAAGCATCGTTCAAGAGTTCATTAGTGATTCATAGTGAAAACCAAACTCGAGGGGTCATGTCAAGGTTGTTCAAGATGAAAACGATGAATTAACTGTGGGAGATGATGTTTTTAAACTTGGTGAGTTAGTTGATTTATATCGAGTTGCCCCGTCTAATCCCTTAGAAGAAATTTCAAATTTTTGCATCGTCGAGAATATTTTTGTTGACGTTGACGTTGGGGGTTGAATGATGTTTTGAGATCCGTGGAAACTCATAAGTCGATGAAGATGATAGCAATGAAATCAACATAAAAGATTGTGATGGAGATGAGGACGAGTCAATTGATAAAGGAGAAGACAATTTTGATTAGTTTGCACAACACGAATGTGTAATGCTATAAACTATAATGTAATATTTATGGATGAAATTCACTTAAATATAACGACAATGATGTTAATTTATTATTGAATGATAATGAAATATTTATTTTATTATTGTGATGCAAATTTGTTTTCTTGTGTTGTGTGTGCAATTGTGAATTTAAGTACTTACAAGATGGATAGATAGGAAATATAAATATAATTTAGCATCAGACACTGTTTTACATCGATAGAAATACCGATAGACTGTACATTACATACTGGTATACCGATATAATGTGTTCGTCGGAATATTCCAGTGATTATATAAACTGTTCCTCTTTTCTCTGGCACTGTTCACGGTGTTCATTATGTACAGGTATATCGATAAAATATTTCTGTTGGTGTATTCTAGTGACTATGAGAACTGTTCACTTCTTAATGCATGTTAATTAATGTTCTTTTGACTATTCACTTTTTTTCCCAATGACAATGAAAAATGTTGGCAATATTTCAATGGCTTTCTAAAAATATTAATATTTAATTTTTCGTCTGTGATTTTGGTGGTAAAACTAAATTAAAAGACTAAAATTAAGATAGACAGGGCTTCTTCTTCTCCTTCTCTCTTCTCCTCTCACATAGTGATTTCTCTCTCTCTTTCTCTCCTCTATTCTCTCTCTCATTCTCAACCGCAATCAAGCATTTTGTTCTCTTCTCATCCTTAGGTATGTTGTCTTTCTTCATTTTTCTTCTTTTTATTGGGTTTATTAACAATTTCTTTTCTTTTCTTTTCTTTTTATTTTTTTAATTATCAATCAAAGTTAAGTATGCCATTAAGGTAAGAATTTTCCATTCCTTTTTCTTCTATTTTTGTGTTTCTTTTTGCATTATTTTTTGTTTTTTGTCATTATTTTTGTTCAAATTTATGTTCTTAATAATTTTATGAATTAATAAATGTGTTGAATTTTAGTTGTTATTGAAATAATTTTTTTATTATTTTGTTGAATTTTAGTTTTTTTTTTCAATTTTGTTATTCAATTTCAATTAAATGCGTAAGATTAATTTTAATTATTATTTTGAATTTTTGTAAATTTAGAATGATTTTTTGTAAATTTAGGATTAAAAATATTATTACGTAGAAAATAAAAATTTTCTACGAAATTGAATTATGCTAAATTGTTGGAAGTAATTGAATACAATGAACTGGTTTGTGGCATATATGTTGTGTATTTGAAGGTTTAAAAATTTTGGGTAGTCTCCCGTATAGGGGAGGTGCTGCCGAATGTTTTTTTAAAATAGAAATTGTTTAATTTGTTTATCCATTAATTTGTGTAGATTCCTAAGAGAAAGTCTATTGTATGTCGCAAGGATAAGATCCTGCTAGTTCTTCTAGCAGCGATGCTGACGACCATGAGTCTTTAGGTACTTGCCAAAAACAGGCACTTGAGGCACAAACATCGACTTACGACGCGGGCTCGTCAAGTGCAATACTGCAATGTCAGAGAGGGGGGTTCCTTCACAGTAGAATCCATTTACCCACAAGCACGAGGCCTGGTGGAATGATGACCTTTCAATGTAAGTTTGTTTTGCTTTCATAACGACATGTTTAATAACATTGACCTTTAGGTTTGCAAACATTAAGGCTACAAGAACAATAACATTGACCTTTAAATTGTCTATGAAATTTATTGTTTCAATGGACTCAGGTTTCCAAACATCCTGAATGAAAATTGCAGGTCGATGAATGATTTTCAAGGTTCAAGGTTTAAGGATAGTATAAACTTAAATATATTTTTTATTTTAATTTGGTTAGTTTATTGAAGTTACTGAAATTTTTCTTTTATAAATTTTTACTTAAAGTGGAGAATATAACATGTAAAGGAAAAATCTAACATGTATCATTCTCAATAGCTCTAATTAATGTCCAATCTTAATAGAGTATTGACCATGAATATTTAGTAACAATGCTTTGATATAATATAAATCTCATAATTATAACAACTTTATAATTTTCTTTGCAAAATATTTTTTGTCTCAATATCTTTATTTTCACTTTTATTCATTAATCAAAAATTAGATTCATTAATTAAATATTCGATGAATATTAAAGATAAATAATTTTTTTATTAAAATTAAATATATTTATACGAATAAAATCAATACTACATATAATTATTAAACATATACAATAAAATGTTTAATAATTTTAGGTCCTACTTATATTATTTTGTTGAATTTTAGGTCCTACTTCTCTTGCCCCTGTTTTTAGCCAATGCTCTTCTCGTTTCTTTTTCTTTTTGTTTCAACCCATTTGAGTAATGGCCTGAACGAACTCCAGTTTGTTTGACTATTTTCTTTTTCTTTTTATAAAAAAAAAAGCAATTATACACCATCGATCACCCGGTATGGTAGATGTTTCTATTTCTTAATTCTTACACGAGAATTAGTTATAATTTAATTTAGAGATACTTAAGAGTTTGTTAAATATATTAAAAAAATGTGTTTATTTATTGAAAATAAAGACATATTTTTTCACATAAGAATTACATAAGGATTACAATCATATCCTAATATTTTATATTTGTGATAATCTTTTATTAGAAAAATATTTATAATTAATTGAAAAATGTTTATATTAGATTTATAATAAAAATGCTTAGAGTTTGTGACATTAATTAAATATAAATATAATAGAAAATTAGTTTTAATATTTTACATTGCTAAATAATGCTTGTATATAAAAGGAAAAAAAAAGATTGTTTATGTCTTTTATTTATTTTGAAAATACAGAAAACTTGAAAACAGAATTTGTAGATTACCTCAAAAACGTGTTTTTCAAAATCAATATAAATTTCAAAAATTAAAAACTTTGTTTTAGTTTTCTTTTTCTTTTTTCCAATTTTCCAAAAACACATTATTGCAATAATTGTATTCTCGACATTTTATTACATTATCTACCAATCATTATTGTACACTATCTTCAATCCACTTGTTCATAAAATATCTCCAGCTTATTCTCATGCAATGACAGTGGTCTTCTTTCCTACTCTCTCCCTCGACATTAACTTTTACACAGTTGTCTACAAGCCACAGGACAATGGCGGCTAACAGTGTCCCTGCACCCAAAAAGGTATCCACCTTCCTCCAGGTCAGTGGTACTTATCCACCCATTACCCCCAAAAATAAACTAAAAATTGCTAGAATAATATGCAATTCTATAGGAAAACACTACAGTCATTGAACTCCTCTCAAGAATACGAATTCATTGACACCAACAATGATCTTTTTGTTGTTAGTGTGTTGCCAACCAAATATTTTTTCTGTTCCTTGCCAGTTTTTGATGACCGTTTTTATTTTTTATTTTTTTTAAACTCAAGAACTTATATGTAAAGAAAATAAAGTTTGAGTTTAAAACACATTGTTGAAAAATTATAGGGATAAAAAATGAAAAAAAACTAAAAGGGATTTTTTCTAGAAAAGACTGATTATGCATATCCGTTGTATTGTCAAATTAATTGGGTCATGGAAAATTCAATTTATTAACCAACAAAACTGAACCATATCTTGCCAAATAAAGTTTTAATTCAATGCTAGAACATCATTTTGACACCTCAAGAGCCCAAAATCCCATTTAACCTCTTTACAAGGATGCAATTAAAAATAAATAAATGGTAAAATGAAATTAAAGGGAATTTATATGAGAGGATGCTGCAATGAAGTCACCAAACCTTTCAGCTTTTTTTTTCCTTTGAAAAAAATATTAATTTAATTATTAAAGTAATATGCAAACGTTGCCCTGATCCCCTCCCCCTCCCTATAAATAACGTCACTCAGCTCTCTACTTTACTATCCTCGAGTCGATCAATCATCAATCTACTTATTTCAAAAATGTCTCCAGCCATTTCTGGTGCACCATTCCTGATCTTCTTTCTAACTCTCTCCCTCCACATTTCCTTCTCCACTGCTGTCCGTTTACCAACCAAAGTGCCCAGCTTCCTCCCGGGCGATAATTCTCCACCCACTGAGAAGTATTGGTTCTCAAGGTTGCCCAACACTCCATTGCCAAAAGCCCTTCGAGATACTCTACAACCTGGTTATTATCCTTCCGTGATCAGAGATTTCGCTAATGGCGAAAAAAGTAGCGTTGATGCTCGTGAAAAATATGGAAAACACTATGGAGAAGATAGCCATAAAAAAACCGCAAAATCTGCTCTCCCCGACTCAACAATATTCTACTTGTACAACGATCTCCATCCAGGTAAAAAGATGAAATTGCTTTTTACTAACAGTGGAACCAAGGTTAGTTTCTTGCCTCGTCGAGTCGCAGAGTCTATACCATTTTCAAGTGACAAATTTCCGGAGATTTTGAAGTACTTTTCTCTACAAGTCAACTCAGAAGAGGCTGAGATTATCAGTGATGAAATAGGATACTGCGAGAGCCCGAACATGGAAGGAGAAGAAAAATATTGTGCTACATCTCTAGAGTCATTAATTGATTTTAATGTTGCGAGGCTTGGCCAAAATGTTCAGGTACTCTCAACTGAACCAGGCAAGAAGCAAGAGTATACTGTTTCGGCAAAAGCGGAAATGAGGGGAGAACATAAAGCAGCGGTGTGTCATAAGATCAGATATCCTTATGCAGTACATTATTGCCATGTAATCGAAGGCACAGAGGTTTATGTGGTTCCATTAATCGCTGCTGATGGCGCAGAAGTGAAAGCGGTAACCGTATGCCACCTGAACACATCAGCTTGGAGTCCTGACCATATGGCCTTTGAAGTTCTCAAAATTAAACCAGGACCGGCTGTTTGTCACTTTCTGGCTACTGATACTCTTATTTGGGTTCCAAAAATGGATCAAGACATGACTCCATGATCATAGGTCAAAGCTTGGTATTGTGGTAGCTGCTTTTAAATTTGCATAGTAAGAAGGTCATGAAAAACCTTGTCTTAGCATGCTTGGATTGTCTTTTGAAAGCCCAGAAATGTGATTGTATTTTCTAGCATGGAATGTATCATTTGGTGCAATGGTGTTTGTTGTCTTTTTTGTTATCCATTAATCACAAAGATTCCGTTGAGAAAGTTTGGTTATGAATTTACATGGAGCAAAATAATAAAAGAAGCAAATTCTTCCTTTTTCTTTCTCAATAGTTTTCTACCCTATCTGGGGAAAAACTCCTATCCTCTAAGAAAGTAAAAATCTTGAAAAGCATTCTTTGAAAAAAATTACCAGTAGAATGATGGGCGAATGCACATATTAACAATAGCAGAACCCCGCCAACCTAGCATGATTTGTGGGAGTAACCGGAGAGACAAGGAGACCCGAAACAATTGCAATGACGAGGATAAACACTCCCTCAAATTGTTGGTGGAAGAAATCACTAGTGGTGGCTTTGAAACACTCAGGGAGATAAAACATATTGTTTTATTTCAATAAAAAAAAACTTACAAAATAAACAAAAGCTCTTAATACAAACCCTCTTTTTCTTTGTAGTGTTTCTCTCTTATCTCTCCACACATATAACATAAACTTAGCTGCTTATTTATACACAAATTAAGAGTAAGAAAAATCAAACTTCAAGTGTGAAGACGGCTCATTAGATTGTCTTAAAGCTCGAGTGGTACCAAAAGAATATATCACCAAGTTGATGGATTGGATTATATCGAGACATTCTCTCCGGTTATCAAACCTGAAACTATTTGCATGGTTATAACCATAAAATTAGTTCAGAAATGATCCATACATCATCTTGATGTAAAAAAAGGCTTCTTACATAGTTTAATTTCAGAAGACATAGAACCTTTGAGAATGACAAATCTTCAATATCTATCACATGTTTGTAAGCTCTAGATGGCTTTTTTATGATCTCAAACAAGTACATCATGCTTGGTTTGATCAGTTTGGCACATTCCTTCTTAAACATAATTTCTTTTGCAGCCTTGCAAACCCATCTCTAATTATCTTTTACTCTAATATAATACATTAATTCTTTTTTCTTTTATTATGTTGATGATATAATTTTCACAAGGTCTTCTGTTACTCTAGTTACAAACTTCATTCACATTTTGTGTTCAAAATTTGCAATGAAATATTTGGGACCAATTCATCACTTTCCTGGGATTGAGATCACTCACACATCTGAAGGTCTCCACCTTTCCCAATCACACTATGTTGTTACCATCCTTAAACAAGCTCATATATATGGTGGAATGTAAACCCATGAACACACCACTTTAAGCTAAGACTAGAATCACAACAAATAACACGTTACTGGAAGATCCACACTCTTTTCATGGACTTGTTGGTGCCTTGCAGTACCTAACACTCACACGATCTGATCTTTCATACAATATTAACTTTGTCTCTCAAATTCATGCATGCTTCGAGTGTTATATATTTAAAAATGGTTCATCACATTTTAAGATACGTGAAAAGAATCTTTAATATTGACCTATATTTGACTTCCCATGCTACACTAGATGCTCCATATTTCTTAGAAGAAACCTCACCAGTCACCTCAAGATGGTGATTCATGATAACAAGGAAATTTTTGTTATAGAAAAGCATAACTTGGAAACAAATCAACTTGGATAACATTAATTAATGTTCAAATCAGTAAAAGCAGCACATCACATCATAGAAATTAGTGAAAATCTGGGTCTCCATAGGCAGCTGTGGCATATTCTTCCCGTAAAGACTCACATGCTCAAAAGGTGCAATTATAACAAGATAATCACTAGTTACAATAAACAAAAACATCAAAATTCACAAGTCCTTGTTTGTTAATTTCTCCCACCAAGCAAGTTGCTTGGTGGGCCATAATGATCCTAGTATTTCTTTAGCGTCCTGGTTGACTGCTAAAGAAAATTAAAGCAAGAATGAATACAAAAGGTTTCATGAGATCTTACACATAGCAACTAACCTTTCTAAGTGGAACAAATCTATTTTTTTATCCTCTTAGAACAATCTTGAACACCCACCATTGTTGAATAATTTGCTCAATAATGCTTGAGTTAGCCCATTTGGCACCAGTTTTATTCCTTTGCACGTGAAGAATGGAGCAAGTATTAATATAAAAATGATGTATGAATGTAGTAGAGCAGCTGGGTAGGTTCTTTTCTCAATAATTTCCATGTAAAACAAAGAACAAATGGTTGAAGGTTGTACCACCCTAAAGATGAAAATGAAAGCCAATAATATCATTGTTACTATGCAAACCAACTGTGGGGGGAAGGGGAAGAAGGCACGCCTAAAACAACGATGCCATTTAGGCCAAAAACACACTATTTCATTTAAGATTTTTTTTTCTCAACTTTTAATTTAGTCCTTGTACTTCTAATTGTTCCAATTTAAATAAAATTCATCCTTAATCATGGTTTTCTCCTTGATTTGACCCTTGATTGAAACCAAATCAGTCCTTGCACATTAGCGCCATTTTCTATTCTATCCTTGGACTTTCAATGTATACAATTTCTATCAATTTGACCTTGAAAATTAATTCTTCTTTTAATTTCACCCTGATTGAACTCAAGTCAGTCGCTCAATATCGGCACCTTTTACACTTTCATCCTTAGCTCTTCAATTGATGCAATTTCAGTCAATTTGAGTCTAAAAATTCAATTTTTCTCTTCAATTAAGTCTCTAATTAAGTTTCTAATTGAATGAATTATAAACCCAAACATTTTCATATCCTTCATCTAGTTTATTGGCTTGCAAAACTACCTAATTTTGCCCTTAATTTTTTTTTTCTTCAAAATTAAGCCCTCAATTGATTTAATTGAACTTCAAAACAAATATGAATTATTGAAAAAAAGACATGTATTTAGATATTTCCCTTCAACTAAAAAAAATTGTATTATTTATTTGACATGAATAGTTGAAGGTTGAGCACCAATTTCTTCACTAATAATATGATTTCCTTCTTTATAAAGAAATTCTAAAATCTAGGTGTTTAAATACCCTAGTTATTAGGCAAGCAAGAAAGAGTATAGTGAAGCCTACAAGATAGGATCATTCTAGACATTGTCTAGAGAATGCATTCACCACCATAAACACCACCTTTAACACATTGAAAGCCAACTAAAGCTAACACATTGAAAGTCAGGTCAAGCTAGGCTTGGCAATATAATCTTTAGGCAAACAAATGGAGATACGCATTCCCTAACCTTCATTTTATTTTTCTCGTTCTATATATTTTCTTCCTCTCCATACATCTATTGTCTTAAGGATTAGAGAATTCTCTATTCCTCATAAAAATTATTTTTTCTTGGAAATCGTATAACCACTAGTCAAGCTTAATGATCAAGCTAGCCCAGCCCAAGATGCCATCCATGGAAGGTCCCCTGTTTGTGTGAATTTTTTTCTCAACTTTATCAATGGAGTCATTTGTAGAGAATTGAATAAAAAGCTAGTTCATTTCCATTCTACTTCTCATTAAAAATAATTTCCACATTGAATGAAAGTCCAAGACAAGGAGAATAATTGATCTCCCCACTACATGAACTCCGGATCTTCTAGATCTCCATTAACTCATTCATTAAGTATAATGTTGTTGTAGACATACATAAACAACTTTACACTCTTCTATTCCAATAACAGATAATTCAACATACATCTTCATTACATGCACTAGACGTGTCACATTGTGGCGGACATTGAGGTGATGGGGTTGTTTTTGTTTTTAAGAAGAACGATGTTGGGGGGAAATAGAATAATTGAAGTCACCACCTAGTAATTAAAGAAAACTAGGATTCCTAAAAGTGGCATTGGTTTGAGATATTCGAGAATTGGGTTAATTATGTTTAAAGGAAGGTAGACATCACTCTTACCACATACTTTTAGATGAAAGGTTATTGTTGCTTGTATTTTTCTAAAGTTTATTCTATGCTATAATATTCTGAGCATATTCACAATTTATTTTGAACATTAACGTTAATCCCTAAAAATAAAAGACTCGTCAAAAAATGATATTAGTCCCTAAAAATAGGAGACTTATCAAAAAATGACATTGGTCCCTAAAAAATAAGAAACTTGTTGAAAAATGATATTGGTCCCTTTTAAAAGAGAAGACTTGTCAAAAAAATAACATTAATCTCTAAAAAGAGACTTCATCAAAATTGTTTAAAGTGGGCATTTAACCCGTATATGATTTTAGAATTTTAACATTAATCCCTTTTAAAAATGGAGACATTTAAAAAAAATGATGTTGATCCTTAAAATGATACTCCATCAAAATTGTTAAAATGGGTGTTAAACCCGTATTTAATTTTAAAATTTTGACATCGGTCTCAGTTAAAAAAGGAGACATGTTGAAAAAATAATGTTAATCCCTAAAAAGAGATTTTGTTGAAAATGTTAAGAAACAAAATGAGCTTTGAACTTTGATCCACTTTGTTTATCATGTCATGAAAGATGCCGCTTATGTTTGTTGGGCTTGTTTGGGGTCATATTGACCCAAGCCAGATCTTTTCACAATAGAAAAGAATATATTATAAAAAAAATTATCAAATATATTTATAAATAAAGGCAATAATAAGAAATGACATTTTTATATTCACAAACAATATCAAAACACACAAATATAATATAGTTAACAAAAACAAGTATGCATATTTTATTTTTTTATTTATATAAAAATGCTCTTAAAAATCAAACAAAAAATATAGCATGCCAAAAATTAAACACTCAACAAAATCAAGCATACGTGTACAAATTTCATTGAATCTCAAAGAAATATTCACACATTAAAATTCAGCAACACAATGTTTTATTATTTTTCTTAAATATGTTTTACAAACACTTACCTATATAAAATGGCAACAACATAGTTATATAAAATGATATTAGTATTATTACGAAGCCAGTAAAAATGAAATGAAAAAAATGCATGAATAATAACTATCATAACCCAATTTTTAACCCTTTTATTTTAATTTTATGATAAAAATAAAAAATAATGAAAAAATATATATATAATAATGATGAAAAAAATAAAAATGAAATAAATGAAGAATGAATTAAAATTTGGGTTAATGGCAACATGATTGGAAGCTTAAAGATTTAATTAAATTTTTGACTTGTCTAATTAATCAAATCAAGGGTTTAATTGGAGAATTGATAAGTTTTGGGACTTAATTAAGCTTGAAATTAATTTAATTAATCCAATCAAGGGTTTAATTGGAGAATTAATAAGTTTTGAGACTTAATTAAGCTTGGAAATAATTTAATTAATCCAATCAGGGGTTTAATTAGAGAATTGATAAGTTTTAGACTTAATTGGACTTTGGATTTAATTAAATTAATGAAATCAGGGACTTAATTGAAGAAATAGCAAAGTTTGGGGTTAATTGGGGGTCCAAATTGCAAAATTAAAATCCAAGGATTACATTGAAAAAGGCGCGCAAATGCAGGGGGCCAATTACAATTTAAACCAGGGGTTTAATTACAAGACTTTCAAAACTGCATGGATCAAAACGAAAAATGGCCGAACGACGTCGTTTTGAAGATGCTGTTCATCTTCTTCTCCTTTAAGCCAGTGACCGTTTCCGCAGTAATGGAGGGAGGAACGTTGCAGCAGTAATCGTCGTCCGTTGGCTTCAGTTATGGGCACCTTAATGGTGGCCGACCGTTAGCCTACCGCCCGTTATCAACCCGCCGAGCCCTATATAAACCGAGCAGCACCGAAGAGGAGCGAGGTTAGAGAGAGAGAGAGGAAACAAACCCGAAACAAGACAGACACAAATAAACCAGAGGGATTCCTAAGTTTTCTGGTTAAGGCCCATACCAGAAGTGAGGCTTTCCCTCACCAATACCGGCCTAAAACAACAAAAAAACGAAACTGACCGAGAGAGAGCATAGGTTCGTTCTGAAAACAGAGCAAAAGAAACGAAGAAAAATAAACCGAAACAGAGACGCAGGAAAGGAATACAACGTGAAAAGCAGAAGGAGTAAGAAGAAAGTCGAAGGCAGAAGCGTCGTCCTCAGCAATCACGCGCAAATTCCCTGCAAACGAACCAGGTAAGTCTTCTGCTTTGTTTCCCCCGCTTTGCCTTATTTCATTTTCACCGTCTGTGTTTAATTCAATAACAGGGCCATGCACGCGTGATTTAGATCACGCGTGCCTAGTGTGGCCCAGCCGGGTCACTGGCTTGGGCCAGTGACCGGGCTGGGCTGGCTGGGTCTAGCCCAGCCCATGTGGGCTGAGCTGGGCCCAGCCCCAAAAACATAAAAAAATAAAAAAATATAAAAAATATAAAAAAATAGAAAAATATGTGTACGCATGAATAAAAATAATATAAATCTACTGGTTTATTCACCAACGCCAGAGTCGGGAATAAAATACTGGTTTAAATTTATATTATTTTTATTCGTTATATTTTATTTTATTTAGCAAAAAAATAAAAAATATATGTGCATGTATAAAAATTTTTTATTGGTTTATTCACTGACGCCAGAGTCAGAAATAAAAACACTGATTTAATTGTTTGTTTTGTTTATTTGTTTTTCTATTTTACTACATAAGAAATAAAAAATATGTGAACGCGTAATAAAATGAATTTAGCTTGTTTGTTTATTCGCTAGCGTTAGAGTCAGGAATAAAAAATCTTAATCTATATTTATTTTATTGCTACGTAATAGTTACCAACGCCAGAGTTGGAATTATCCGTAGTTGAATATTCACTGACGCCAGAGTCAGGAATATTGTGGATAAATTATCAGAACGTAAACCAATAAAAAATTAGCAATTTAAGACAAAAAACAACAATGCAGTTTGCCTTAGGCAGAACGTTTAAGGGGTGATAATATCTTCCCTTTTACGTAACCAGTCCCGAACCATAGAATTTTTGTTGACCAGTTAGGGTTCCTAGTGACCATAATACTAGGTGACGACTCCCCAAACAAGACCTTTTTTTCTAAAAGAACAAGATGCCAGATATCTGTGCTTTCCTTGTATCATTTTTAGGGCCGCCGCGATGTCGGGTGCGACAGAATGGCGACTCCACTGGGGAACCAACTTCAGGCCTAGTGAAATTTTTGTTGGACGCAAGAAGAAGGCTAACATCCACAACGTCGAAGGTGAAGGTAAGGGAAGAAAGCACAACTTCAGGCCATTCATGACCATTCCTCCCACATCCAACGTAATTTTTGTCGAACGTTTTTTCCAACGTAAAAAACCAAACAAATACCCAAAATATCCCGTACCACCAAAGGAACACATTTCACCCACGCAGAAACTTCCCTGCAAACCAAGAAGAACTGCCCCGACTTCCCATACCTCTTAGTGAGATGTATCAAAGATTGCTCAGCATTGGCCAAGTAACACCTGTTCCTTTAACACCCTTGCAACCACCTTTTCCTCAATGGTACCGACCAGACCAAAAATGTGAGTACCATGCTGGTATCAGCGGCCATAATATTGACAATTGTGTGTCTTTCAAAAGGAGAATCCTCCAACTCATCAAAGCTGGTTGGATTTCCTTTGATGATTTTCCGAATGTAAAATCCAACCCGTTACCGCACCACGCTTCTGGAAGTGGAGTGAATGCTTTGGAAGAAGAAGAGAGGGGTACAAATGTCCTAAAGTTGACAATGGAGAGATTGTATAAAATGTTAAAACAGGCTGGGTACCTCAAAGCACCCATCAAAAAACAAGCCATAGAACATGAGGGTGAATATTGTGAGTATCACCAGCATATGGGACACCATATAAACTCTTGTGAAGAGTTTCGGGCGAAAGTAGAAGACATGATGACGTTGGGAGTGTTGAGGATAGGGGCGCCCGAAGAACATCTAGTAGGAACCATGACTGGTTTTGACAAAAAGGTTGAAGTTTGTAGATATCAACCAACGGAGGGAGGACCCCCAAGAATGATTTTGGCTAGACCTGTGAGCACAGTTAATGAGAATTATAATGCCATGCCTCACAGTTATGGTTATTCTTTCCATATCACGAGACCGGCTCCTACTCTTCATGCTGAAATTGGGGGGTTAACCCGAAGTGGAAGGTGCTATACTCCTGAAGAGCTAGAAGACCAAAGGAGGGCAAAAGGAAAGAATGTGGTGGAGTTGGCCAAGATGGATGAGGTCAACAAACCAGTGAGCGATGAGGAGGCTAACGAATTCTTGAAGCTAATGAAGCACAGTGAATACAGTGTGGTAGACCAGTTGAAAAAGACCCCCGCCAGAATCTCTCTATTATCATTAGTTTTGAGTTTAGAGTTGCATAGAAACACTCTCCAGAAGGTCCTTAACGAAGCATATGTTCCTCAAGATATCACACAGGATTCTATAGAACATTTGGTGGGAAGGATTCAAGCCACTAACTATCTCTACTTCACAGATGATGAACTAGATCATGAAGGAACTGGTCACAATAAGCCATTATATATCACTGTGAAATGTAAGGATTGTGTGATCGCCAAGGTGCTGATAGATAATGGTTCCGCCTTGAATGTGTTGCCAAGGCATGTGCTTGATAAAATGCCAGTTGACGTCTCTCATATGAAGCCAAGTACCATGACGGCTAGAGCATATGATGGTTCGCCGAGGCCGATTATGGGAAATATTGATGTTGAGCTTGTAATTGGCCCCCAACCATTCCAAGTAACTTTACAAGTGATGGATATTCATCCCACATACAGCATGTTGTTAGGAAGACCTTGGATCCACGCAGCACGAGCCGTTGCATCCTCATTACACCAACGGGTTAAGTTTATCATCAATGGGAACTTGGTGACAGTAAGGGCTGAAGAGGCTTTAACTATGGTGAGAAATGTGTCGATTCCTTATATAGAGGCTGAAGAGAGTAAGGACGGAAACCTACATGCATTTGAGGTAGTAAATGCTGAATGGGTACCTGAGAATACAGTGCGAAGGAAACCAGAGGTTTCTGAGGCTGTAAGGATGGCTGCTAAATATTTTCTGAAGGATGGACTGCCATTCCGATATGACCCTATCACAGGAATGCCTGAGAGGATCAACGTAATAAAGATGAAATGCGCCGATCAGAGGTTCGGTTTAGGTTTTAAACCTAGAAAGGAAGATTTCAAGAGAGCGGTTGAGTTTAAAAGAGAAAGGAGGATGGCTCGAATCGAAGGAAGGGAGCCTAATGAGGGTCGAATCCAGATCCCTCCAATCCACATAACATTCCCATGACCTGCACAAGTGATCAATGCTGCGGGTGAAATTGAGAGGATGAACAAAGAATTTAGCGGTGCTACCATCCACTATCTAGAAGAGATCAACAAACAAGAACCCCAATGGGGTTTTGAAGATGAAGAGAGCCCCTATGAAGAACTACCCCAACTGACTGTGAGTGCTCTAGAGAATGGTCTACCTGAGTTTGTGAGAAGATTAGCTGAAGGGGAAGAGTTGAACAATTGGGAAATTCAAGAAGTCTCAATTATCTTTACAAAGTAAACATTTGTTGATTGCTTGCTTTTCATGTTTTGCTGCATTTTGTTTGAATAAATTTACGTTGCCAATAATCGTGGCTCAAGATATTGGCAACTAGATTTTGTTTTGAGCCCTTCTATCATTTCATGTTTTAATGAGATCATGCTTTGTTTTTCCCTTCATCATGCCTTCTAGTTTCACCTTTTCCATTATGCACTCATAACAAAGGCACCTTCCGCTTTCAGGGAATCTGAAAGCGAGACAACGATAAACTTACAAACCCATTGCATTGAGAATAATTGGCCTAATTTTGATAAAACTATAACTTCAATGGATGAGGAAGAAGATGGTGAAGAGGACATTGAGGAGTTCAAGAAGCTTATAAAACAATCCGAACATGCATGGGAGCCTGCAAGAGAGGAATTAGAATTAATAAATGTAAGTACCGAGCATGACAAAAAGGAGTTGAAAATAGGGATGTTGATCACTACAGATATGAGGAGTGAGTTGGTCGCCCTTTTGCGGGAGTATGTGGATATTTTTGCCTTGTCATACGCTGACATGCCCGGTTTGGATATTGAAATAGTAGTGCATAGGTTACCTTTGATTGAGGGTTGCCGATCAGTCAAACAGAAGCTAAGAAGGACAAGACCTAATGTATTGCTCAAAGTAAAAGAAGAGATAACAAGACAGTGGGATGCAGGTTTCTTGGAGGTAGTAGAATATTCTGAATGGGTGTCTAACATTGTGGCAGTTCCCAAAAAGGACAACAAAATCAGAGTGTGCGTGGATTTTCGGGATTTGAATAGAGAAAGCCCGAAAGATGACTTCCCGTTACCTCATATAGACGTGTTGGTGGACAATGCTGCTAAGAGTTCCACTTACTCTTTCATGGATGGTTTCTCCGGTTATAATCAGATTAAAATGGCTGAAGCAGATAAGAGAAAGACGACATTTATCACCCCATGGGGAACTTACTGTTATAAAGTAATGCCCTTCGGATTGAAGAATGTTGGAGCAACATACCAAAGGGCAATGCTATCACTTTTTCATGATATGATGCACAAGGAAATTGAGGTCTACGTGGATGACATGATCGCAAAGTCCAAAGATGAAGAAAGCCATATCCTAGCTCTGAGGAAATTGTTCGAGAGGTTGTGAAAATATCAGTTGAAATTGAATCCTGCAAAGTGTACATTCGGGGTGAAATCAGGCAAATTATTAGGATTTGTGGTAAGTAATAAAGGCATAGAAGTGGACCCCGACAAAGTAAAAGCCATACAAGACATGCCCGCTCCAAAGACCGAAAGAAGAATCCTGGGACATGGGATGAAAATTGTCAAAAAGCTTTCGATAAGATCAAGCAGTACTTACAAAAACCACCATTGTTGGTACCGCCCGTGCACGGAAGGCCACTCATCCTGTATTTAACTGTGACCGAATCAGCTATGGGTTGTGTGTTGGGGGCAACAGGATGAGTCAGGGAGAAAGGAGCAAGCCATCTACTATTTGAGTAAGAAGTTCACCGAGTGTGAATCCCGTTACAGTATGGTAGAGAAGTTATGTTGTAGTCTGGTGTGGAGTGCGAAGAGGTTGCAGCAATATATGTTATACTACACCACCTGGTTAATCTCAAGAATGGACCCACTAAAGTATATCTTTGAAAAGCCATACATGTCGAGTAGAATAGCCAGATGGCAAGTACTGCTGGCTGAGTACGACATCATCTACATGACAAGAAAATCAGTAAAAGGAAGCGCAATTGCTGATCATTTAGCCGATAATGCTATTAAGGATTATGAGCCTTTGAACTTTGACTTTCCTGATGAAGATGTGCTAGTAACGGAAAAGGAAGAGAAGAGTGGTTGGTGGGCCATGTATTTTGACGACGCAGTAAATGTATCGAGCAACGGGGCAGGTGCTGTGATAATTTCCCTAGAAGGAAAGCAATATCCTATTTCAGTAAAGCTGCACTTTAGTTGTACAAACAACACAGCTGAGTATGAAGCTTACATCCATGGATTGGAAGCTGCATTAGAGATGAAGGTAGGGAAATTAGAAGTATATGGAGACTCGATGCTAATAATCTGTCAGGTAAAAGGTGAATGACAGACAAGGGATGAAAAGTTGAGACCATACCAGGAATACCTCTCCAAATTGGCTGAAAGCTTTGATGAAATAGAATTTACTCATTTAGGGAGAGACAAAAATCAGTTTGCCGATGCGTTAGCTACCTTAGCTTCTATGGCTATAATTGATTGTGGTGCCAAAATTCAACCTATAAGCATCGAGATCAGAAATTCTCCCTCTCATTGTTGTTCAATTGAAGAAGAAACGGACGACGAACCATGGTACACGGATATAAAAAGATTCATCCAGCATCAAGAGTACCCGTCGGGAGCCTCGAAGGTAGATAAAAGGACCTTGAGAAGAATGGCCATGGAGTACTACATAGATGGGGAGATTTTGTATAAAAGGTCAATTGATGGGACTTTGCTGAGGTGTCTGGGTGATCTGGAAGCCAATAAGGCCCTACAAGAAGTGCATGGAGGGATTTGTGCTACCCATGCAAACGGACACATGATGGTTAGGCAGATGCAAAGAGCAGGTTATTTTTGGCTGACCATGGAGAAGGATTGCATAAATTTTGTCCGAAGGTGCCACAAATGTCAAGTTTATAGCGACAAAGTCAATGCGCCTCCTGCACCCTTATTTAACATGGTGTCTCCTTGGCCCTTTGCAATGTGGGGAATAGATGTGATTGGGCCTATTAATCCAAAAGCCAGTAACGGACATCGTTTTACCTTGTAGCAATTGATTACTTCACCAAATGGGTAGAGGCTTGCTCATATGCCCATGTGACTCAGAAAGTGGTCAAGCGGTTCATCGAGAAAGATCTAATCTGTAGATACGGTGTACCCGACAGAGTAGTGACTGATAATGCTCAAAACTTCAATGGAAAGATGATAACGGAGCTATGCACAAAGTGGAAGATCAAGCATTCCAACTCGTCCCCTTATAGACCTAAGATGAACGGCGCTGTAGAAGCTGCTAATAAAAATATAAAGAAGATTGTTCAGAAAATGGTGGTTACTTACAAAGATTGGCATGAATGGCTTCCTTATGCTCTCCATGCGTATCGAATAGCGGTAAGGACATCAACCGGGGCTACACCATACTCTTTAGTATATGGAATGGAGGCAGTGGTACCATTGGAAGTAGAAATTCCCTCTTTAAGGGTCCTCATGGAATCTGGATTTGAGGAGACTGATTGGGTCAAGATACGATACGAGCAGCTAAATATGATCAGCGAGAGAAGGTTAGCAGCAATTTGTCACCACCAATTGTATCAAAGAAGGATGGCCAAGGCATATGACCGAAAAGTTCGGCCAAGAGAGTTCAAAGAAGGAGATTTAGTATTGAGGAAAATTCTGTCACTACCAGGAGAAGATCGCAGTAAATGGGTACCCAATTATGAAGGACCCTATATAGTGAAGAAGGCATTTTCAGGAGGGGCGTTGATGCTAACAAGAATGGATGGGGAAGACGTAGTTAGGCCTGTGAACTCCGATTCTGTAAAGAAATATTATCCATGATGTATAAGTCTTTATCAAATCAATAAATAAGATTGGGCCAATGATTTCTCTTTGCATATTTTTCATAAAAGGTGCCTGCAAAAAAAAAAAAAAAAAACCCAAAAATATACCCTTACAACCCCGTATGATCTCATAGACATAATTGATCTCTTTCCCTATTGGAGTTTTGAAAAATTGATCTGGCATTTTGATTTCAAAAATATTTTGATGTTCATTGTTGACATTCTACTTGTAGAATGACAAGTGAATCAAGCAACTCCATCATTGAGGTGACTAAATATAAAAAAAGAGGAGAGAAATGAATAAACTTTATGACTTTTAGATCATGTGTTTTTAAATGTATGAATAATGGTATGTAGTGAACTCGTTACTCATGACTCATGAAATGCATCTTTGCAAAGACCAAATCATCATACTGGATGAGATCAAAGTTTATTGATCTTAACTGCTTGCGCTTGAAATGAGGAAAGACCATCTTTGTTATTCCTTTCACGTTCTGAAATAAGTACATCCCTTGCTACCCCTTTTTGAGCCTGAATAATTTTTTCTTTCATGAAAAAAATCCCGACTAGGATCACACCCCACACTGGGGGGCAAGAGAAAATTTCAATGAGAAATGAGAAAAAGCCATGAGAAAGCCAAAAAGGCATAAAGAGCCCAAGAAACTCATGCTAGGGATGAAAAAGTGATAACCAAGATAAAGTGAGTATGCTCTAGCAAAGCTATGAAAAAAAAAGGGCAAATCAAAGAACGGCAAAAGAAAACATGAATGATGTCAATAGTCAAACTATTGATAGTGATCTTCAGTCTTTGAAACCCTGAAACACTCTTTGAGCCTTATGAATCCTTTTCTTTCATAGCCAAAAACCACAGCCTACGTTACGTGCATGTAGAAGTCCTTTCTAATCAAGCAAGCAAGCAACCTAGAACAATAAACAATGCTCTCAAAATGCAAAGAATACTTTTTCATAAGATTCATGACATCAAGAATAAACTAATTATTATTCATGCTGATAAAAATGAATGTTCAAAAAGAGACAAGTTTTTTTCTCAAACAAAACCTCGAGCTTTTTTCTCGAGCCCTTCACTTTGAAAACCCATAAAAACAAAAGGTCATCTCATGACGTATTTTCACTGAAGACCTCATTACCAAACACAAGAGCAAATAATCTCTTTTCCAAGAAACAAAATAACCAAGGAGTTGCAAGATTTCAAAAGCAAATTGTTTTAGGCTCACATCGAAACAATTTTTGTTTTCAAAATGCAAGATCAAGATTTCAAGCTTTATTCTCGACCCATATTCCTTCACCAAAATGAACAAAAAAAATGAGAGAATGGTCTTTTAAAACCATTATTTGTCTAACTCGCTGGCAAAGCACACTTGGGGGCAATGACCAGTACAAGGGGGCAACATTGTGTTTAGAAGAAAAAATTCTAGAAAATGAGATGGTAATTTCCTTCAACCAGACAAGGGGGCATTTTGGTTTACAAAAGACATTTTGATCCTTTCAGCAAGTGACACTGAATGTTTTTAGTAGTGAAACGAGGAGTAATGAGTGGTACTCTCAAATTGTTTGACGAGTCAGAAAATCTTTAGCAAGCAGGTGGGTCACGATGGGCACCACAAAGGCTGAGTTGTGTAAACAAATCTGGAAATAGACTTACATGGGCCAACTCGAGTGGGCTAGAAGCCTAGCGACAAAAAGGACCCAAATCAGAGGTAGTAAGTCCTCATCAATCAAACAACAAGAAGATTAAGAAGAAATGGGGGCCTATATTTCAAAACAGGTAAAGATGCATGCATATCATCTAAACTTTGAGACATTGGACAATGAGTTTTGCTAATTTCATTAGAGAAAATTCTAGCGGAATCCATCAAGTGGAAGGCCAACTTGAAATGGCCAAAGATTGAAATTGCTTTTGAAAATTTTTCACTTTTAAGAATTTTCAACCTGAGCAGGCCGCCCATGAGAATTAGGCCATCTGAAAAAACTCTATGTTTTTCCACCTCCTTCAAATGCGCCTTCGAGCCTTTGATCATCATTTTTTAGGGCGCTTTCAAGCCCTTATCTCCTTTCAAGTGCGCCTTCGAGCCTTTGATCATCATTTTTTAGGGCGCTTTCAAGCCCTTATCTCCTTTCAAGTCCGCCTTCGAGCCTTATCTCCTTCAAATGCGCCTTCGAGCCTTTGATCATCATTTTTAGGGCGCTTTCAAGCCCTTATCTCCTTTCAAATGCGCCTTCGAGCCTTTGATCATCATTTTTTAGGGCGCTTTCAAGCCTTTATCTCCTTTCAAGGGCGCTTTCAAGCCCTTATCTCCTTTCAAGTGCGCCTTCGAGCCTTATCTCCTTAAAATGCGCCTTCGAGCCTTTGATCATCATTTTTAGGGTGCTTTCAAGCCCTTATCTCCTTTCAAATGCGTTTTCGAGCCTTCGATCATCATTTTTAGCGCGCTTTCCAGCCCTCATATCCTTTCAAGTGCGCCTTTGAGCCCTAAACCATCCAAGGTAGTGCGTTTCCTAACCCTACCTCTCTTTTGAGTGCGCCTTCGAGCCCTCACCTCTTTCGAACGCACCTTTGAGCCCTCGCTTCCTGTCGAGCCCGACTTTGAGCCCTCGCTTCCTTTCGAGCGCGCCTTCGAGCCCTCGACCATCCTTTTGAGTGCGTCTTCGAGCCCTCATTTTCCTTTTTCTTTTTACTTGGGTAGGTCACCCATCATAATGAGACCCTTTATTTTTTTTTTTTTTACTTTGGTAGGTCACCCATTACAATAAGACCCTTTTCTTTGTATTTGTCCAAAAAAAACAATTTCATCGTCTTATTCTTCATCGGGTAGGTCGCCTGGAACAATTAGACCACTCGCGAAACTCTTTTCGCGTTTTACTCTTCCTATTGAGCAGGTCGCCTGGAACAATTAGACCACTCGCGAAACTCTTTTCGCGTTTTACTCTTCCTATCAGGCAGGTCGCCTGGAACAATAAGACCACTCGCGACACCCTTTTCGCGTTTTATTCTTTATCGGGCAGGTCGCCCGGAACAATTTGACCACTCGCGAAACCCTTTTCGCGTTTTATTCTTCTCTATCGGGCAGGTCGCCTGGAACAATTAGACCCCTCGCAAAACCCTTTTCGCGTTTTATTCTTTATCGGGCAGGTCACCTGGAATAATTAGACCACTCGCGAAATCCTTTTCGCGTTTTTTTTTCTTCTCTATCGGGCAGGTCGCCTGGAACAATTAGACCACTCGCGAAACCCTTTTCGCGTTTTATTCTTTATCGGGTAGGTCGCCTGGAACAATTAGACCACTCGCGAAACCCTTTTCGCGTTTTTTTTCTTCCTATCGGGCAAGTCGCCTGGAACAATTAGACCACTCGCGACAACCTTTTCGCGTTTTATTCTTTATCGGGTAGGTCGCCTGGAACAATTTGACCACTCGCCTGGAACAATTTGACCACTCGTGAAACCCTTTTCGCGTTTTATTCTTCTCTATCGGGCAGGTCGCCTGGAACAATTAGACCACTCGCGAAACCCTTTTCGCGTTTTACTCTTCCTCGGGCAGGTCGCCTGGAACAATTAGACCACTCGCGAAACCCTTTTCGCGTTTTTTTTCTTCCTATCGGGCAAGTCGCCTGGAACAATTAGACCACTCGCAACAACCTTTTCGCGTTTTATTCTTTATCGGGTAGGTCGCCTGGAACAATTTGACCACTCGCCTGGAACAATTTGACCACTCGTGAAACCCTTTTCGCTTTTTATTCTTCTCTATCGGGCAGGTCGCCTGGAACAATTAGACCACTCGCGAAACCCTTTTCGCGTTTTACTCTTCCTCGGGCAGGTCGCCTGGAACAATTAGACCACTCGCGAAACCCTTTTCGCGTTTTACTCTTCCTATCGGGCAGGTCGCCTGGAACAATTAGACCGCTCGTGAAATTCTTCGCGTTCTTTTATCATCGGGCAAGTTGCCCAAAACAATTTGATCCTTTTAAAACAACAAAAAAACAACAAAAAAAAAGCAAAACAACAAAAAAAACAAAATAAAAAAAGTGGGTCGTCTTTCAAATGATTTGTTTCTTGATTTCTACATCTCTCTGTAAAGGTCGTGTGTCAATCTACTGTTTTCAAAGCTTTCAAGACTAAAAAAAAAAGAGAGAGAAAAGGTTCTTTCTGTATTTACTTTTCTTTATAAATTTACTACATAAAGCTAAAAGAAAATGAAATTTTCCAATATCTTTGCATAGTAAATATTATAAAGAGGGGGCAAACTGTCATAACCCAATTTTTGACCCTTTTATTTTAATTTTATGATAAAAAGAAAAAATGATGAAAAAATATATATATAATAATGATGAAAAAAATAAAAATAAAATAAATGAAGAATGAATTAAAATTTGGGTTAATGGCAACATGATTGGAAGCTTAAAGATTTAATTAAATTTTTGACTTGTCTAATTAATCAAATCAAGGGTTTAATTGGAGAATTGATAAGTTTTGGGACTTAATTAAGCTTGAAATTAATTTAATTAATCCAATCAAGGGTTTAATTGGAGAATTGATAAGTTTTGAGACTTAATTAAGCTTGAAATTAATTTAATTCATCCAATCAAGGGTTTAATTGGAGAATTAATAAGTTTTGAGACTTAATTAAGCTTGGAAATAATTTAATTAATCCAATCAGGGGTTTAATTAGAGAATTGATAAGTTTTAGACTTAATTGGACTTTGGATTTAATTAAATTAATGAAATCAGGGACTTAATTGAAGAAATAGCAAAGTTTGGGGTTAATTGGGGGTCCAAATTGCAAAATTAAAATCCAAGGATTACATTGAAAAAGGCGCGCAAATGCAGGGGGCCAATTACAGTTTAAACCAGGGGTTTAATTACAAGACTTTCAAAACTGCATGGATCAAAACGAAAAATGGCCGAACGACGTCGTTTTGAAGATGCTGTTCATCTTCTTCTCCTTTAAGCCAGTGACCGTTTCCGCAGTAATGGAGGGAGGAACGTTGCAGCAGTAATCGTCGTCCGTTGGCTTCAGTTATGGGCAACTTAATGGTGGCCGACCGTTAGCCTACCGCCCGTTATCAACCCGCCGAGCCCTATATAAACCGAGCAGCACCGAAGAGGAGCGAGGTTAGAGAGAGAGAGAGGAAACAAACCCGAAACAAGACAGACACAAATAAACCAGAGGGATTCCTAAGTTTTCTGGTTAAAGCCCATACCAGAAGTGAGGCTTTCCCTCACCAATACCGGCCTAAAACAACAAAAAAACGAAACTGACCGAGAGAGAGCATAGGTTCGTTCTGAAAACAGAGCAAAAGAAACGAAGAAAAATAAACCGAAATAGAGACGCAGGAAAGGAATACAACGTGAAAAGCAGAAGGAGTAAGAAGAAAGTCGAAGGCAGAAGCGTCGTCCTCAGCAATCACGCGCAAATTCCCTGCAAACGAACCAGGTAAGTCTTCTGCTCTGTTTCCCCCGCTTTGCCTTATTTCATTTTCGACGTCTGTGTTTAATTCAATAACAGGGCCATGCACGCGTGATTTAGATCACGCGTGCCTAGTGTGGCCCAGCCGGGTCACTGGTATGGGGGGGAATCTTGTATCAAAATTAGAGGGGGCAACACAAAAAAACCCTAAAAAACCTAACCCTACCAGCTTCCACTAAAAAAAAAGCCGTCCCTCCCTTGGCAAGAAAAAAAGCAGAGCCGCCGCCCTCCACCCATCTTGGGGGGCCTGTTCTTCTTCTTCCCCACTTAGCTGCCCCTTTGATTTTCCCTCATCTCCTTCTCCCGACCATCTCTCTCTCTCTCTCTCTGAGTCACCTCCTCTGTCCCTCTCCAGCCGGCTCAACTTTCCCACCCTTCATCACTATTTCTCTTCTTCTGGCCAACCAAAAGGCTTTTCTTCCCCGGCCCCCTGAAAGAGCTTCTCCCTCTCAGCCAAGACAGCCCCTCATCAGAACCTCCCAAAACCAGAGCCACTGACTCACTCAATCTTCCCCTGCCTCAGCCGACTTAGAGCATCCAACCAAGACCAAAGAGAAGCCGCCGCTCCCCCCTTCTCTTTGACAGAACAGAATCCCCTCACTTTCTCATCTCTATCGCCACGTCTCTCCTCCGTTCGGCCCCAGCGGCGGCCGAACAACAGCGACCATCAACCTTTTCATCTCCTTCAACCAGCAGAGCCACCGCTCAACATTCCCTTCTCCTCCAGCAGCAGCCCAAACATGGCAGATCCAACAAAACCCGCCGACCACAAGCCACGCCCCAGCACCTCTGTAATCCGACAACAAATGCCCTGAACTCAGAGCCATCGATCGCCTATAAAGGAGGAGATCTGCAGTGGAAATAGATATGAAGGGAAGAGAGAAAGACAGGAGAACAGATCTGAGAAAACCAAGAACGAATCTGGAGAGAAGAACAAAAGTAAAATCAACTGTTGTGTGCATTTCTTTTCTTGTTTTACAAGTCACCGCCAGCCAAGAAAGAAGAAGGGAGGAAGCTATTTCGGATATCCCTTGCTGCCTGGATATTTTGCGGCGACGCGTGAACCCACGCGCCGCCAGCAATGGAGGTGCGTGGAGAAGACTTGCCGCCACTGTTTTTGTGGCCCAAAAAGCTTCCAGCATTGTTCCTGAGCTCTTTTTGTAATTTTTAGACATTTGAATGTGTATTTAGACTATTGTCAGTATTTTTACATTGTTTTACATTGTTTTACCTTGTAATTTGTAATTATGGATGTGTGGGTAAAAATAGTAAAAAGTGATAGTGAATGTGTGTGTTTGTATTTTTTTTATGGATTTTTTTTCATGATAAAATCACAAAGAATAAAGAAGAATTTAATGTTTTGATTTGCTCATGGTAAAGGATTATGAATTTACACGTAAGTCATATTTCTAATATTCGATGAAAAGATAAAATTTTTAAAATTTCTTTAACACATCAAAGCCAGGAAGCAGCTCACCTTAGGTAGGGTATGTTTAGGGTGCTAATACATTTCCTAACCATAACTAGTCCCTTACCCGTGAATCCCTGACAAGACCAGTACTTTCGGGTTTCCTAGTAACCCTCAATGAAATACTAGGTGGCAACTCCCAACGAACAAAACAAACAGAAAAAAATCGCCAACCGACGCCGCACGGGTGACGTGCGACATCACCTTTAACACATTGAAAGCCAACTAAAGCTACAACATTGAAAGTCAGGTCAAGCTAGGCTTGGCCATATAATCTTTAGGAAAACAAATATAGATACGCATTCCCTAATCTTCATTTTATTTTTCTCTTTCTATATATTTTCTTCCTTTTCGTACATCTATTGTCTTAAGTAATAGATAATTCTCTATATTATTTTTTCTTGCAAATTGTATAACCACCAGTCAAGCTCACACTACTAGAAATTCGACTAAAACCAATGAAATTACCACCAGAATTTTTCTGTCGGGACTTTGCAGTGATATTTACCGACGAATATAAATCTTTCGGTAATGTTGTCGGTATTTCCCGATGGAATAATTTTATTGGTATATACCGACAGCATTACCGACGGACTATTTAGAATTTTGAAAAAAAAACACGTCGATGATGTGGAAGTTTTTGCGGGCGATTTTACTAACGAAATTACCGAGGGATTCAAACTGGATCTCCGTACAGTGACGTGACCGTTTCACCGACAGAATCACCAAGGGAATCACCGATGAAAATATTTTCGTTAGTGATTCCATCGGTAAATGTTAATATATCACCACGCTGCCGACCCTCCTCTCCCCTCCCCTATTTCTCCTTCTTCTTCCCTTACCCCTGCATCTAAATAAATTGCCCCACCCTCCCAACTGCAAACACTCACCCCCCAAACTATCCCCCTTATCTCAACACAAGTTATCCTTCTTTAACTTTTGTAGTCACACAATCCGTGTTCTGATTTATTATGGATTTTGTTATTTTTTGTAAGTAAATCTATCTTTTTTCTTAAATTTAACTTTAAAATGTTAATTTTATTATTATTTAATGTTGTTTTTAGTATATGTATTTTGTTAGTGTATGTACATGTTTTATTATTTTTTCTCAAACAAACTTGTAGTATAATTTTGTGCTTGTTATGGTTTGTTTTAGATTTTATAAAATTGTATTTGTTTATAAATTGTTGAAACTTATGTCGAATTATCTAATTAGATGTGTTGTGATGAAATAAATAATAGCTTGTTTAACGGGTTCGTTTTAATTTTTATCAATTTGCGGAGTTGTAATTTCTGTAAATTTATGTGTATAAATTTGTATGGACGTTGATAATTGATAATGAATATTTAAGAGAAGTTTTAATTAGTCTGTTGGATAATCTCGAGTTAAACCAATATTTTTTGCAAATTTATTTACTTAACATAGTTAATTAATGTATGTTGTCATCATTATTTTATTGAGGTTCGATAAAAGTCATGGATTTATCGAGATTCACCAAAAGGATTGCGGAGGATGGATTATTGTAATGAGGTTCAAGGTTTTATTAATTTTGCAACATCTATTCTGAGAAATTTTCGTGGAGGTGATATTAGGTGTCCATGCAGGAAGAGTAAAAATAAAAAGTATCTGCATCCAGATATTGTAAGGATGCATCTTCTACACAAAGGGGTTTATGGAGGATTACCTGTGTTGGTATGCATACAGAGAATTATTTGTTCGTAATGAGAGCATGATAGAAAGGATGGTTGGGTTAACTTCTAGTGCTAACAACGTGCATGGAGTTGTAAATGACAATAGTAATCCTTACAGGAATATGATTATGGATGCAATGAGAATGAATCAAGAAATGTCAGTCAATGTCCAGTTGTAGAAGAAGAACCTAATGTAGACGCGACCATGTTTTTTTGATCTGTTGAAAGATTTTGGTGAATCATTATGGGATGGTTGCACGAATCATAGTAAATTATCGGTCATTGCACAGGTGTTCACCATCAAGTTGGGTTATGGGTTGAGTGTGGCCGGTTATGACAGAATTATCGAATGGGCGAGAAGTATTTTACCTGAAGAGAACATGCTGAAAGAGAACTTATATACTGCTAAGTCTATGATAAAACCCCTCAGTTTAGGATACCATAAAATTGACATGTGCCCTAACTTCTGCATGTTGTACTACCTTGAAAATGATGAGTTGACAGAGTGCATGACATGTGGGCATTCCCATTACAAACCCAGAACTGGCATAGGAAAGACTCTCGTGGCATATAAAAAACTTATATACTTCCCAATCACACCTAAACTACAGAGGTTATTCATGTTACCAAGGACTGCTTAGCACATGACATGGCACCAATCACATGATGCAGTTGATGGTGTATCCTTACGACGGCGAAGCATAGAAACACTTTAACAGTGTGCATCCTCACTTTTCAGCTGAATCAAGGAACATGCGTCTTGGGTTGTGTACAGATGGATTAAACCCATTCGGGTTATTCGCTGCTTCTTATTCCTGTTGGCCGATCATACTCATGGTTTACAACTTGCCACGGGGGATATGTATGAGGTTGGAGTTCATGTTTTTATCTATGGTGATACCCGGTTCGAGCAATCCGGGCCAGAATATAGATGTTTGTCTTCGACTGTTGATTGATGAGTTGACGCAATTGTGGTCCTCTAAAGCTTTGATTTATGATATATCGAGAAAACAAAATTTTCTTATGAGGGTAGCTTTAATGTGGACTGTCAATGATTTTCCAGCTTCTGTAATGGTTTCTGGTTGGAGCACGAATGAAAAACTAGCATGTCTATATTGCATTGAAAATAACAAGGCATTCACGCTAACAAACAAAGGTAAAGCTTTTTTTTTTTACTGCCACCGTTGTTTCTTGCCAGCGAATCATAGGTATAGAAAGAACATAAATGATTTCTTTGTTGGTAGAGTTAAAAAGATGTTGCACCCCCGTGTTTTTCTGGTGAAGAATTGCATGACATTGTATCAGAGTACGATGACATTGTGTTTGGTTTTCAATCTGGTAAGTAGAAGTTTTCTGGTTTTGGTTTGATCCACAACTGGGTAAAGCGAAGCATTTTCTAGGAGCTTTCTTATTGGAAGACCAATCTCCTCTGCCATAACCTTAACGTCATGCACATAGAAAAGAACGTGTTTGAGAACATTTTCAACACCGTCATGGATGTGAAGAGGAAGACAAAGAACAACATCAAGGCTAGAATAGATATAATATTGTTCAGTAACCATAAAAATATGTAGTTGGCTTTTGATGGGTCACGGGTCGCAAAACCTAGAGCAAGCTTTGTGTTAGAGAAAAATGCACAACAACTAGTCTACCAATGGCTTAAGAGTTTGCATTTTCCTGATGGACATGCCTCGAACATATCAAAGTTGGTTAATATAAAGGAATGCATATTGTATGGAATGAAGAACCATGATTGCCACATGTTTATGCAAACACTCATTCTATTAGCTTATTTGTTGTCAAAGGGTGTATGGGATGCACTTACGGAGGTTAGTCATTTCTTTAGAGATATATGCTCTAACAAGTTGCATACAAATCACATTGAGCGGCTATAAATGAATATCGTTGAGACAATATGCAAACTTGAGATGATATTCCCTCCATTATGTTTTGATTTCATGAAGCATCTATCCATACATTTATCGTTTGAGGCAAAAGTTAGAGGACTAGTCCAGTATAGATGGATGTATCCATTTGAGAGGTTGGAAATTACAGATGCAATGTAATTCATAAAGTATTTTCATTGTTTTTCTTAATTAAAAAATATTTGTTTAATTACATGCAGGTACTCAATCTTAAGAAAAAGGTTAAGAACAAGGCACATGTTGAGGCTTCGATATGTAAGGCCTATATTCTTGAGGACATCTCAATATTTATCTCGTACTATTTTGAACTTCATTTGAGAACAAGAATCAACCGCGTTCCACGACATGATAGTGGTGGTAAAGTACCTTCTAGTGAGAACTTGTCAATATTCTCCAATCCTATACGACCCACACCTAAAAATATCATAAAGGGAAGATATTTGTCTAAGATAGAGTTCAAATAAGCATAAAATTATATTCTATTTAACTGTGATGAGCTGGGACCTTTTATTCAGAAGTATATGTACTATTTAAACTTTGTTAAAAATATATTATTTATATCTTGTAATATCATAAACTCATATAATATTGAAAACCTTGTAGGCAACATCGATTATATTTATTGTCCAATAACTCACAGCTGACCGAATCCCAAATCTTTCGATTACAAGATGAACAAATTGCCACGTCGTTTAAAACACATGTAAGTACTATCACAAACTCATTATCTCTTGCAAGTTACTGTATTTCATTACAAAATTCTTGTTTATTGTTCATTGTTGTACTTGATATACAAGGTTTATCAAATGGGAAGGAGTGCTGCTATTTTATTGTCTTTACTAAGCTTGGGTCCTGAAAGAAAAGTTAAGTGCTACAACGAGTATTTTGTCAATGGCTATTGTTTCATACTGAAGAATACGGGCATGGAAGAAAGACACATAACAATGGTGTTTCTGTTAAGGGATCGACTTGTAGTGAATTTGAAGTTCATTGCTATGGTAAATTATAAGAGGTCGTCAAATTGAAATATCATAGCTAGCAAAATAAAGTGTTTTTATTCAAATGTTATTGGTATGACACCACTGACAAAGAAATCAGAGTAGATGCTCACTATGGTCTGGTGGAAATCAACTCAAAAGCTAGACACCACAACGTTAACAATGTCTTTTTTTTCGCAAAGCAATTCCAACAAGTTTATTACACATACACCCCTTTGTTTAGAAATGACCGATCAATAGTTGATTGATTATCCATTTTAAAAACAAAACCTAAGGGTCATGTCGAGGTTCTTTAGGATAAGAACGAAGACAAAAGTGTGTGAGATGAAGTCTTTTAAGTTAGTGAGTTGGTTGAACCATATCGAGTTGCTCTTTCAATTGACTTAGAAGAAAATTCAAATTTTCATGTTTTCAATGATAGTCTTGTTGATGTTGACACAGACGAGTTGAATGTTGTTCTGAGCTCTAGCAAACAAGCACATGTCGATGAAGATGATGATGATGATATCCACATTAAAGATTGTGATGGAGCTGATGACGATTCAATTGATGATAAAAAAGAAAATTCTGACTAAATATCATAACATGAAAGTGCACAATAACAATGTAATATTTTGGATGAAATTTTGTACCATGAAATATTTATTTTTATAATTGTTCACTATTGTTATTGTGTTGTGCGGACAGTTTGCAATTTAAGTGCATGGAGGGAGGATGAATAGGCAATACAAACACAACTTGCCATGCACTATGCACATCACCGATGTCCCTACAAACGGAACGAGTCCGTCTGTATTTAATAGAGAGTTGCAAAATATTTACTGAATATGCCACAATCACCGACGTCCCTACATGCAGAATGATTTCGTCGATATTTCACAGAGAGTTGAAAAATATTTACTAAATATGCCACACTCACCGACATCCATACAGACAGAATGAGTCTGTCGGTATTTGCCAGAGGTTTACAATTGTTGACCTCCTATGTCGGTGCGGTCCATACTTACCAACAGAATGTGAATTCCAAAGCGCGGGCAATTAATGCATCTCTGACCTCGTGTACTTACCGACGGACTCACTGACAGACTGAAAATTCTAGAGGGTTATTTAAATTTTTTGTGCGAAATTCAAAATTTTAAAGTTAATTCACCGACAGAATCACCAACAAAATAACTAGAAATAATATTATTTGATAGTCCGTCGACAAAATCACAGTATAACTCCCACCTAGAGCCCTTACAGTTCATTTTTCTTTGCTCTCGTTCCTTTTATAAGTTTTCTTCCTCTCATTCTTTTAAAAACATCTCTTGTTTTTTTCTTGTAATCTCTAGCTATAATTCTAGCTTTATCTTCAACAAATTAAAAAGTATGTATTGGGTATGTACTGTGATTAAAAATAGTTTATAATTTTTTTTTTCATCTTTTCTTTGGTTTATTAACAATATATTTTTGTTTAGTTTTTTGTTTTTTTTTTTGTATTGTACATGGATAAAGTCTAGAAATAATCACACTATTAAGGTAAGCATTTTTCATTCCTAAAGTCTATAGTTTTTTTTTATATTTTGTTGTCTATTTTATTGTTTGTATTGCCATAATAATTGAATATTTTGTTGAATTTTAATTGTTATTGTTGAATTTTTCTTGTAAATGTTAATTGAATATATTGGATTAAATTTAATTATTTTATCTCAATTTTACTCTATTCTTGCGTAATAGAGTGTTTCATTGTTTCCATGAAATTTAATTGTTATTGATGAATTTATATAGATGTTAATTGAATATATGGAATTAATTTTTTTTTTCTTTATTTTATTGTTAAATTTGTATAGATGTTAGGTTATATATAAGATTTTTTTTTCTTTATTTTATGGTTAGAAACATTTTATTATCATTTTGAAAATGAGATGAAATTGAAAAATATGAAATTTTTGGTATAAATAAAATAAAATCAACTGGTTTGTGGCTTATATATTGTCTATATTTGCAGGTTTGAAAAAATTAGGCAACCTCTAGTATAGAGGAGGTGCTGCTGAAATTTTTTAAATAATCAAATTTGATTATGTAATTATTCGTCCAATTTGTATAGATGCGTATAACGAATCAACAGCTCGTCGCTCACATATGGTCGCAACTAGTTTTTCTAGCAGTGAGGATGACATGTCCTTAGGTGACGATCAAGAAGAGGCACCTACGCTGACTTGTGATGCTGCCTCTTCCAGCGTGGTTCCATAGTGCAGAGATGATGTGCCTTCACAGCGGGGTCAATTTACCTGCAAGTACGAGACACATTGAAAGGACAACATTTCAATGTAAGTTTGTTGTGGTTCTAGTTTTTTTTTTTTTAACTTATAACATAATTTGTGAACAACTAATTAACATTTCATTAATTTTATTTATTTTTAGGTTCACAAACATTAAGGTCGCCCGAGTAATAACATCGGCGTTTAAATTGTCAATGGAGATTCCATTTTTTCAATGGAGTCAGGTTTCCAGACATTCTGAATGGAGACCTTATATCGATGCATGGTTTCAAAGATTTGAGGTTGGTGGTAACTTATAATTTATTTTATTTTTAATAATTTTTTATTTTAACTAAATTATTTATACACAGAACAAATTCGAGTGGGATAACGCGCATGCCAATGTTGCGAGGCGGGTGTGGGAGACTCACGCGGCAACTAGGTAACATCGAAAACAATACGATATTTTTTTTAAAAAAATTATGTTTTCAAATCTAATTTGTCATTAACTATACAAAATTTATTGATGGAAGTAGGTTGTGTGATTTTTGGTATAAAGCGCATAAAAAAAACCAAAAAATACGCTAGAGATAACGGTCTCCAAGGTTGGAATGACGTGGCGATTTGGAGGAATTTTAGGCCACCATACATCCCGGAGGATATATGGCAGCAATATATCCAGCACGTGACATGACGCTCAAAGTAACTGAATTACTTTAATTGTTGTAGTTTTTTTGGATGTGGAAGATGGGGAAAGTTAGTTGCTTGCTGGATTTATAACTGGTTTCACGGTTTAGATTCTGGATTTTGATTGGTCACTATTTGTTTCATCTTGGGATTTATGAAGATTCATGCTGTCACATTACGGTTAAGTTGTCTGTGTTTTGACCTGCTTATTGAATTGTTGTATTTTTTAGGACTGGAGAATTTTTTCTTCTTCTACTGTTTATCAAGAATTATGCAGAATTATGTATATGTTTGTGGATGGGGCCATGCGAGAGACAAGATTTAACTTGGAATTTTTAAGTAGTTTTCCTTCACAGGGAAAAACTCTATGTATGGTATCACATGTTAAGCCCTAATATTTTATATTTGTGATTTAATTAATTGAAAAATGTTCATATTAGATTTATAATAAAAATACTTAGAGTTTGTGACATTAATTAAATATAAATATAATAAAAAAATTAGTTTTAATATTTTACATTGCTAAATAATACTTGTATATAAAAGAAAAAAAACAATTGTTCATGTCTTTTATTTATTTTGAAAATACAGAAAACTTGAAAAGAAAATTTGTAGATTACCTCAAAAACGTGTTTTTCAAAATCGATATAAATTTCAAAAATTAAAAACTTTGTTTTAGTTTTCTTTTTCTTTTTTTCAATTTTCCAAAAACATAGAGTAATAATTGTATTCTCGACATTTTATTACATTATCTACCAACCATTATTTTACACTATCTTCAATCCACTTGTTTAAAAAATGTCTCCAGCTTATTCTCATGCAATGATACTGGTCTTCTTTGCTACGCTCTCCCTCGACATTAACTTTTTTCCACTGTTGTCTACAAGCCACAGGACAATGGCGGCTAACAGTGTCCCTTCACCCAAAAATTAATTAAGGAATCCACCTTCCTCCAGGTCAGTGATACTTATCCACCCATTACCCCCCCACCTCCCAAAAAAAAAATAAAAAAAAAATTGCTAGAATAATATGCAGCGTCACAAATGTAGTCCTAGAAGAAAGAAAAATATTCATTGTGAATCGAAAACATGATGTGCACTACAACAAAAAGAGATGGACAATTATATATATATACTCTCTTTTCTAACCCCTCGCGGTTCTTTTCGTTTTGAGCTCGTCTATCTTGTTCTACTGGGACCAAATAGAAGGTCGTCGTCCCACAGACATAGACATGTGGTACTCTCTTTTCTAGCCCCTCGCGGTTCTTTTCGTTTTGAGCTTAAGGTCGACCTTCCCCTCTTTTGGTCTTTGTCCTTCTTTTCTGATATATATATATATATATATATATATATATATATATATATATATATATATATATATATATATATATATATATATATGGTAATAAAAGTTAAAAAGATTATTAAAACTAACCAAAATATTAAGTCATGAAGCTTAAAACAAGCACAAATCATTATATTCGATCCAATGTTTAAGTTGGAAGTCCAGTCTTGTTTTTCATGAGCCTGAGTCGGTGGAAGCGAGTGATGAGAAAAAATATTTCTAGTTCCTCTTCAGCCGTTGAGAGCTCCCTGAAAACCAGTGTGGCAATTCAGTGTCCGATTACCGTCAATTAGCTTTCCTGCGCTTTCTATTGAAGCTAGGTCCTGAAAAACTCATTCCAGCAGACTTACCTATATTGTCTAAGTGCTCTCCCCTCTTGGCTTTATTTCATTGTCTATGCTCGTAATCATTCGATTCCTTCCAAATTACTTCCTACTGATCAATGGTCCTTGGTCTTTAACCGATTTCCCTATTGTTTTTCTCTGCTCTCACCTTATTTATTTCTTCCATTCTCACTAATACTACGAAGAAAATGCAAAAGACAAGTACTGTATTCTCCACATGGAAATGCCTTGTAGACTGATCGACATCTTGGATCAATGCAACCAGACGATCAATGAAAATTCAGCTTTACTAAAAAAATTTGAAGATGAAATATTTTTTAAAATATAGAGAGATGTCATCTTGGATCAAACTGGGTTAATCTCGATTAGCCTACCAAGCTTGCGAACTAGTTTACTAACCTAACTGGGTTTAATAACTTTAATTTTTCTTTTTGAAAACCAACTGATATTTAATTATATGATAAAAAATAGTCATTCACTGGAAAGCAAACCAATAAAATAAAAAGAAAAGATCATGGTTGGTTGCATAAAAGAACGATTGCTAATGTTTTTAAAAGTTTATTATAATCTTATTAATAAATACTTAAAAGTGCATTTTAATTATAATAACAAGTTTTAATGATAAATGCTCCGTTTTAAATGCAGGTTCATAAAATAAACATATCTCACAATTCAGAGAACTAATTGATGCGTTTAATTATTGAAATTGAGATTTATGTAAAGAGACAATAAAGAAATTGCTAGGCTTAGAGAAGAAATCCTAGTTGAGCTGATTCTATTTAAACTAGAACATCTTTTGGTTTTTAGGATATATCTGGAGCTACTGACCTTATGGAAAGAGAAAATGTAGGCCTAAAATATTCATGAAGATCCCAAGACTTGATACTACGATTTTTAAGTTCAAATCTTAGTAAGAAAAGAGGAGTCTGAATTTGTCTCCAACCTAGACAATGTTCGATGTTCATCCCATATTTAGAATTCTAGAAGTCCAAATAAGCCCATTCTTTTTGGGTTGGAAATATGAGATAAATATCTACAACTTTTATGAAGATTATCTATTCGGATTATGATATTATCAATGATATTTTATTCAGCCACCAAATCAATAGTTATCTACCATATCAATGGTTCTAAATTTTAGCATATAAAAGAAGACATTGACCATATATTTAGACATATTGGTTTTGAGTTTAAGATCCATTCTCTTTATTTATTTATTTGAATTTATAATACTAGGTTTTATTTCATGTTGTATTCTCATTAATCTCTTGTTTATACTTATCATTTTCCTTATTATATACTTAGTTAATTTTTATCATACCTATGCTCTCATCTTGTTTATTTATATTTTTCTTTTTAGTTATATTTAGTTAAGTTTCTTTTTGCCAAATGTTATACTAATGGTGTAAAAATAAGTATAATATAAACTCATCATGAATTTTAATGTTTAAATTCAAGAAAATTTGTTAGTAACACGTGGTGTAATTGTTATCTTAATTATTTTAATATCTTTTTGGTTAAGTGGCGAGTCTTGATTCGTGGTATATAATCATTGACATAATAAATTATTGATTCTTTCATAGCCTACCACATAGAGAATCGACACTTATGCTATGAAAGGATTTTGATTTGTTGTTGATATAAATTAGCACCATGAATATTTGACAACATTTACAAGTATTGATATTATTCAAATAAAATAATTAAAGATATTTAATATGATCATGTTAATAACTTAAAATGAGATATTAAACCATTTGATTGGAATCTTCTTTGTGTGTCCACTTGAGTAACAGAAAGAATTTAGACTATACTTATTTGAAATACATTTAGTGGATCCTTTAACATTGACAATTGTTTTATCTTTGTTAAATCTTTATATTAATATCACATCTTAAAGATCTCTTTATATTAATAATAGAAAAATCAAGGTTTAATAAAATAATATATTTTAAATAAATTAATTTAGAGGAAACTAGATTGAAATTAAAGAAAAAACAAAAAAAAAAAAACCCCAAAATACACCAGTACGTGAGCCTGGGTACTTAGCACGCTTAGCCTATTAAAAATAAGGCCTAGCATACACAATTGTTTATCTTTAATCTTTATTAGAAGCAGCAGAAGCTCCATTTTTTTAAACTCGCAACGAGTTGCCTACTGCGGCAGACGACCCATCACCTGATTGACTGGTTTATGTTCTTCTTTATTAGAAACAGTAATTCTTTTTTAATGACAACTTAATAAACCTATTCCTAACCCCAAAACATCTAAAACTCACTCTAATAATATAAAAATCAACCAAATTAAAAACATAAACAGACCATTGAAAACACTACAACCATTGAAATCTTCTCGAGAATACAAACTTATTGACACTAAGAATGAGATTTGACAACACAAGTACGTGGTCAACCAAATATTTCCTCTTTGCCCTGCCAGTTTTTAGAAAAACTAAATGGATAACAGAGATGAAAAGAAAGACTTAAGCCAATTTTTTTAGAAAAGACACTGATTACACAAGGGGATGCATACCCGTTGTATTGTCAAATTAATTTGGTCCTAGAAATTCAATTTATTAACCAACAAAACTGAACCATATCTTGCCAAATAAAGTTTTAATTCAATGCTAGAACATCATCTTGACACCTCAAGAGCCCAAAATCCCATTTAACCTCTTTACAAGGATACAATTAAAAATAAATAAATGGTAAAATGAAATTAAAGGGAATTTATATGAGAGGATGCTGCAATGAAGTCACCAAACCCATAATTTTGAAACCAAACACGGTGGTCGACCCGGTCTAACGACTGGGTCACCGGTCAGATGGGTTGACCCGGGTTAACCCGGGTCAACCAAAAAAAAAAATCATATGAGGGGCCGGTTAAGGAGGAAGAGCTCATGTGGGCTCCATTACCAAATTAATCTAATGAGGTAAGATTTGTCTTCCACTCGGATTTGAAATATTTTTTATTTGAGTTCAAGGCACAGAGCCCTAGACAAGGAAGAGTAGTTGAGAACTTCTCCTACAATCCAAAAGCTAGAAGTCTGCTCTCTCTCCTACATTCCAAAAGCTAGAAATCTGCTCTCTTCATATTCGAGCATTTCACTTTCCTTTTCTTTTTATTTGTTGAGATGTTACCCTCCTATCAAAATTATTAATCACAAATGGGTTCAAAGTTTGCCACAGTGGAGAAAGAATCAGTTGATGAGGTTTTTTAAGCTGGTGCAACGGCACCTGGTTGCCACAGTGGGGGTGGGTACTTTTGATAATGATGGGAATGGAAATGATGAAGAGAAAGGGAACACGAAGATTTCAGATGAGAATTTGGAGAGGTCATTTGTTGAGTACTTGTAAAAAATACGGTTGCCTCCAAAGATTAGATCTTACAAACTGCTGTTGTTTTTCTCTGTCAAGAAGGTAGCCGGGTCTCAGCCGGGTTTACCCGGGTCGACTCGCCGGGTCGACCGGGTTTCGCCGGGTCAACTTCCAGGCGGGTTTTTACTTAGACCCGGACCGGTCCCAAGCCCGGGTCGGCCGGGTCCCGGGTCGACCCGCCGGGCCGGTCCGGGTTTCAAAACTATGACCAAACCTTTCAACTTTTTTTTTTCTTTTTTTAAAAAATTAATTTAATTATTAAAGTAATATGCAAACGTTGCCCTCATCCCCTCCGGCCCTCCCTATAAATAACGTCACTCAGCTCTCTACTTTACTATCCTCGAGTCGATCAATCATCAATCTACTTATTTCAAAAATGTCTCCAGCCATTTCTGGTGCACCATTCCTGATCTTCTTTCTAACTCTCTCCCTCCACATTTCCTTTCCCACTGCTGTCCGTTTACCAACCAAAGTGCCCAGCTTCCTCCCGAGCGATAATTCTCCACCCACTGAGAAGTATTGGTTCTCAAGGTTGCCCAACACTCCATTGCCAAAAGCCCTTCGAGATACTCTACAACCTGGTTATTATCCTTCCGTGATCAGAGATTTCGCTAATGGCGAAAAAATTAGCGTTGATGCTCGTGAAAAATATGGAAAACACTATGGAGAAGATAGCCATAAAAAAACCGCAAAATCTGCTCTCCCCGACTCAACAATATTCTACTTGTACAACGATCTCCATCCAGGTAAAAAGATGAAATTGCTTTTTACTAACAGTGGAACCAAGGTTAGTTTCTTGCCTCGTCGAGTCGCAGAGTCTATACCATTTTCAAGTGACAAATTTCCGGAGATTTTGAAGTACTTTTCTCTACAAGTCAACTCAGAAGAGGCTGAGATTATCAGTGATGAAATAGGATACTGCGAGAGCCCGAACATGGAAGGAGAAGAAAAATATTGTGCTACATCTCTAGAGTCATTAATTGATTTTAATGTTGCGAGGCTTGGCCAAAATGTTCAGGTGCTCTCAACTGAACCAGGCAAGAAGCAAGAGTATACTGTTTCGGCAAAAGCGGAAATGAGGGGAGAACATAAAGCAGCGGTGTGTCATAAGATCAGATATCCTTATGCAGTACATTATTGCCATGTAATCGAAGGCACAGAGGTTTATGTGGTTCCATTAATCGCTGCTGATGGCGCAGAAGTGAAAGCGGTAACCGTATGCCACCTGAACACATCAGCTTGGAGTCCTGACCATATGGCCTTTGAAGTTCTCAAAATTAAACCAGGACCGGCTGTTTGTCACTTTCTGGCTACTGATACTCTTATTTGGGTTCCAAAAAAGGATCAAGACATGACTCCATGATCATAGGTCAAAGCTTGGTATTGTGGTAGCTGCTTTTAAATTTGCATAGTAAGAAGGTCCTGAAAAACCTTGTCTTAGCATGCTTGGATTGTCTTTTGAAAGCCCAGAAATGTGATTGTATTTTCTAGCATGGAATGTATCATTTGGTGCAATGGTGTTTGTTGTCTTTTTTGTTATCTACTAATCACAAAGATTCCGTTGAGAAAGTTTGGGTATGAAGTTACATGGAGAAGCAAAAAATAAAAGAAGCAAATTCAGTGACAAGGAGACCCGAAACAATTGGGATAAACACTCCCTCAACATGACAACACTGTCTCTCAATGTCGATAATTTCATTACCTTCAAACTCAGCTCTACAAATTATCCATTGTGGAGAGAATGAGCTTGGCTCTTGCAAAAAGTCAAGAGCTGGTTGGGCACCTCACTAATGAAGATCCAACCCTCCAACCCCCATTAAGTACATCACACTAGACTCAAATAACACCACAGATTCAGACATCTTTGCACCAAAACTAACTGAAGAATACATTGTCTAGCGAAAGGCAAATCGTCTTCTTCGTGGATGAATAATTGGGATGCTTTTAAAAGAAACACCCAGTCTTGCTATGGGTTTAGATACATCCTATGCTATCTAGAATACTCTCAAGAATGAATATGCAGAAGATTCACAAAAACATGAATTCACTCTCAGACAACAGACAACAGACAACAGACAACGAGTTACATATCTTCTCAAAAAAAATCATAAAACCATTAAAGAACACATTTGTTATACCTTCAAAGGTTTATATGATAATTTTACAGCTATTAGGAAACTTGTCTTAAAAAAAAAAAAGTTTTTGCCTCCTCACTAGTCTTGGCCCTCAATATAAAACTTTCACTAGCACCATACTGAAACCAGCAAGGCCTTCATATTCCGAGTTAGTCTCACAACTACAAAGTCTTGATCAAAGACATAATTGGTTTACCAATCATACAAATAACTCAAACTCATTCACCCCATAACTAGCGTTTATGGGCAAAAACTACAATGTACTCAATAGTTCCCTTTAAGAAATTATAAGAACAAACACAAGTTCATATCTACTTGGAGAGGCTTCTCTGCATAACATCCTAAAGATAGAACTCTTCCAAACTTCCTTTAGGCCCCTAACAAAATTCCTCCCCCTACATGATGAACAACATGACACTTGCATAACAAGAATTATGTCGAGAAGAAACTTGTCAGTATTGTGGTTAAGTAGGATATATTGAAAAGATATCTTGCCAGGTACCAAAATGATCAGCTCCATATGAAGTCATACCACAAGCTTTTACAGCTCTCACTTTGGACAATACTATCATTGAAACATAATGGACATTAGACATAGGAGCCTCTAACTATATGTTAGGAACGACATACAGGGCAACCCGTGATCATAGGAAGGTGCAAGGATAATCTTATATTTGTAACAGTTTATGCTGTATGATTTTATCAACGCTAAAAATTCCCAATATATGCTCTTAATTTGAGGGTAATATTTTTTTTGTAAAGATTTCTACTAAAATTTCGGCAGAGTTTCCTTTGTTTTTAAAACATCCCAAGTTATCGACTACTATCAATTTATCCATTCAACCCATCATCACAAGGTCTCATAATTTCGAATCTTATTTCATTAATTAATATTCAACACCTCATACAATCTACACAATATATATATATATATATATATATATATATATATATATATATATATATATATAACTCGATATCTCCTGCCATTTCCCTTGGAGATGATAACGAAGATGACTGCTTTGGTATCTTGCCACCTATCAAGCGACATTATATATATATATTCCTACGAATAAGTTCAATATAAACATAGCCCACAAATCATATTATAAAATTTAAAAGAAAAAGGGATACTAACATGAAAAGAGAGAATTTAAAACATAATAAGTATTTTTAAAATTTCAAAAGGGTTAATTACAGGATAACTAATGTACTACATGCTGAGCTAAAACTTTTATAAACATTTACACAAAAGCATACTACATAATCACGCTAATTCCATTATTTTTAAGTTAAATATTTACATAAACTTAACAAAGTGGAGTCCTAAAACTAATGATCTCTCTGGACATTTGATGGACCTGTTACATAAACAACTTAGTAAGCATACCATTATGTTGATAAAAGAAATATATATGATCATGTAATGTATACGAATGAAGTATAAATTTTCTATCAAATCCATAGGAATTCTAACAATCAACTTATAATTTCCTTGTAAATCATTTAAACCCAATTAAAACGCATTGCATATCCTTAATTTGAATACTCTTATTTACTTGCATGAACCGAGTGACTTTACATAGTCCAACCTGGATATTTTTAGGCAATTATATTTATCAATTTTCTCGAGGTCATTCAAACACGAATAACCTTAACAAATCAAGTCTTATCGATCGTTCCCGGCAATCCTATCACGGATGCCATTAGCCGAAGCTAATCTTGTAATTAATTCATCTTCCAGCAATCCTATCACGGATGCCATTAGCCGAAGCTAATCTTGTAATTTATTTCCCGGAAATCCTATCATAGATGCCACTTTTTGTGTGAAGATTTTCACGACTTCATCAATGGCATCATCTATGGAGAATTGAACAAAAAGCTATAATATTCTGAGTTTATTCACAATTTATTGTGAACGCTATTGTCAATCCCTAAAAGTAAAAGATTTGTCAAAAAATAACATTAGTCCCTAAAATAGAAGGCTTGTCAAAAAATGAAATTGGTCCCTAAAAAATAAGAAACTTGTTGTAAAATGATATTGGTGCTTTTTAAAAGAGAAGACTTGTAAAAAAAATGACATTAATCCCTAAAAAGAGACTTCATCGAAATTGTTAAAAGTGGGCGTTCAACCTGTATTTGATTTTAGAATTTTGACATCAATCCCTTTTCAAAAAAGAGACATGTCAAAAAAAAATGACGTTAATCTCTAAAAAAATACTCCATAAAAATTGTTAAAATGGGTGTTAAACTTGTATTTGATTTTAAAATTTTGACATCGATCTCATTTTAAAAAATAGACATGTCAAAAAAATAATTTTAATCCCTAAGAAGAGACTTCGTTGAAATTGTTAAGAAAAAAAGAGAGCATTGAAACCGTATTTGATGGTGAGAATTGGATTTGATCCACTTTGTTTATCATGTCATGAAAGATGTTGCTCATGTTTGTTAAGCTTGTTTAGGGTCACATTGACCCAGGCCAAATCTTTTCACAATAAAAGAGAATATGTTATTAAAAACAATTATCAAATATATTTATAAATAAAAACAATAATAAGAAATGACATTTTTATATTCATAAACAATAAAAACAAACAGTATAACACAAACATAATGCAGTTAAAAAAAACAAAGTATGCATATTTTATTTATTTATTTATATGAAAATGCTCTTAAAAATCAAACAAAAAATTTAGCATGCCAAAAATTAAACACTCAATAAAATCAAGTATGTGCATATGAATTACATTGAATCCCAAATAAATATTCACACATTAAAATTAAGCAACACAATGTTTTATTATTTTTCTTAAATATTTCTTACAAACACTTACCTATTTAAAATGACAACGACATAGTTATATAAAATGATACTAGTATTATTGTGAAGCCGGTAAAAATGAAATTAAAAAAAATGCATGAATAATAACTTTGCATTGTTTTTAAACATTAATCATGCAAATTTACATAAAAAGGAAGAAAAGCAAAGTGGAAAGAATGGTTATTAGTGGTTGGTAGAAGTGTTTTGATTGTTTTTCTCTCTTTAGAATAAGATTCCTTCTTTATCCCCTGTTAGTGACTTTTTTTCTCTGCTTTCTTCTTAATTTTCTCCTTTATACCATCTACAACTTTGGTTTGAAGTGAATTGGTTTGGTGATCTGAAAACCAAGTTTTCTCTCTCTATTTTAAATCAGGTTTTTTTAGTGTTTGGGTTGGTTTCTTTTTTTTTTTTCTCTTCTTGTAAAACCCTATAAAAAAAGGGATTGACCCGGTAACTACTCGGAAAAAACATGAGAAACCAGCCAATAAACACTAAAAAGACACCAAGATAAGAGAACACAACATCTAAACATGACCTGCCCTCATTTAAAAGGTGGTAGAAATACATTGGAAAAGAGAAAGAGTGACTTTTCTTTTTTTCATAGCAGGCTAAAAACAACAGTAGTAGCCCCTTCCCTTACAAGTTCTACCAAAAAAATCCCTTGCATGCCACCCATACAAGATACTTAAGTGAGAGAAGAGTAGAGGTAAGGTGAGGAAAACTGAAAACATTGTAGTGAGGGAGCGAGGAGCTCAGCTGGAACAACAGTGGAGGAAGAAGGAAAAAACAAAAAATAAAGAGAAGAAAATCACCAAAACACCTCCCCAAATTTTGGTTAAATTTGTGTGGTGAGGATTACCCCTACTCTTACATTTATTGTTTTGAGACTATAAGATAAAATGAGAAGAAAACAATAAATAAGATTCTTGAACGCAGGTTGTCTTCATGAAAGTTGTTGGAAATTGTCTTATCCTTCCACCCACCAAATTTGACATCATTTTGCCTTCTAGATCTCCAGCTATGGGTAAAATTCTGAGCAGTGTTTGGGCTGAATTGCAGAACAGATTCTGACTTCTTTTTTGTGGCCAAACTTTGAATTTGCAAACGGAAGATTTGGGTCTTCCACTATTCATGAACATTGTAGGCCTATTTCTTAGCTTTCTATCCATATAAATCAAACTAAAATCCAATATCTACAGCTCTAGATATGACCCAATAAGTGAACAGTGTTCCAATTTGAATTGAATCGGTATCTCCTTTTTAAGCTTAGCCTTTTCTTTGTCCTTTCACTTTCAATAGTTAATCACATCAATCAATCCTTTGAATTGTGAAATATGCCTGCATTTAAAATGAGCATTTACCATAAATTAAAGCTATCTTATATTATCAGACTTGTTATTATGAAACATGCTCTTGTTAAGGAGTTATTGATATTTCAAGTGCAAAATGATGATATAAAACCTTGATAAAAGTGCACTTTTAAGTACTAATCACACCCCCTAACCAATTTATTACTAGTCCCTAGTAATCAAAGCGTTAAAATAGAAAAACAATTTGCAAGGTCCATAAAGCAAGGCATTCATCATTCAACTTCCTTTAATCTATTCAAGTAAACAAACTCTGATTAAATTTATATATATCTGCTCAATACCTCTTAAACAAAATATTAATAAACATTTTTTTTATGTGCTCAAATGTATGAAAACATAGATGACGAGGCTTTTATTGGAAGAGAAAACACTATTTTGTTCTAATGTTTAAGGTTAACTTCCTCGGGTTGGGATTATTATCTTTTTTTTTCTTTTTTTTTTAATATATATATATATATATATATATATATATATATATATATATAACTTGAAACACAATGCATCTTTAACCCATGTAACGAGCTTAGTAACTTGGGTTGCAAATACTGATATGTAGATAGTGTAATGTTTAATTCCCTTAAGCTTTTATCCTTAACCCATGTAACAAGCGTTGGGCCAATAGCTCCCATGTCAGTTGAATTTAGGGTATTAGGTGTTAAAACACCTTTTCGGGCTTAATTGCTTAGATTAGGGAGACTACGAAACCAAACTTATCTACGTTTTTATTATCATCAATTTTATTTTGTTTTTTTTGTTTTTTTTGAAAAGCATATACTATCCCTTTTCCTTAGTTGTTACCTTTAACAAAAGAATATAAATAATGTAATAATCCAATATGCGACCCATAATCATATGTTAAAGTGTGTGTGTGAAAATGAAGGTTTAAGAATACTTGTTAAATGAGTATATGAGCAGAATCAAGTGATAATAATGCGAGAGTTTGTAAACCTGAATATTTCAAGAAGTATTCTGATAGACCTTGTTAAGAATTTTTACTAAGATGCGTCTCAAGAGTCACTTTAACAAAAGAACTCCTTGACTCTGCCATCTTAGTAACGACAGTTTTGCAAATAGAAAACACAGCTTGTTAATTTTTTTTTAAGTATCAACTACTACCCTTTCCCCCCCAACCAAAACGAGACATTATCCTCAATGCCCTAAGGTAGAAAGATAGAGTATAGAAGACATCACCTGAAACAACGAACACTGACAAACCTGAAACACACTTAAACAAATATAATAAATAACAAAACAAAATAATAAGCTATTAATAAAACCAAAAGACACAAGGTTTTACAAACGAAGGCTCAAATCCAATCTAAGCTTTTTACAGCTTTCCTTAGTTGACCAATTTATACGACTCATGGAGGGATCAATTATAGGGATGAAAGATTGTAGTTGGTCAATCAATTGTTCAGCAGTAGCAGCAGAGATTATGATTTGTCGTGCCGAAGATGTTAGAAATTTCTATTCCACAGCTTGATCAAGAAAAGACAACAGTTTATCATAAAAACCATTAACATTTAACAAACCTATAGGTTTATGGTGAATGTGCAGTTGGGCCCAAGATGAAATATGAAAGATCTCTTCCAATGTGCCCAGACCACCTGGTAAGGCAATGAAGGCATCAACGTGTTTAAACATTGTATTCAGTCGATCAGACATTGTGGAGACCTGTAGTTCCTCTCCAATTGTTTTTCCAAGGAGGTCCTCTTTTGCTAAAGCTTTGGGGACGACCCCCAAAACTTGACTGCCTCCTAAAAATGCAGCTATTGACACACCCCCCCCATTAACCCAAGGTTGCCTTCTCCATACACTAAAAGAATCTTTCTCTCAGCTAATACCTGACCAAGATGATTTTCTGATTCTAAAAACTCCTTTTCTTTCCCAAGACTGGATCCACCGAAAACACAAATATTTCTTATTTGATGACTTGAGGAACCTGTCATTTCTACACACTTCGATATCTGTTGAATGTGTGGGTTGAGTAGAAATGAAGGGAAAGAAGAGAAGATTTTATAGATGAGAAATTGAAAATGCAATCATACCACCTATATGTAGGCTAGCTAGAGTCTCTCTCTCTTTTTTATTTTTTATTTAAAAAAAAAAACATGTGTATGTACAAGCAGTTGTGATTGTGGCTCACATCTTCCCTTGGTTTTACGTCCAAGAACGACTTAAACGCCCTCTATAGGTCGGGGATATGCTTCCCATCCAGTTTTCTTAAAAACTAGCAAACATGATCTTTTTTAGTCAGATTCCCAAGACTATGTCGAGCATGTTCTTTATGGAATTGTGGCCATAAATCATGAATTGCACGATGCACATCTCCACTAGGGTGCATCTCAAGAGTCAATAGAAGATTATCTAAAGACCCCTTACTCAGGCCATCCTTAATGAACTGTATTTTATCTTTACGGTTTACAGATACCATTCCTAAAGAACGACATTTTGCATTACAAGTCTATCTGGCACATCTGTGAAAAATTAAAGGTGCAAGGCAAGGACATAAAGGGAATTTTTAAAATTTATTGCCTATAAATAGGCTTGTTGGCCAAAACTTATAGAAATGTTTAGGAATGAAAATTATTCATCTTTCTTAGTTAGATAATAGGAAAAAAAACAAAGGAGATCATGGATTTGTGAGGAGGTTTGTGAGATTTAATGATTTTAAACACTTATACACTTGTGATTAAGATAGGAAATTAAGAGAAACTAGAGTTTAGTGAGAGAAGATAAGGAAAGTGAGGGAAGAAGAGGAAAGCTTGGAGCAATTTCAATTTGGCTAGCTTTTGGAGGATATATTAGTGATTGGTAAGATATTCTAAACTTAATTGGGTTGATTATTATGAATTTGATTGAATTGTGATTGAATATGTTAGAATTATGTCATTAGGGTTTATTTATGAATTTTGGGGTTTTTGTCAATTGATTGTTAGAAATGTTAAAATGAGTATTATGAATGTAAATTGAGTTATTTATAAGATATTCTAAACTTAATAGAGTTAATTAATATGGATTTGATTAATTGTGATTGAATTTGTTTAGATTGTGTCATTAGAGTTTATATGTGAATTTTGGGGTTTTTGTCAATTGATTTATAGAAATGTTAAATTTAGTATTATGAATTTCAATTGATGTTAAGAAAGAAAAAAAAAATTAATTAGTGTAGTGGAAAAAGCTCCTTGCATGGCCGGCCAATCTAAAAGAAATGATATGTGAGTAAATATGGTTATTAGTGTAGAAAATATGATATATGAGTAAAGTTTGGAATGGAATGATATATAATATCAAGGTTAACTAATATATTGGAATTCTAGTAATGTAAGTGAAGAAAGGAAAGATTGGAGGAAATATGTTAGGGAGTGTGTTTGGTTATGTAATATATGGAATATAATTTGTATTTTAGACTATGCTAGAAGTAAAGAAAAGAAATGGAAAAGGGCTTTATGATCGAAAATGAAGAATTGGTGTAGGAAAAGATTTTAGTGATGAGTTGGTGTGTAATTTGATTCTTGAGTATTTATATGAAAAGGGCAAACTAGAATATAAGGAAATTTCTATATAAATATATTTGGGAATAAAGAAAGGGAAATACCGAATATGGCTTTGAAACTATAATTTGTAAATGAATTAAATGTATTTAGAAGAAAATTGGTTAGGGGGTTGGTTATTAGTACATCTTTGGGGGAAGAAGTAGAAATAGATGAATGTTAAGAGGGTTATACTATATTATTAGGGGGTTATGAGTTAAGGGTAGATTTTGTACTACTAGATATGGTTAAGTTTGATATCATTTTGGGAATGGATTGGTTAAGTTTGTATCATGCTAGGGTAGATTGTTATGCTAAGCTAGCTATTCTTATAATGCCAAATAGGGATGAAATAGAGTTTTAAGGGGAGTGAAATGGAGTGTGTAATGGGTTGATTTCAATGTTGACCGCTAGAAAATTTATGTATGAATTGTTCTTGTTTATAAGGAATATATGATGGATGGATGAATTGTGTGATGTGTTGAGTTATGATGATAGAAGTGAGTCCAGGATGGTTGGGCTATGTAATGATGGTGGTCTGGGTAATTATGAATTAGTCAATAACTTGGTACGTTCTAAATATAAAGGACATTCTGCCAAAATTTTAGCAGACTCCTACATGGAAATGCAAATATGATAACGTGTCAAGGTGAATCTTTTAAAAAACAAATCCTAAAGGAGTCATATTACTATGATTAATGGACTTAATGTGTCATGGAAGGTAAGTTGTTACATTATATATATAAAATTCCTTGATATTTTTTATTTTATGTTTTGAAGGCACTTTTGGATGTAAGATTCAAAAGGAAGTAAATTGGAGATAATTAGTAGAATTGACCTCCGATCAATGTTTTGTGCAGAGCTTACGCTCTAGAAATCAAAACGAAGTGATTCTAGTGGCATTAGAAAGCTAACATCCATACCTTTCTATACATATATGAGAAGAAGAAAAAAGAGCATGGAAATTGCAGCCTTCAAAGTCAAATCTCGTATTTTGTCAATGTTGATATTCGTCCATTCCGACTTGAATATCTTGAGCTACAGAAGTCCATTTGATGCAAAATTAATTTTGTTGGATTCCTGACTCGAAGACCTATCAGCCTACCAAATTTTAAAAAAAAACAAGTTTATATGAGAGAGAGATATGATTTTTCTAAGATGACACATGAATTCTGCCAACATACAGGTTTTATGAAGAAACAAGTCTAAATTACGTCCCAAAGCATCCAAAGTCTTTATTTCGGCAATTTAGCTCCTCTAAGTCAAAAGTCAAAGCTTAAAGATTTTATGCAAGGCTATTTCTCCTTTTTTAGGAAAATAGTTATTGAACTACTTAAATGTAAATTGTCTACTTATAAAAGGACTGTTTTGTAGAAAAGAGATTATGGTTTCTTAGGATATAAAAAGCAAGAGATAAAGGAAAGAAGGGCAACTAGCAAAGGGAAGAAAAACGCCTTTCCTCCAAAAAAACCCGAAAATCATGCATTCTTCTTTGTTTTTTATTAGTTGTTCAATAAACATGCAAGACTAAACTCTTTTTCTTAGTTGCAAGGATACGGAAACCTTGGGATTTCAAGAACTGTAAGATTTATTTTACCTTTTATTTTCAATATATGATGAATGAATATGTTTGTTTTCCTATGCTTATTTCTTAGGATTGTTTATTTTAATTTCTAAGATGACACATGTTTATTTTAATTGCTAGTTATTATTGTGAACAATCTATTGCTAATTTGCTATCAAAACTGGACTTGTGGTGTATAAACTTATGAAGCAACTAAGTTTAATAATTATGGTGGATCTACTTTATTAATCTTAGGGAGAACATTCGATCAAATCAAACATGGATTGCGGACATTCATGTTTTCTTGATTAATCAGCTTATCTAGTTCTTAAGGCTGCCATTGAATTAAATTACTAGTGCAAATACTGTGATTGTTTGATGGTTAGGGTTAGTTATATGGCGGATCTGTTAACTAACCAATGTTAACAAGAGATAAATATTCAAAATATAAATTGATGTTTTGTTTCAATGATCGGTTCTGATTTTTGTAGGTGGACGTCTACTTGAAACCAAGGTTTCTTCTCTTGATAGTTTTCTGATTTATTTAATTCAGCTTGATTGTTTAATTCTATTATAGCCTAGATAACCTCGGTCCCCCCCTTTTCATATCGTATAGCATAAAAATCTGAACCAAATCTTCCTCTTGAGATTGATCTCTTGCTTGCTCTATATCATCTTGTGTGTTTTAAGATAGGGTAATTAATTTGTGTGACCGCGACATTGTAATAGGAGTTGAGGCAATAAAGAAGTTATCCAAATATATATCCCTAAGGAAAGGCATAGATTCAAATGAAAACATAAGAAAGCATCATAAAAAACTAGAGAGAACTAATAAAAGGTATCTAGTTAATCATGAAAACAAGAAATACACTATATTTTATGCTTTGTTTTTTAACAATGGAGATGATTTCTTCGTAGATGGCATGACAGTCGGCAGCATGGTGACTCTCATCCCTAGGCAGTTTATCAATTAGAATACCAGGAATACAGGATTGGAAGGAGATGTTGTTGACAACCCTTCAACACCGTATGAAGGGATAACAAAGGAAGTTGATATATGCTTAACTTTTTTAATTCTTTAATTGCTATTATTATAATGTTGTATAATTTTTTTTTTATATTATGGAGAAATTATGATTCATGTAATGATTGTAATGGTTGAATTATCCAAGATGGTTGGATTAAAAAAAGGAAACCTATGTAGAAGTAATACATATTGTTGTTAATAACTTGAAATAATCTAAATATAGAGGAACTCTGTCTAAATTTTGAGAGAAATTCTTGTTAGGGATTTCTGATGTAAAATAACTCCTTGTATTCTATATGTTAAAAGGTATGTTATGTCTTGAAAATTAGAGATGTTACATTTTTTATCAAATTCGTATTTGATTATATTTTTATTTTTTTATAACTAAAATACTTGAACCAATTTTTTTTAAAAAAGGAAACCTATGTAGAAGTAATACATATTGTTGTTAATAACTTGGAATAATCTAAATATAAAGGAACTCTGTCTAAATTTTGATAGAAATTCTTGTTAAGGATTTCTGATATAAAATAATTCCTTGTATTCTATATGTTAAAAGGTATGTTATGTCTTGAAAATTAGAGATGTTATATCTTTTATGAAATTCGTATTTGATTATATTTTTATTTTTTTATAACTAAAATACTTGAACCAATTTTTTAAAATGAAAGTAAATTCTTTATCTATAATATTTTTGCTTCTAAAAGATATAAATTGTTACATCTTAATTTGCTCACTTTTAAAATTTTTATGAACCAATCTTTTTCACTTTTATTTTACTTGCGTACTTTTAAATTATTAAACAATTCTTGAATAAAAATAAATAATGTTATTAAATAAGAAATTTTATGTTTTAATCCATATAATTACGTACACTTTTCTATTGCTCAACTATTTTTATTATTTTGAAAGATAGTTTGTCAACGAAATAAAACTATATTATCTACCATTAAATTTTTATTATGAAATAACGTGTTGATTAATATGAAACAACACAATCTTTCTAAGAAGTGCAATGATTTAGGGAAAAAAAATATAAAAGGTATGCTCTTAATTCAGTTTTATGACATTTTAAGTAAAATAATTGATTACTTTAGAAGCAATACATTGATTAAAATATAAAATGTGTGACTTTAGTTATATTTTTGTGTTGACAAAAGATTTAAATTAAAAATAATTGATTAACTTTTGAAACAATACATGATTAAAATGAAATAACACAAGGTGTCTCTTAAATTTTATTTTTGGTCTTTGATTAAGAATATTTCTATTTCTACTAATTTAGTTTTCTCATCAATATCTAATTAAATTTACAAAACAACACACAGCGGATTATGAATCCTGCTATACTAAATGTTTTTTTTATAATTATTCAGCCTCGTAATATTTGTGAGAAAAATAAATTAATTAAGATGAAACAACACAATATTTCTTAAAAATACAATGGTTCATGAAAAAAAAACGTCTTTTAAATTTTTATTTCTTAAACAATATCTTAAAAAAATGTCTTTTTAATTGAGAAGTCCATAACACAAAAATCAACATCATTTTAATATTAATAAAAACATTAAAGAGTGTGTCTAAATCATTTTAATTACACCCACAAAATATTATTTATTATAATAGTATTTTTTTTTTTAATTTTTGTTCAGTTTTTTTTTCAATTTAACCATTTAACAACCCAATTTTTTTTTATTTTTTAATTTCATCCTTCAATATTAAGTTATTATGAGAATTATGCTTCATAATTTTTTTATTTGCTTTCTATGGGGTTATCCTGATCTCATGAATAAAGAAAAGAGAACACAACCTGATAAAAGCATGTTTGGGTTTCAAATTATATGGTGTTAAAGCTAACCCTATATAAATCGATCCACCTAACAGTTCTAAACACAACCTGATCAAAACTCCGTTTAACTTTAAAAAACATTCTTCATAATAGTATTGTTTTAAACTATTTTTTAATTGAGAAGTCGAGAACACAAAAATCAATATCATTTTAATATTAATAAAAACATTAAAGAGTGTGTCTAAATCATTATAATTACACTCACAAAATATTATTTGTTATAATAATATTTTTTTATCTATTTTTTGTTTAGTTTTTTTTTTCAATTTAACCATTTAACAACCCAATCTTTTTTAATTTATTTATTTTTCAATTTCAACTTTCAATATTAAGTTATTTTGAGAATTATGCTTCATAATTTTTTTAATTGCTTTCTATGGGGTTATCTTGATCTCATGACCTGGGTAATGGGTTCGACAGGTTAACCTGCACTGACCTAGTAGGTTTTTGTGTCTTTTTTTTATTTAATATTTTTTTTATTTATTCCTTCAACATTAGGTTGATTAGAAATATGTTTTTATAATTTATTTTGATTTGTTTTCTATAGAGTTATCACAATCTCATAACTGTTGGTGTAGTTTGTAAATGAATAAAGAAAAGATGTTTATCCCACATTGGAAAGAAACACTTCCTCCTAATGTTTCTAAGTGTGGGTTTCTATTGTGTAGTAAATTAAGTCATGATGGATATTTATAATATCATTTGGAACTTGGAACTTAATATGAATAGTTATACTATTTGATGAACAATCATATTATTTCATCAACAATCATATTGTTTGATGAACAACCATAGTGTTTCATCAATAGTCATAATGTTTGATGAACAATCATATTGTTTCATCAATAGTCATATTGTTTGATAAACAGTCATATTGTTTCATCGTTATGTTTCAAGTCTATAAAAGCATGTTACTATACAGAAAAGAAATAACAACAAAAAAGACATTCTTTTCTTGGTCTTATCTTCTCATTCTTTTAGAGGTTTAGAGGGCTTAGTTGTATCCTAGAGGTGTTGTCTCTGTGTGGGACAAATAAACACCTTAAAGATAGTGTTTTCACGCCTCTAAGCCAACTCCATATTTGTTTCCATCCTAAACTTTTCTAACAATTTTAAGGTGTTTATTTTGATGGAGACAAATATGAATTCTAGCATCAAAGTTGCTAAGGATGTCAAAATTCAACTAGATCGGTTTGATGGTACGAATTACACAAGATGGATGGACAAGATGATATTCTTACTTACTTCATTAAAGATTTACTATATTCTTGATCCGAATCTATCTGCACTACCTGAACCACAAGAAGATGAATCTGCCACTATTAAGACTGCAAGAGTAAAACGTGAAGAAGATGAAGTGCTTTGTCGAGGGCATATACTGAATACTCTGACCAGTCGACTTTATGACATCTTCTCCAAATTAAAGTCACCAAAAGAAATTTGGGCTGCCTTGGAGACACACTACAAGCAGGAAAAATCAGGTTCTGATCGTTTTCTTGCTTTAAAATTTTTTGAGTATGAGATTACTGATAATAAGCCAATCATGGATCAAGTCCATGAAATTCAAATGCTGATATCAAAACTTAGTGATTTGGATATCAAAGTTCCTGATTCACTTCAAGTGGGGGCTGTTTTATCAAAACTTCCTCCATCCTGGAATGAATATAGGAAGAAGATGTTGCATTCTACAGACAGTTATACCTTTGAACGGTTTCAAACACACTTGCAAATTGAGGTTCAATCTCGTATGCGTGAATTGCAAGCAACAAATTCAAGAAGAAACAATATGCTAATAAGAAGCATAGAGTTTGTTTCCATTGTGGAAATAAAGGACACTATATAAAAGAGTGCAGATTCAAGAATTTCAACAAGAAAGGTGGTTCTTTCAAAGTGAATATGGTTGAAAAAGACGAAGTCAGGGAGTTAGTTGCCATGGTTTCAAACATTCAAATTGGAATGATTACCGAATTAAATATGGCAACTAATGTTGTAAAGACTTCAGATTGGTGGTTGGATTCTGGTGCAACAATTCATGTTTGCAATAACAAAGCATGGTTCAAGACTTATGAAGAATTGAAAAAACCTGAAGAGGTCTTGATGGGCAACCATAATTCTGCTAAAGTTTTGGGAAAAGGAACTATTGAGTTGTACTTTACTTCTGGACAAAAATTGTCTTTACTCAATGTGTTCCATGTTCCTGAAATTAGGAAAAACCTTATATTTGCTAGTCTCTTGAGCAAGAAAGGGTTCAAGATTGTTTTGGAGTCTGATAAGGTTATTGTAACTAAGAGTGGGATGTTTGTGGGAAAGGGTTATTCCTGTGATGGCATGTTTAAGTTCAGTATTAATGAAATCAATGTTATTTCTGCTTATATGGTTGAATCTACTTATTTTCTTTGGCATGCAAGATTAGGACATCTAAATTATAGATATTTGAAATATATGTGTAAGCATGGTTATATTTCATATCAACACAATAATAAAAACAAATGTGAAGTATGTATTCAAGCAAAGATGACAAAGAAGCCTTTTCCTAAAGTAGAAAGGAATTCTCAATTACTTGAGTTGGTCCATTCTGATATATGTGAAATAAATGGTATGTTAACAAGGAGTGGGAAAAGATATTTCATAACTTTCATTGATGATTATTCTCGTTTTACCTATGTTTACTTGTTAAGAACTAAAGATGAAGCCTTTGGAAAATTCAAGGAATTCAAGAAAATGGTAGAAAATCAAAAGGAAAGGCAAATTAAAGTTCTTAGAAGTGATAGAGGTGGAGAATACTTTTCTAAAGAGTTTTCTACATTTTGTGAGGAAAACGGAATAATCCATCAAATGACAGCACCTTATACACCACAACATAATGGACTTGCTGAAAGGAAAAATAGGATCTTAGTGGATATGGTCAATGCCATGCTTTTGAATGCTAAATTACCAAATAATTTATGGGGTGAAGCCTTACTTACTGCATGTCACATTCATAATAGAGTACTATCTAAAAAATCAAATGTATCTCCCTATGAAGCATGGAACGGTAGAAAACCAAATCTGAATTATTTTAAAGTGTGGGGGTGTGTAGCTTTTTATAAAAGTTCTGATCCTCAAAGAACAAAATTAGGACCCAGAGGTCTTAAGAGTGTTTTTGTTGGTTATGCACAAAATTCAAAGGCTTATAGACTTTTGGATTTAGAAACTAATGTGATTGTTGAATCTATACATGTTGAATTTATCGAATATAAATTCATAGCTGATTCAAATGTGCAAGAACCAAATCTAAAAGTAATGACTCCTAGCTCAACGTTAAGTGAAAAACGTAAAAACCTAGAAGTAATAGGTTCAAGTGAACCTAGAAGAAGTCAAAGAGTTAGAAAGGAAAAACACATAGATACAGATTTTATTTCTACTTATTCAATTGTATTTTTAGTGGAAGGTGATAGAAATACAATATTACAAAAGACACCTATGATCCTAAATATAGAAGATGATCCAAAGACATTTGGTCAAGCTATGTCTTCTAGGGATGTTGCTTTTTGGAAAGAAGCGGTAAATGATGAAATGGATTCAATATTGTCTAACAATACTTGGATCCTAGTAGATTTACCTCCAGGTTCTAAGCCAATAGGATGTAAATGGGTGTTTAAAAGAAAATACAATACCGATGGTTCTATACAAACCTTCAAGGCAAGATTGGTTGCCAAAGGTTTTACTCAAAAGGAGGGTGTTGATTATTTTGATACTTATTCTTCAGTGGCAAGAATTACATCAATTAGAGTTTTATTTGCATTAGCATCAATTTATAAATTGTATGTTCATCAAATGGATGTAAAGACGGCTTTTCTAAATGGAGATTTAAAGGAAGAAGTGTATATGGAGCAACCTGAGGGTTTTATACTTCTTGGTAGTGAAGAAAAGGTCTGTAAATTGGTAAAGTCCTTATATGGTTTAAAACAAGCTCAGAAACAATGGCATGAAAAGTTTGACAAAGCAATTTTGTTGAATGGTTTTCATCACAATGGTGGTGATAAGTGTATGTATTCCAAATTTACAAAAGATTCTGGTGTGATTATTTGTCTCTATGTAGATGACATGTTAATATTTAGCACCAATATGATTGGAATAATTGAAACCAAAAGGTATCTCACTTCTATCTTTAAAATGAAAGATCTTGGTGAAGTGGATACAATTTTAGGTATCAAAGTTAAGAAACATAGTAATAGCTATGCACTTAATCAGTCACATTATATTGAGAAAATGCTCGATAAGTTTAAACATCTCAATATAAAGGAGGCTAATACCCCATTTGACTCTAGCATGAAGTTAAATGATTATTGTGATAAAGCGGTAGCACAACTAGAATATGTTAGTGTCATTGGAAGTCTTATGTATGCTATGCATTGTACAAGACCAGATATAGCTTTTGCTATATGCAAGTTATCAAGATATACAAGTAAGCCGAATACAGATCATTGGAAGGCTATTGCAAGAGTCTTTGTTTACCTAAAAAGAACGATCGATTTAGGCTTGTTTTATTCTGATTTTCCAGCTGTGATGGAAGGATATAGTGATGCAAGTTGGATGACTAGTTCAAGTGATAATAAGTCCACATCAGGATGGATTTTCTCACTTGGAGGAGGTGCAATATCTTGGGCATCTAAGAAACAAACATGCATCTCTCATTCTACCATGGAATCAGAATTTATTGCTATAGCTGCTGCAGGTAAAGAAGCAGAATGGCTAAGAAATATGTTGTTTGATATTAAATTGTGGCCACAACTTATGTCAGCCATTTCTTTATACTGCGATAGTGAAGCGACTATGTCTCGAGCTTATAGTAACATTTACAATGGTAAGTCAAGACATATAAGCATTCGACATGGATATATTCGAGAGTTGATTACAAATGGTATAATCACCATTGTCTATGTGAAGTCTGTGAATAATTTAGCGGATCCGCTCACAAAAGGACTATCTAGAGACATGGTACGAAAAACAACTAATGGAATGGGGTTGAAACCCGTTATTAAAGATACCAGTAATAGGAACCCAACTTCGGATTAGCAAAAAGCTTATCTCTTAGTTTAATGGGTAATAACAAGTTACTGTTTTGTATCTGTTGGACACTGATAATTAATTTGAGTCCCTATTCTGATAGTATTCAGTGTGTTCTATTACGAAAAGTAGGATGAGCGTGGGCTCTTAATGGAATTTAAAGTTCGTGTCTAATGTAATAGAGACATGTATAATTCCACCTATATGAATATAAAAGTGGTGCCGCTTTTGACAAGAGTTAGGGTTTTCTCTTGTAAATATTCAAGAAAAAAAAATTATGATTTTAGCACATGGCCATAATAGTGCTAAACAGTTGTAAACCTCTTTAAGAGTTTGGATAGTATTATGTGTGTAGTATCTTTTATTCTACAACCAAAAGTTTTGGTTTAATTTGCGGACACCAATAACTTTAGTAGGATTCAAGTTCTAACACTAATTGAAGGTTTAAATTGCAAAATACCTTCTTGTAAGCATAATTCTATCAAGTGAAAAGACCTTCATTACAAACTAGTGGGGGATTGTTGGTGTAGTTTGTAAATGAATAAAGAAAAGATGTTTATCCCACATTGGAAAGAAACACTCCCTCCTAATGTTTCTAAGTGTGGGTTTCTATTGTGTAGTAAATTAAGCCATGATGGATATTTATAATATCATTTGGAACTTGGAACTTAATATGAATAGTTATACTATTTGATGAACAATCATATTATTTCATCAACAATCATATTGTTTGATGAACAACCATAGTGTTTCATCAATAGTCATAATGTTTGATGAACAATCATATTGTTTCATCAATAGTCATATTGTTTGATAAACAGTCATACTGTTTCATCGTTATGTTTCAAGTCTATAAAAGCATGTTACTATACAGAAAAGAAATAACAACAAAAAAGACATTCTTTTCTTGGTCTTATCTTCTCATTCTTTTAGAGGTTTAGAGGGCTTAGTTGTATCCTGGAGGTGTTGTCTCTGTGTGGGACAAATAAACATCTTAAAGATAGTGTTTTCACGCCTCCAAGCCAACTCCATATTTGTTTCCATCCTAAACTTTTCTAACAATAACTCGGGTTGTAGAATATTTAAAAGGTTAACCTGGGTTATGAGAACGGGCATAATGGAACTAGAATATTTTTGCTAGAATTTGGGTGGGATTTCTGAAATAAACTAAGATTCTGAGCAAGATAAAATCTATTCTAATTTGTTTTATTTATTTTTTAAGTGAAACAGGATACCGGACATTTACAAAAACAAAAAGAAATTGACAAGTCGTTATGTAACGAGCAGACAGTACTTTGGGAATAAAGTTGTTCAAAGGTCTTTGGGAATACGTAAAAATTGCTTGGTGCAGTCTTGGAACTTGAGATTAGGAAGGGAAGCCTGTGACAAGGATATACATCTTTTCGACAAAACACAACTTGAGATTAAGAGGAAGGAAAGAAAATTATTGCATTCATTCTTGGCTAAAAAGTAGTGCTAGCAAATTTGGACTCTAAGAACCCACTTTATCAATTATCTTAATTGGGCATACCTAACCCATACATATTTGTTTATTTCTCCAATATTTGATATTATTCAAGCACATGCATTGCATGCTGTTTAAATTATAATTATTAGCCGGCCTGCACTTTGGTTTGGGTTTCACATTAAATGGTGTGGAAGCTAACCTTATATAAATCGATTCACTTAACAGTTCTAAACACAACCTGATCAAAACTCCGTTTAACTTTAAAAAACATTCTTCATGATAGTATTGTTTTAATCCTTTTTAAAAAAATAATAATAATAAGACAACAATATTAACTTTTTCCGACGGTTTCACCGACGGACAGTCCGTCGGTGATTCTGACGGACACATAGACACATCACCCTACGGATCTGCCATTTCAAATCCCTCGGTGAGTCCGTCGGCAATTTAAACGGCGAACCGGTCACGTCACTGTACGGGCTGTCGTTTTGAATCCGTCGGTGATTCCGTCGGAACAAAATAACCCGCCAAAACCTCCACGTCAGCGACCCGCCTTTTTTTTAATTCGGACCATTTTTCGTCCGTAATTCAGTCGGTAACTACCGACGGAAAATGTTCCGTCGGTAACTACCGACGGAACATTTTCCGTCGGTAGTTACCGACTGAATTACGGACGGAAAATGGTCCGTCAGTAGTTACCGACTGAATTACAGACGGAAAAGTGTCCGTCGGTAATTTCGACCTCAAATTACCGACAGAAATATTCCGTCTGTAAATCCGTTGGTATTTAGCGAATTTCTGGTAGTGTGTGTATATATATATATATATATATATATATATATAAACACAAAGGCCAACATGATTGGTGAAAGAGGTTAGGTTGTGCTCCTAACCAGCTTTTTTCTTTAAAAAAAAAAATGTATGAACGATGTGTCATTTGTCTATTTAAAAAAATTAAAAAAGAGAAAATAAATAATACGTTTTTCATTGGTTTTACTTTGGCCACCTTCAGTGGCTGGAAAATCAGGTTCCCATCACTTGGCTAAAAAAAACTCATTTTCAAACTTTTTTTTCACTTGAAAACATCTAAGAAATACTCAAACCCCAATAAACACATTTAACCTCAAAACAGCCTTTAGTTTATTAAAAAAAAAAATTCAACTTGAATTTAAAAAAAATTCCTGATCCTAAATCTACTTATTCTAGCAAATTAAGGGGTCAAAATAATTAAATAAAATTTATCTGGTCAAACAGAAACTATTATTACCTAAATCGGTTTTTTTTATTGCTAAAATATGGACAATCTATAATTTTTTTTTCTTCTCCTTTATTTTCTAGAGACTCTATCTCCCCATAAAATTCCAGGATTAAAATGCAAAATAAATAAAATATAGGAATGAAACGTCAAAACCTCAAGATCAAAAATGAAAACCAAGAAAACTTTGGGAACCAAAAGTTTAAAAAATGCATCTCATGAACAATAAAAAAAAAAAGCCTACATTTTTTGCTCCAATGCCAAATTTGATCCCCGCATTTTTAGTTGTTGTGAAAGAAATAAAATTGAATTTTATTTTGTAAAATCGAGCATTAACTTAATGTGAGGATTTTTTTTTTAAACCGTGAGAATTTTATAAAAAATAAATAGAAATAAATCATCAAATTTAATTTTTAGTCAACCCAATAAGACAAAATTAAAAAAAAAAAAAAAACATTTTGATGACTACATCAGAAAATACTTCAGGATTTAAAAAAAAAAAACACTTTCTTAACCTACAACAGTGTTTTGTGATCGTGTATATAGTATTTTCACTGTACCGTTTAGTTTTCTTCTTAATTTTCAAGCTGGGATGGACTTATATTGTGAGGCCACAATTATTATTATTATTATAAAAGGACAAGTTGTCTTATTCAATTTTCCAGCTCTTTCTGTATACATACATACATACATACATATATATACATATATATATATATATATAGGTGCCAACATCCTTATCTCTTTATGACGTCACCTTGTCTTCCTCTTTCCCTTTACTGCCTCTGGATAAGTTGATGTTGGAATTATCCGATGTTGACATATTTGCTTTAGGCACACGTGGTGACATGCAAAAGATGTATTTAGCAGATAAATTCATGTTGGAATTATTCGAGGTTCACCAATTTGCTCTGTGCACCTGGTGACGTGCAGATAATGTATTTATGGGGAAAAAAAATAGGATGACTGATCACCCATTTTCGAAACGCATGCAGCAATAGCTATGTCCCTTTGGACATGAAATCCGTATTTGAGGGGCAGCTTTGAGAACAGGAGATCGTGTTTTCAGCACATTGAAAGATCTCTGGATGACGTTTCTAAAAGAAGAATGTCGGTGATTAAACAGTTCATGTGGATTTTTAGGCAGCCGATTGGCACCTCTAAATTCATGAAGGTGATAGCGAACTTCTGGATATGGAGCAATAAAACCTTCCAGATTTGAGTATCCTGTGACGGTATTTTCCTGTCACGTAGCACAATGGTAAGTAAACCAAGAAAACAGCTAGAGAGATAAAAGGTCCATGTTGGAAATTGAGGGCTTGTGCGTGCACTCATGCTAGGAAAAGTGTGTACAAATTATGCATAGACGCATCAATACTGTGGAAGTGCACAGACTACTGCGAGTTGTGTGTGTGAGAGAACCTTCAGGTATGCTAGGGAAGTTTTGATCAGGATCATCAAGGACTGCTCTTGATAGACGAGAATCTGCAACAGAGCCTTCCCCGCCCGGATAAATAAATGTAAACTGCAAGTCAAATGTGCAAACGGCCAAAATATTTTGTGATAAAACACCTTTCTTATTACGAAATCGAGATTGGTCCTTGGCTGGTTGATGTGCAGGAACATGCATGCCATCTATGACACCGATACTATCCTGAATAAAAAGAAGTAACTGGCATAACATAACGCATCACAGAAGATCAAGAATAGTTTTGCAGAGATAAACCTTGAAGTATGGATAAAATCTATTTACTAGACAGAGTATCTGGAGGAGTGACCATAGGTGGTGGTTGTATGAATTCACGTGAAAGTGACATGATTCCTTCAACACATTATTGAAATGCCGGCTTATGCTTTCACTGAAATCTTCTTGAATAACCCTGTTACGCTCATAACCAAACAATGGAAAGTCACAGTGCTCTCTATCATTTAAGATCATTAAACTTGCAAAACAGCCATTAATCATGAAGTCAAACTAGTTACAGCTGCATGAGGTTTCTTGAGTACTTTCTACATACACAGCATAACCATTATTAGTGACTAAGAAAAATACACTACTAAAAGAGTCAATCGAAACTAATTCAGCTAGGGGTAGCATTACATTTTCCCTGCAACCATGGCAACCTTTTCTCACTCTTTAGTGAGATAAATATCTCCCTGGCATTGGGGTTCTCAAATAAATCCAAGGCAAGAAAGTAAATCCGTTGATCAACACCTTGCATCTCATCCAATACTTTGATGCATTTACTTATAGAAAACCGATCCTCATTCTTCATAATAGCAGCTGCCCTCATTTTAGAAGCAGCAGCAATTTCCAGCATAGCATCCACAATGGCATCACCAGTAGCCTTACGACTCCTCTTCCCACGACCAGAACCTCCTGGCGTCACAGATTGACGCTTGTTGTGTCCATCCAGCATGTTGACATCATCTCCAGAGCCCGACGAACCATCATCATCCACATAAGCCATAACTACACTAGAATGAGCAGACGCGCCTTTTAATTCTCAATACACGTATAATCAACAATTTCTCAAATTGAATAAAACCAAAAAAATAAGACAATCAATGATAATTCTAAGCATTTTCTCAAAAATGCCCTCAATAAATCCAGGAAAAAAAAAAAAAATCTTAAAAATTTAATTTTCTGACCCATGTTCAACGAATTGAAAAGTAACTAAACAATGCAAAATACAAAAAGGGATCATCTTTTTGCTCATTTTAAAAAAAAATATATATATTACACTGGTTTCATACATCCAACAAAAAAGTGATATTTGATCAAAGCTCGGAGAAAAAATAAAATAAAACCCATCACTATTTTCCCAATTCTGATACTGGATCAATGTCAAAATTATTACTTAGCAACCAAACAACGCATAATGAGAAAGTTCACAAAAAAATTAAATAAAAACATCTAAGAGAACAGAATATTTCAGTCAGAGAAGCATGAATTGAAGAATTAAACTAAAAGGGGAGAGTAAAGAACTCACCTTTGCAGTGATTATGAGTTTGTTTGTGCTTTTGATTAGAAAATCAAGAGGTGAAAAAGCAATCTCAACTCTCAAGGGTTTACGGAACAAGAAGAAATATAAAGCAGGCTAAGCGTCCAGGCCTGCTGATAAAGCCCAAGGATCTCTCAAACATACAATATTTTGCTAGCCCAAGTTTGTATTTTTCGTACATAACTTGTGAATTATCCTTTTTAAATAAGATTTTTAATTTTGTCTATAGTATCATGGAAATAAGATGAAATTCCAAGGTGTTCTAGAATTTAAATAAAAATAAGATACTAAAAAAACATGATAGTTAATCAGATCGAGTGTATTAATAACTATTTATTTTATAATTTTTACAATTCTCATAACTTAAGTAATAAGTTAGATTTTAAATTCTTTATAACAAACATTTTAGGAGAACGTAGAATTATTTAGTACAAATCAATATATATTTAAATAGCTTTTAAATAAATCGTATTAGAGGATTTACAATTTTTCATACTCATTATGAAAAAATAAATGATATATATTGATTAGTAAATTATAGCTTTTAATATTATTTTAAAAAAATTTATTTTTTGATTCTCTTATTGAAATCTTGGTTTTTTTAATTTATTTGTTTTTCCATTTCAAAAGCATTTTTAAAAAATTTAAAATTTTTTATTTTTTTCTTTACTTCAAATTAATATTTTTTGGTGTTTTTAGATTATTTTAATGGCTGATATCAAAAATAATTTTTAAAAAATAAAAAAATATATATTATTTTGATACATTTCCAAGTAAAAAACACTTTAAAAAATAACCACAACCGCATTCACAGACAAAAACTCAATCCAACACTTGAGTGGGTCCCTTGAAAGCCTAGATATACATGGATGGGATAAACTGAGAAGAGTGTACCTCATCAACTTCAACACCTCACTGCCCTCAAGTATTTGTATGCAAGGTTTTTCATGGGAGAGGAATTTGAGGAAGCTTTGCCAGATTGGTTGGGTAACCTTTCTACTCTTTGATATCTTTGGACCTGGCATTGCAAGAATCTCAAGTGCCTGCCAAGCTCAACAGCCATGCAACGCCTCTCCAAATTAAAGCAATTGTGTATTTTGGGGGGATGTCCACTTCTATCAGAAAATTGTAGAGAGGAGAATGGCTCTGAGTGGTCCAAGATTTCTCATATCCCATCGCTGGATATAAGATAGAGGATACACGTGTACAGGTAAGTTGAGATTTAAATTTTTTGGTCCTCCGTGAGTGTCCGGGCCAGTTTACGCGCACCTCAACTAATCTTATCGCTGGATATAAGATAGGTGAGGTCTTAAGATATAATTAACATTATTCTTTAACAAGAATAAATAAAAAAACACCTTAGGAATTAAGATTGTTTCAATAATTAATGAGGCAGGAGCCAAACCTCAGGATCAGTGTTGAAATCTTTAACAGCCCTATCTCTTTTATAGAGAATAATATAAATTTTATTTTGAGACCTTACCCAACAGCTTAAGCTATTGAGTTGAGATGGTTTTTTGACATAGTATCAGAGCCTTGATGACCAAGCGGTCACGAGTTTGAATCTCATCATCCTCATTTATATGATAAAAATTAAATACAAGGTAATGTGAGTCTGTGCAAGTTTCAAGCCCAAATAGCTTTCACTTGAGGAGATGTATTAGAGAATAATATAAATTATATGTTGGGACCTCACCTCACAGCTTAATAACTATTAGGTTGAATTGGTTATTTGACAATCTTGAAGTCAAAGCAATACTGATTCAATGAAATCTCAACCAAATCCAACATGCTAGTCCACTGGGAGAAAACAATTGCTTTTATTGGCCCTTCAGTTAACAAGTTTGAATATACCATTGACGTTGCGCTGGATCCTGTGGAACCATTGAATCCCGAAATTGGACTCCTTACGTACGTTACAATGGGACTTGAGCGTTGCACTGGATCCTGTAGAACCATTGAATCCTAAAACTGGACTCTTTACGTTACAATGGGACTGAAGAACCTCAAGAACTTAACAACTGCTTGCGGGTTGTTACAATGTTGAGCCCTTAGAACTTAACAACTGCTTACGGGTTGGCCAGAATGCAGGAGGACAACTTGATAATTATGAGAAGATCTTGGAAACCTAGCTCTACTGGTTTTCAGGTCCGAAATATAACACAAGCCCAACCCAAGGCTAAAAACAAGTTTGTTGTTCCTATATATAAGCTCACTCCAGCTCAGATGAAGGAAAAAAGAGATCAAGGGGCTTTGCTTTAAATACGATGGTAAGTGGGGGCCGGAGCACAAGTGTGGAGGTTCAAAGTTGTTCCTGATAGAGGAGGCGGCTAAAAAAAACTATTGTTGTGACGGGAGATCTTATTGATTTAGGTGACCCTAAGAAAGAAGGCATAGAGAGAAAGTCGGCATATCCCTTCATACTATTATTAGGACTCTGAATCCTAAAATTACGAGAGAGGAAGTTAAACTGAATGGCTATTATAAACACAGGGAGTACACATAACTTCCTACATCCAAGAGCTATTAGTCAGGAAGCTAGATGGCTCGTGGAAAATGTGTGTTAGACTATCATGCACTCAACAAAGAAACAATAAAAGGCAAATTTCCTATACCGGTGGTTGAAGAATTATTGGATGAGCTCCACCGTAAAACCCTGGTATTTACTATAAGTTTAGATTAAAGAGGGTAAATATTAATTGAAAATGATAAATTAGGTAGAAGTTTTTTTTAATAGAGATAGAGCATTCCAAAGATATTAATTTAATTTCAAATGAGACAAAATAATAATTTAGTACACTATTGATGATTGCCTCATTTGCTGCTGAAGAAGTGGTCTTCAATGCGGAGAAGATTGAGTCAAGATTATCTCCAATAAGTTAGGAAGTTAGTTGCAAGTAAAACTGCTATAGAATAGCTTCTTTTCTATTAAAATCTTGTCATTATTTTTCTGAAATATGTTATCAAAACTCTTGTATAAAAGAGTGATTCAATCAATAAAAGAATGTATCTTGCAGTCACAATGACAAATATACTATATTGTTGGTCTTACTCTGTTTTTCAGTGTCTCTATACTGTCAAAAACAACAAATTGGTATCAGAGCGTAATTGATCTTAAAGGACCAACTTGAGTGAAGAGAGTAACCTGTGAGGAACCCTTTTTCACCAAAAATATAATCGCCTAAACCTCCTATCATTTTTCAATGGCATCAAACATTTATTCTCTTACATCACCACTAGTATTTATTGGTGAAAACTATCAGATGTGGGCTGTAAGAATGAAAACATACTTATAAGCCTGTGATTTTTTGGATGATGTAGAACAAGAACATGATCCACAACCACTTCTTGCAGATCCTACTCTAGCTCAAATCAGAAATCATCGTGAGGAAAGAGCCAAAAAGTTCAAAGCTAAAACATGTCTTTACTTTGTTGTTTCTGAAGCAATATTTCCAATAATCATTGCACTTGATACGGCCAAACAAATATGGAATTATCTTAAAGAGGAATTCCATGGAAATGAGAGAACAATTCAGATGCAGGTCTTGAATTTGAGAAGGGAGTTTGAGATGCAAAAGATGAAGGAATCAGAAACAATTAGAGATTTCTCTAATTACTTTCCATAGTCAACAAAGTAAGACTATTGGGGGAAGACCTTCCTGATAAAAGGGTTGTTGAAAAAATTCTTGTGACTTTACCTAAAAGGTTTGAGTAAAAAATATCTTCATTAGAAAATCTAAAGATCTGTCAAAAATTTCTTTGACAGAATTGCTCAATGCTTTACAAGCACAAGAACAAAGAAGAACAATAAGGCAAGAGGAGTCCATGGAAGGAGCTTTTCAAGCTAAAATGAAAGTCCAGGAAGGAGACAAAGGCAAAAAGAAGAACAACAAATTTAAAGGAGCCGGTAGCAGCAATAAAAGAATTGGAAACTTTCCTCCTTGTCAACACTGTAAGAAAACAAATCACTTACAGAAATATTACTGGTGGAGACCTGATGTTAGATGCAGAAAATGTAATCAATTAGGACACATGGAAAAGATTTGCAAAAGCAGAACTAATCAGCAAGAAGGTGAAGCTCAAGTTGCTGATCAACAACAGGAGGAGCAGCTATTTGTGGCCACTTGCTTTGCTAGAAAACATGCAAGTGATTGCTGGCTTATAGATAGTGGTTGTCCAAATCACATGACGAATGATGAAAATCTATTCAAGCAACTTGACAAATCAAGTGTCTCTAATGTCAGAATTGGCAATGGTGAATATATTCCTGTCAAAGGGAAAGGAACAGTTGCTATTAAAGGAAATTCAGGTATAAAACTCATTTCAGATGTTCTTTTTGCACTTGAAATTGACCAAAATCTGTTGAGTGTTGGTCAGCTTCTTGAAAAAGGATACTCAGTTGTGTTTTAAAGATAAGCATTGCTTAATTTCTGATCCTGCTAGATTAGAAATATTCACTATAAAGATGAAAGGAAAAAGCTTTTCACTAGACTAGATGGAAGAGGAGTCAGCTGCCTTTTCAAGCACAGCAAATCAAACAAAATTATGGCACAAGAGGCTGGGGCATTTCAATCAAGCAACGTTGGTGCATATGCAGAAAAAGAAGATGGTGCAAGGAATGCCAAACCTAGAAGAAGAAATCTTAGTTTGTACCTCTTATCAATATGGCAAGCAGAACAGACTTCCATTTCCTCTGAACAAGGCTTGGAGAGCAATAGAAAAGCTTCAGCTTATTCAGACTAATGTTACAAGAGGACCTTTAAAAACAATATCTTTGAATGGAAGCAGGTATTATAATGCTTTCATTGATGATTATACAAGAATGTGTTGGGTCTATTTCCTAAATTTTAAGACCGAGGTAGCAAATGTTTTTCTGAGTTTAAAAACTAGATTGAAAATCAAAGTGGTCACAAAATTCAGGTTGTAAGATCTGATAATGGCACTGAATACACTTCAAACAAGTTTGCCAAGTTTTGTCATGATGCAGGGATTGAACATCAATATACTACGCCTTACACTCCTCAGCAAAATGGTGTAAGTGAACGAAAAAATAGAACAATCATGGAGATGGCAAGGTGTTTGTTATTTGAGAAAGTTTACCCAAGAAGTTTTGGGCAAAGGCTATGAACACTACAGTTTTCTTGTTGAATAGACTGCCAATAAGAGCATTACAAAACAAAACTCCATATGAAGCCTGGCATGGTTATAAACCCTCACTCTAGAATTTAAAGATTTTTAGATGCTTATGTTTCACTTATGTTCCTCAGGTGAAAAGAGATAAACTTGATAGAAAGGCTGAAGTTGGCATCTTTGTCGGCTATAGCAATGTTACAAAAGGCTACAGAGTTTTTCAACCTCAAACAGAAAAGGTGATAGTTAGCAGAGACATCAAGTTTATTGAAACCGAAAAGTGGAACTTCAAAGATGCAGAAAGAAGTACAAGTAAGGAGATTGTGCAAGATCTTGGTGATTATGTTGATGAAGCACCAGTCAGAGGAACTAGATTGCTTGATGATATTTATCAAAGCTGCAATATAACTGTGTTGGAGCCTGCAGAATTTAAAGATGCAAAAAAACGATCCAAAATGGATTGATGTAATGAAAGAAGAACTGAGGATGATTGAGAAGAATCAAACATGGGAATTGGTGGACATGTCGAAACACAAAAAAACCTATTGGTGTAAAATGGGTTTACAGAACAAAACTGAATGCAGATGGCACCATCAACAAACACAAAGCCGGATTGGTAGTTAAAGGTTATGCACAGATTTTTGGTGTAGATTTTTCAGAGACCTTTGCACTAGTGGCACGACTAGACACCATTAGAATGCTACTAGCAGTTGCAGCTCAAAAAGGTTGGAAAATATTTCAACTTGATGTGAAGTCTGCATTTTTAAATGGCTATCTGCATGAGGAGATTTTCATGGAACAGCCTAAAGGATTTGTTATTAGAGGTGAAGAAGAAAAGGTATACTTATTGAAGAAAGCTTTATATTAATTGAAACAGGCTCCAAGAGCCTGGTATAACGGGATTGATGAGCATTTACTCAAACATGACTTTAAGAAAAGTTTGAGTGAATCAACCCTATACATCAGAAATTCAAATTCTGATTAAGTTATGGTTTCACTCTATGTTGATGATCTATTTGTTACAGGAAACAATCCAAGAATGATAGACCAATTCAAAACAGAAATGATGAAGGTCTTTGAAATGAAAGGCCTTGGTGAAATGTCTTATTTTCTTGGCATGGAAGTGCAAGAAAACCAGCGTGTGATCTTTATTGGCCAATAGAAATATGCCAAAAGAGATTCCAAGAAAATTCAAAGTAGAAGAATGCAAATCAATGAACACGCCTATGAACTTGAAAGAAAAGTTCTGTAAAAAAGATGGAGCTGACAAAGTAGACGAAGCAATTTACAGAAGTTTGATTGGATGTCTGATGTACCTCACAACAACAATACCTGATATCATGCATGTTGTAAGCTTATTATCAAGATTCATACATTGTGCAAGTGAAGTTCACTTCAAGGCTGCAAAAAGAATAGTGAGATATATCAAAGGTACACTAAGTTATGGCATTCAGTTCAGTTGTGTTGAAAATTTTGAGTTACAAGGATATGCAGATAGTGATTGGGCTGGTAGTTTTGATGATATGAAGAGCACTTCTGGATATTGCTTTAGTTTTGGATCGGGAATTTTCTCCTAGTGTTCCAAAAAACAAAAAATTATTGCACAGTCTACTGCAGAAGCAGAGTATGTTGCAGCAACTGCAGCTGTAAATCAAGCCTTATAGCTTAGGAAGATCTTAGCAGATTTAGACATGGAGCAAAGGAAAGCTACTATGGTTAATGTTGATAACTAAGTCACAATTGCAATATCTAACAATCCTATTTTCCATGGCAAAACAAAGCATTTCAAACTCAATTATTATTTTATGAGAGAAGTTCAGAAAAATGATGAATTACAACTGATTTATTGCAAGACAGAAGACCAGCTTGCTGATATGTTAACCAAGCCCTTATCTAAAACAAGGTTTGAAACTTTGAAGGACAAAATAGGCGTCTACAGCAAAAGATGCAAGGGGGAGTGTTGATGGTTGCCTCATTTGCTGCTGAAAAAATGGTCTTCAATGCTGAGAAGATTGAGTCAAGATTATCTCCAATAAGTTAGGAAGTTAGTTGCAAATAAAGCTGCTATAGAACAAATCATTTTCTGTTAAAATCTTGTCATTATTTTTCTGAAATTTGTTATCAGAACTCTTGTATAAAAAAGTGATTCAATCAATAAAAGAATGTATCTTGCAGACACAATAACAAATATACTATATTGTTGGTCTTACTCTGTTCTTCAGTGTCTCTAAACTATCAAAAACAACATACACAAAATATAAAATAACAATAAATCGCATAAATTTCTTGATTGGGTAAAATAATGATTTGAAGGAGAGAATTTTGTAAATTTGGATGATATTATTTATAATATAGAAGGAAGCTTCAAATAAATTAATGCATGATCCTTTGCATGAGAAACATTGATTTCTAGCATAAACCTCGCGCACAATCACGGATTGAAAGTGGTAAAAGGCTCTAAGGAGAATTTTATGATAGTTATGAATAGGAATCTCCAACAAATTATTGTAAGACCCCTCAATTATTTAAGTAAATTATATGGTATGTGAAATTCAGATTCTCGGCATGAAATTACCGACTATCTAGTTTTATGATATTGAGTGTATCTCTCAATCCAACCATTGGATGAGGTTGAAATTTTATAAGTGATCTTCTGACATATTATTTTATCTTAAGTTAAAATTTAACGAAAATTAAAGCTTGGGAAGGCTTGAAAATAAAAGAGCAGTGACGGGTCACATACAAAAGACCAAAATTAAAGAAGCATAAGTAATTGAGAATTAGAGGAGCATTAAGGCCCTGTACATACAAATAAATATTGAATAAAAATGGATTTTGAAGTAATCCAAAAGAAAAAGGAGCCTGAGAATTAATGTAAAATAAAAATTTTGAACAAATTCTAATTTTCTCTTTCTAAAACTAAGCAAATTTAAGGAAAAAGTTAGCATACCAGACCTGGCTACAAGCCAATGTGTCTTGCAAAACAGTATTAGTTTTGCAATGCAAAGGGAAATCTGTTTTGCCAACTATTAGTGAAGCTAAGTTCCACCTTCTCATTCTAGAATCCTACTTCAACTTGGCAAAAACAAAATGGAAAAAGAAATAACAAGAAAAATAAAGTAAAATTTACTTGGAACGCAAGATGTTGAACTCCAAATGATTTGATTCAATTACAAAAGGGAGCACACAAAATGGTTTAAGAAATCTGGTGAGGTCAAGGAAACTAATGGTATGCCGAGAGATTGATGTGGAAGAGATTAATGTTTTTGTAGCTATCTTGTTTAATTCTTGCAAGCAACTTTACCAAAGAAATTAGCTCATACTAGTTATTTGACATGCGCTTCGCCGTGAATCAGATTATTTTTTTGGAAAAAATAATAAATATGCAACCTTTTCAAATGTGTTTTTTTTAATTCTAATTATAAATAAATAAAAAATCATATCCATGCATTTATTAAATACATTGAAAACTAGTTGTCCCAATAAATGCAAAAAAAACAAAATGTTAACACCTCTATTCAATTCGCCTCGCTGCAGGTTGACTAATTTTTTTCTAACACAAAAAAATTAATGTATAAGTGTTATTAATGTTTTTTTATATCGAGTAAAAATATAATCATTAATTAAAAAGTCGATACTTATATAAAATAAAATATAGTAATTTTTAGTGTAGCAGAAAAATAGAATAATGTTGCAATTGCTACAGTGAAACTATTAGAAACAGAGAATCAAGAACTCAAAAGAACGATGAATGAATTCTCTATATTTGAAAGCAAATGTCTGGCCTTTTATAGCCTTTACATCACTGCATGCATAATAGTATTAACTGCATCTTTAACTGATGCAACGTGATTCAAGGAATCACTCAACTAACTGCCAGCTAGACACTAACCAACTAACAAATTTACCAGACTTATTTAACAGTAATATACTAACAGTTATCGAAATTCTCAACATTCTCTCCTTTAAACTAATTTCTGTGTAACAATTAGTTTACTCCAGGCATCATGCAGACTCTCAGTTGTTCTCGAAGTTTCACAAATGTCTGCAGCTTAATTGGTTTCGTCAGCAAGTCAACCACTTGATCTTGAGAACCACAGTGCATAAGTTCAATCACTCTATCTCGAGTTAAATCATGTAGAAAATAGAACCTCACATCAATGTGTTTGCTGCGTCCATGCATAATAGGATTTCTTGAGAGCTTGATGGTTGAACTGTTATCACACATCAAAGTAGTGCAACCATCTTGTGCATGATTTAACTTTTCCAAAATCCTTCCCATCCATACTGCTTGGCAAGCACAGGCTGCTGCTAACATAAATTCGGCTTCAGTTGTTGACAGGGTGACTATAGGTTATTTCTTCGATGACCATGAAACTGCTCCTCCACTCAGCATGAAGACATAACCAGATGTGTTATTTCTATCCTCAATGTCTCCTGCATAATCACTATTAGTGAATGCAACCAGCTGTTTGTTCCCATTCTTCTTGTAGAATATTCCATAATCGACAGTGCCCTTCAAGTATCTTAATACTCTCTTAGTAGCCTGTAAGTGCAATATTGGTCTGGCCATAAACCTGCTAATGAAACTCACCACAAACATGATATCTGGCCTTGTAGTAGTGATATACATAAGACTTCCTACTATTTGCTTATAGTAAGTCTCATCAATTCTGTTACCTTCTCCAATTTTACCAGCCTTGAAACCAGGAACCATAGGATTCATCACTGCATTGCTTTCTTTCATTCCAAACCGTTTCAAAACCTCTAATGCATATTTTCGTTGACAGATATAAATTCCATTAGCCTGCTGCAGCACTTATATGCCTAAGAAGAACCTCATCTTTCCTAGACCAGTCATATCGAATACCTTCATCATTGATTTCTTGAATTCTAACATCATTTGCTCATCATCTCTAGTAAAGATCAAGTCATCCACATAAACACTTACAATTAAGATTTTGCCTCCACTAATTTGTTTAACAAACAAGGTTTGTTCACTGATACACTTTTGAAATCCTTCATGAGTGAAGTAAGTTTCAATGCGACTAAACCAAGCTCGAGGGGCTTGTTTTAGTCCATACAAAGCCTTGTGTAGTTTGTAGACTTTGTGCTCATTTCCCTTCTGCTCATAGCCTTTTGGTTGTTCCACAAACAAATCCTCGCTTAATTCCCTATGAAGAAAAGCAGACTTAACATCTAGTTGGTAGATGAGCCAACTTCTTTGAGCAGCTAGAGCAATGAGCATTCGAATGGTGTCCATCCTTGCCACAGGAGCAAATACCTCTATGTAGTCCACACCATGTTGTTGAGCATAACCCTTTGCGACCAACCGGGCTTTGAACTTATCCACCTCACCAAACTCATTGAACTTGGTCTTGTATATCCATTTCACTCCAATCTTCTTAGCTCCAGCTGGTAATTCAGTTAAACTCCATGTTTCATTCCTCTAAATTGACTGTATTTTAGCATCCATAGCTTCCCTCCAATTATAACTTTTCACTGCCTCTTCATAACTCAAAGGATCAACAGAAGTTACAATTGCCATATTCAGTTCAGTTTCTTCTTCTGATAATCCTTCTCCAGAGACGTGGTCTCTTATCCAACTGGGAGTAATTGTCTCCCTCCTTGTATGCAGGTTGACATCTTCTTCATGTATTATGTTTGAAAGAGTATCTCTAGAGCCCTCAATGTCATCCTAATTTGACTCTACACCTGAGTCTGCAATATTATGCCCATTTGTCTCTGCATCTTCACAGCTATTTGCTTCATCTCCATCAGTTTCACCTTCTTCTCCCCATTCTAAGTCCATTTGTAACTGCTCTGTGTAACTGACATCTCAGTCCCAGTGCTTCACTTCTTTAAAAATTATGTCCCTGCTAGTTACAATTTTCTTTGCAGCAGGGTCATACAACCTATAGCCTTTTGATTCTTCATTCACTCATAACAGTACACAACAAAAGCTCTTATTTTCTAGTTTGGTTCGTCTTGCGTCTGGTATATGAACATGTGCTACACATCCAAACACTCTAAAGTGTTCAACTAAGGGCTTCACTCCACTCCACACCTTTTCTGGAGTCATGTCTTTCACTGCAAAGGTAGGACATCTATTCAACACATATATGGTCTAGTTTACTACCTCATGCCAGAAGGTTTTGGGAATCTTCTTTTCTGAAAGCATGGATCTTACCAAGTTCATCACCGTCCTATTCTTCCTCTCGACCACTCCATTTTGTTGAGGGGTGTAGGTTGTGGTTAGCTGCCTCTTGATTCCATTCTGCTTACAGAACTCATTGAATTCCAGAGAGTTAAATTCACCACCTCTATTTGTTCTTATACACTTGATAAACTGTCCAGTTTCTTTTTCCACAAACTTCTTAAAATACTGAAAATACTGGAAAGCTTCTGATTTTTCTGCTAAAAAATAAACCCAGGTCTTTCTGTTATAGTCATCAATGAGGCATAAGAAATACCTTTTCTTGCTGTTTGAGATTGGTGTGATTGGACCATATATGTCTGCATGAATGAGTTGTAGCCTTTGTGATGCACGCCACTGGCTTTTCTTTGGAATGGATTTTCTGTGCTGCTTACCAATAATACAAGCAGTGCATTCTGTAGTTGATACAGGGAGTTGTGGCAGTCCTCGAACCATTTTCTTGTATTGCAAGGTTCTTAGTCCTTTGTGACTAAGATGGCCATATCTGCAATGCCATAAATGTGAAAAATCTTATGCAGGTGCATGGAAACAAGAAGCGTCTTTGACTTGAGCCTTTGCTATTAACACAAACATTCTATTAATTGTCATCCTGGTTTGAATGATCAGACCTCTCACAAGATGATAGATTTTGCACGCCCCTGATTTGATAAGGATTGCCAGACCCTTTTCTTGTAACTGGCCTATACTTAGAAGGTTATTCTTCAATTCAGGTACATAGAATACATCAGTAACGATATGATGCACCCCATCCAAATACAGCTTGACTTTTCCTTTCCCAAGCATTGTCATTCGTGTATTATTCCCAAGCTTCACCAGCTGCCTAAACTCTTCATTTAACTCACAGAACATAGCCTTGTCTCCACACATATGATTTGATCACCCAGAGTCCAAAAACCATGCATCCTCTTGATTATTTTCATACAATTCCACATGAGACATCAACAATATCTCTTCTTCATTATTCAATTCAGCATAATTTGCCTTCTTGTTTACTGTGGGACATTCATACTGAAAGTGACCAAGTTTATGACACTTATAACACTCCATAGTGGTTTTGTTAAAGGCACAACGTCCTCTACCTCTTCCCCCTCCTCTAGGAGCTCGTCTGCCTTGGCCTCTGCCATAAAAGCTATCTTCGGATGTCACTTTCAAGGCTTGTTCTTCCCCGCTATGTTTCTGAAATTTTTGTTCATGTACAATCAATGAGCTTTGCAACTCATCGATTGAGAGGACATCAATGTCCTTAGATTCTTCGATTAAACAGACTATGTAATTGAATCTGTCAGTCAAAGATCGAAGAATCTTCTCCACAATTGTTACATCTCGCATTTGCTCCCCATAGATTCTCATTTTGCTGGCTATAGTCATAACTTTAGCAAAATATTCAGTGATATTCACACATGTTTTCATCTCCAGTGTTTCAAACTCCTTCCTTAGTGTTTGAAGGATTGAGCGCTTCACTCTTGCATTTCCTTTGAATTTCCTCTTCATCGAATTCCAGATTTATTTAGAGGTGTTCTTCTCCAGAATAGTCTCCAAAATAGTCCTGTCAATGGCCTGAAATGGATAATTCTTCACTTTCAGATCCTTAAGCTTTAACTCCTCTAGTTTCTTTGGTTGTGCTTCAGTCACAACTACTCCTACCTCTGGCTCTGCATAACCTGTTTCAACCAAAGTCCAAAATTCCTTGGATCTTAAGAAATTCTCCATCAACATGCTTCAATGATCAAAATGATAATCAAAACGTGGTATGGATGGTTGGATGAAATTGTTATTGCTGTTGTTCGCCATCTCTCTCTCTTACTCTCTTTTGTTTTGTAAATTTCTCAAAAGCTGCAGCTTTCTCTCTCTCAGGCCTAGTGGGAGCTCTGATACCAATTTGTTAAAAACAGAGAATCAAGAACTCAGAAGAACGATGAATGAATTCTCTATATTTGAAAGCAAATGTCTGGCCTTTTATAGCCTTTATATCACTGCATGCATAACAGTATTAACTGCATCTTTAACTGATGCAACGTGATTCAAGGAATCACTCAACTAACTGCCAGTTAGACACTAACCAACTAACAAACTTACCAGACCTATTTAACAGTAATATACTAACAGTTATCGAAACTTCTCAACATAAACACCAATTCCTTAGTTTTTGTATAATGATTTTTCAAAAAAAAATTGTAAAGAAAAAAATTAAAAAACAAATTACAAAAGGATAAAGATAAGAACAAAAAGAATGGTATACATAGGCTAAGTGTAGAGTGATAAATATTCAAAGTGTAGAAAATAAAAAATAATATTTTTTAAAAAAAAAATGTAAAGAAGAAAAAAGGGAAAAACTAAGAAAATGTGATAAAAAAACAAAGATAAGAAAGCAAAAATGGTGATAAGTGGAAGAATGTATAATGTTTTCTTTTCACCTTAATTCCAACAAGTTGCTACTTTTCTTTTCTTTGTTCAAAAGTGGAAGAATTTGCTAGGAAGCAACAACTTTTTACAGCAAAGGTGACCGCAGACTGTTTTTCGACTTTTCCTTTTTCATGTTTTAAACACTAGTACTGCTAGCATATTCTTTTATGTTAAACTTGTTCATGTTTGTTTTTGCATTTCAAAAGTACTTTTGAAAAAAATTGAAAATTTTTTATTTTTTCTTTGCTTCAAATTAATATTTTTTGGGTGTTTTCTAATTATTTTGATGTGCTGATGTCAAAAATGATTTTTTTTAAAAAAATATTATTTTAATACATTTCCAAGTGAAAAGCAATCACAACCATGAACAAGTGTGATTATTTTAATACATTTTAAGAATGCAAGGCTCGAGAAGAAGTGTCAAATATGTAGTCTTATATATATATATATATATATAGAGCAATAATTTTAGCTTTCAATCATTGGATTATGTTTAAACACATTGATTATAACTAAAAGGGATTAGTGTTTTACTGTAGCGCAGGCTACTATGCACTGTAAGTACTTTCATTATGGATTGCACTGTAGCGCAGGTACTATAGGTTGTAAGTGCTTTCACTGTAAATTGCACTGTTTGGTGGAGGCATGGTGAGGCTGCAGCCTGCAGGCTCCAAGCACCTGGCTTAAGGCACGCCCCCTCGGGCTGCGGACACCTAGCACTTGGGTTGTCAGGCATGGGCGTTGGGCAATCCATGCGCGCCTGCCTACGCCCTTAACTGCAGCCACCTGGCGCTAGGGTTGGTCGAGGTCCTAGCATGCAGACACATGGCACGAGGTTTGCTCTGCCTTGAGCCTGGGGTCTGCAGATTCGCGAGGAAGGGTCTGCAACCCGCGAGCCTGGGGTCTGCAGATTCGCGAGGCAGGGTCTGCAATCCTGAGCGCCTGGCCAGCAGACCCGTGCGGTGCAGGACCCAAATAGCCTTGGGTCCGGCCAGTGCAGGACCCAAGATAGAGAACCCAAAATAGCCTTCGGTCCTTCAGTGTACAAATGCCTAGTGCAAGACCCAAATTGCTTTGGGTCCTGCCGTGTGTAGGATCCAAGATAGCCTTGGGTCATGGGCAGTGCAGGACCCAAAATAAACCCAAGTCATGGGCGGTCCTGACCTGGGTCATGCCCGGTGCAAGACCCAAATAGCCTTGGGTTCTGCAATATACAGGACCCAAAATAGCCTTGGATCCTGCTGGTGTTAGGACCCAAATTTTTTATGAAAATAAAAGGTGAGTCTGCGGCGTAGCACGGACCACCTAACTAATTTATAGCTAGAATAGGTTTGAAAGGTTTTTAAATTAGACACAATGATGTTTTTTTTATTGTTTTTTCTAATTAATTTTGGATTTTAATTACTTTTTCTACTTAACTTTGAGTTGAGTTCTTTTTATTATGTTGGTTTTTATCTTTATATAAATAATTAATGTGTTATTTTTTCATCAGATTATTGAGTTAAAAATTGTTTAGAAAATATCAGAGTTTTCTCATTCTATTTTTCTATAGTTTAGAGTTTAAGAATTCTAATTTTTGTACATTGTGTCGGATACAAAGCCTGATACTTGAGAATAGTGTAAGATGCTAATTAAAGCAAGAATGTTTATATACTCGAATCAAATTTTAAATAATTTAATGAAGATAAGCAATTATATGGACGGACTTTCACATTTTTAAGTAAGAACTTTAAGAGTGTGTGTGTCTTGTCTTGTCTTGTCTTGTCTTCAAGATGTGAACGGAAGCATATATATCCTTAATCTTCATCATACAACCTTTCAAATTACTGCAGTTTGATACAAAAAATTACATAAGTTGTGATTTGCACTCAATTCTTTAATAGGAAAGATTTTTCTATTTGAATTTTTTGAGATTTCATACTACCTTATCCTTTATCCTTTATGTTAGAATTAATTAAGCCTTGCTTTGGGGCATTTGTGTCTTTTCATTATTTTTTTAAATCATGAAACTAACCTTTATCTCATAATTTATTTAGGCTTGATTTAGGGAAAATTTCGTGTTTTCATGTGGGTTTTTTTAGTTATAAGCAAGTTATTTAAAGGGTAGATTGGTCATTTAAAGTGATTAAAAAATAAAATAAAAAATAGAAGTTGTCAGGCGTGTGGGAGAGGCCATCCCTCTTTGGCGGTCCGTGCGCCTTCATAGGATAACCAAAAATTTTCTCCAGCCGTGTCATTAGATTTCTTATGATGTCCTCTTCCATCTCAGGCAACACATGTTGCTTTTTGATGGATGGATTTTTTCCGGAGATGCTTTTTTTTTTTCTCTCCTTAAGAGATTCATCCCTAGCATTTAAAATTTTAGGACAATCCCCTTGGTTAGGTATACTTGCATATCGGTCCTTATTCTTTTGATTTGTTAATTTTTATCCTTGATGTTTTCGTAATTTTTTTTTATTTTTTTTCAATTGCATCCTTCAATCTAGAATTTTTATTTTTTAATTTTTCAAATTTGGTCTTGGTACTTTTTTTTCCTTCATTTTTTCTTGCCTTTTTTTGTAAACTTTCAATTGTTTTCAATTTTATCCTTCAATCAAGATTTTTAATTCGTTGAATTTTTTAGATTTGGTCCTCATTCTTTTAGTGGTTTTTTCCTTTTAATTATTTCTTGGAATTTATTTTTCTTTTTAATTTAGCCCTACAATCCAAAATTATCGACCCTCTCTTTTTTTTTTCTTCTTCAAATTTTACCCTCATTCTATTAATTTCTATTTTTTCTTTTAATATTTTTTTGTGATTGTATTTTTTTTTCAATTTCATCCTTTAACAGTTGATTTAAAAAAAAAAATTGGAATTGTGGTTTTTCCGGATTTGGTGCCTCCAATCAAATAGCTTGGGTCACGAGTTTTATAAGTTGTCATGGGTTCCCGTATTTTTTTTAGACTTTTTTCTCTTTTTTTATCTCATTACTTGACATGGTTTTTTTAAAAAAAATAGGCTTCATGGTTTTCTTCGTTTTCCTTTTTATAGAGTTTTCCCGATTTCATGACCTGGCTCGTGAGTTTGACAGTTTAACTTAGGTATCTACACTTTTTTTTCCTTTTAATAACTTTTTTTTTCTTTTGGACCATTTTGTGTTGTTGAGTATTTAATTTATTGAGAATTGATTTTTTTGGTTTTTTCATATTTGATGCTTTTGATCAAATGACCTAAGGCACGGGTTTTATAAGCTAACAAGGGTTGACATTGTTTTTTTTTTTTTGTACTTATTTTTGTTCCATATCATAATTAGACATTGATTTTAAAAAAAAAATAGGTTTCATGATTTTCTTCATTTTTCTTTTGTTGTAAGGTTATCCCGGTCTTATAACTTGACCTGTGATTTTAGTGAGTTGAAACGGGTGGTCTCAAGCCTTATTTTCTTTTTGCTTATAATTGTTATTTTTCTAATCCTTTTCATCTCATAATTCAACATTCAACAATGGTTTTTTTTAAAAAAAAGTTGGTTTTGTTACTTTTTTTATTTTAATTTTTGTCGAGTTATTCATGTCTCATACCCTGACTGTAAGTGAGAATCATTAGCAAATACAGTATATTATGTAGCAAAATGATGATGTTGATTGTAAGTGCCTCCTAATCACATCATGCCTGAAGCCTTTGGTGGGAAAAGCTAAATTTCAGTTTAGCATTGTGCAGTCAAATATAATAGGAAAGATTTTTTTATTTGACTTTTTTGAGATTTCATACTACCTTATCCTTTATGTTAGAATTAATTAAGCCTTGCTTTGGGGCATTTGTGTACTTTCATTATTTCTTGAAATCATGAAACTAACCTTTATCTCATAATTTATTTAGGCTTGATTTAGGGGCAATTTCGTGTTTTCATGTGGGTTTTTTTAGTTATAAGCAAGTTATTTAAAAGATAGATTGGTCATTTAAAGTGACTAAAAAATAGAAGTTGTCAGGCGCGTGGGAGAGGCCATCCCTCTTCGGCTGTCCGTGCGCCTTCATACGATAACCAAAAATTTTCTCCAGCCGTGTCATTGGATTTCTTATGATGTCCTCTTCCATCTCAGGCAACACTGCATTTTGATGGATGGATTTTCTCCAGAGATGTTTTTTTTCTCTTTTCTCTCTCCTCCTTAAGAGATTCATCCCTAGCATTTAAAATTTTAGGACAGTCCCCTTGATTAGGTATACTTGCATATCGGTCCTTATTCTTTTGATTTGTTAATTTTTATCCTTGATGTTTTTGTAACTTTTTTTTATTTTTTTTCAATTGCATCCTTCAATCTAGAATTTTTATTTTTTAATTTTTCAAATTTGGTCTTGATACTTTTTTTTCCTTCACTTTTTCTTGCCTTTTTTTTTGTAAACTTTCCATTATTTTCAATTTTATCCTTCAATCAAGATTTTTAATTCGTTAAATTTTTTAGATTTGGTCCTCATTCTTTTAGTGGTTTCTTCCTTTTAATTATTTCTTGGAATTTATTTTTCTTTTCAATTTAGCCCTTCAATCCAAAATTATCCACCCTCTCATTTTTTTTTCTTCAAATTTTACCCTCATTCTATTAATTTCTATTTTTTCTTTTAATATTTTTTTTTGTGATTGTGTTTTTTTCTTTTCAATTTCATCCTTTAACAGTTGATTTTAAAAAAAAAATTGGAATGGTGGTTTTTCCGGATTTGGTGCCTCCAATCAAATGGCCTTGGTCACAAGTTTTATAAGTTGGCATGGGTTCTGTATTTTTTTTTAGACATTTTTTTCTTTTTTGATCTCATTACTTGACGTTGGTTTTTTTTAAAAAAATAGGCTTCATGGTTTTCTTCGTTTTTCTTTTTATAGAGTTTTCCTGATTTCATGACCTAGCCCGTGAGTTTGACAGTTTAACCTAGGTATCCACACTTTTTTTTTCTTTTGGACCCTTTTGTGTTGTTGAGTATTTAATTTATTGAGAATTGATTTTTTTGGTTTTTTCATATTTGGTGCTTTTAATCAAATGGCCTAAGGCACGAGTTTTATAAGCTAACAAGGGTTGACATTGTTTTTTTTTTTTTTGTACTTATTTTTGTCCCATATCATAATTAGACATTGAATTTTTTTAAAAAATAGGTTTCATGATTTTCTTCATTTTTCTTTTGTTGTAAGGTTATCCCGGTCTTATAACCTGACCCGTGATTTTAGTGAGTTGAACCGGGTGGTCTCAAGCCTTATTTTCTTTTTGCTTATAATTGTTATTTTTCTAATCCTTTCCATCTCATGATTCAACATTCAACAATGGTCTTTAAAAAAAATTAGGTTTTGTTACTTTCTTCGTTTTACTTTTTGTCGAGTTATTCATGTCTTATAACCTGACCCGTAGGTTAAGTTGGTTGGCCCGAGCAGCCTGATGTCTTTTTTTAACTTATAATTGTTATTTCTTCTTCTTTTTTATGTTTAATTTTTTTTTTAATTTAATCCGTCAATAAATTGGTTAGTTAAAAATTGAGCTTCAAGGTTTTTTCAAGTTTATTGTTCCTGGTCAAATAACTCGGGTTAATAATTTGGAGCAGGTTCTTGAACTCATGGAATTTAATAATAGATGACATTAGTTACATGGTTTATATATACTCTTAGAATTTATGAGTGCAGTAACAGAACTCGAAAGTTAAATGCAAGAATCAATGTGGGCTATCTCCAAAAGAAACTTGTTTCTTTCCTTCTTCTTCTTCTTGCCTTTTTTTTCCCCTGACAAGTCTGAATTTTTTTAAAAAGTAATGGTGTAAGACCTAAATTTTTGGCCCCAACCTAAGCCCAAGTCAGCCCAAACCCAACTTAAGTTAACCTAGGAATTTAAGGAAGAGTTGCAAGAGAATTACTTTTCTCTCTTCTAATTCTTGTAGCCGTCGTGACCCTCCCCTCCTCAAATCTAAGATTTTAGTTTTTGATCTTGAGTTTTCGGTTCAAGAAAGGTGAAGTAGCAAGTAAGTGGTTCTTTTTCATATTACTTTTGATTATAGTTTGTTTATGGAATGATTAAAGAAGAGATTGGGGTTTATAATGCTTAGAAGTTTATGTTGTTAAGAATGATTTATGATTATTAAGGGTTTAATATTAGGTGATTAATTAGTATGTTGATAGAAATAAGAATTTGTGAGTTGATTTGTTTAAATTAATTCTTATGGGGTTAAGAAATTTATTTTTACCTTGCTGGAAAATCTGGACAGAATGGTCTTGAGGTTGAAGATGACCAAATTTTATTTTGGTCCTTGATTTATGAAAATTTCAGTTTAGTCCCTAAACTTTGGAAAAATTACAATTTGAACCCTAAATGTATTTTGAGATTCTGGACAGTGTTATTATGAGGTTAAGGATGATGAATCTCAATATGATAATTGATTTGGAATATTTTCAGTTTGGTCCCTCAATTTTGGGAATTTACATTTTAGTCCCTAAACTTTATAAAAATTACAGTTCGGTCCCTGGTTCGTTCTAGACAGAATTAAGGATGGTTTATGGGTGAAATTTCAGTATGGTTATGTATTTACAGTTTGGTCCAGTTTTGGTAAAATTACGTTTTGGTCCCTGTTTTGGATAATTGTCGTTTTAGTCCCTAAACCTATGAGACTAAGCCTGGTTTTCTTTTATGCATTGGAATCTTTTATTTGTGTTGTTTTGAGTTGCTTTTGAGTATATTTTATATATTTATTGTAGGTTCTCCTAACGATTCTCAATAGGTTTTTCGAGTCTTTCATTTGATATTCCTTTTAGTTCTATATTTTCCGGGTGAGTGGGATAATCTTTAATATGCATATAATATAAATAAATATGTATGTTGATTATACGATGAGTACAACCAGTAAATTTCTTGAATATTTATATATATTGCTCTATTTTCCGAGTACTCATTTATTCTTGAATTTACACTCGCAATCTGTCGAACTAAATTCTATTTGATATGATATACGTTTCTTTGATGATTATGTGAATATCTATTATGTCTTGATATGGGACTTGTCAGTAACTCCATGCTAACGGAGAGTAGTTAGCCTATGTGCACATAGTATTCTGTATACCTAGCTGGTGAGAGAGGCATTAGCCTGTGGCGACTGATCATCCCACAGTGGTCACCTTCGGGTGTCATCTGGTCATTTTTTAGTGTCATCTGGTCACCTTTGAGTGTCATCTGGTCACCTTCGGGTGTCATCTGATCTCTGACATGTATTCCACTACGTTATGATAATATGTTTAGTATGTATATGTATATGTATATGTATATGTATATCAAGATAAATCATCTTACAAACTATTAATATCTAGAATATCTAAAATGTATATTAAATATTATTCTCTCACTGAGTTAGTTGAACTCACCTCTCATTCTTAATATTATTTCAGGTTATTAGTTTCTTGTAGAGTGTTCCTGCTTCTTCAGTTTTGGTCGGTATGCCTTGCTTGTTTTGCGAGGCTTTCCTTTTAGTTTTGATTCGATATCTTAGACGCTCCATTATTACCTTATTTTATTTAAGTTTGGATTTTGACAATGTAATGAGTATTATGGATTATTGTTTTTGTTTTAATTACTGGTGAGGAGTTTTAAACTATCTTTTGGTTTCATCAGTTTTGAATAATATAATATTTCTGAAGATTATGAAATGCTGCGTATTTTTGAATAAATTGTTCTTTTGATATGTCTGTTTTGAGGCTTAGCGTAGGTGGGGTGTCCTTTCGACACCGCTCCTGCGTTGCCGGTCATGGACTCGGGATTCGGGTCGTGACAAATGGAAGCAACGAGGTTTATAGCGTCTTAGTCACGATACAAGTGACCTAGCTAGAACCTATTTGGTTTTGTGTTTTAAAAGCGTTTTTGAAAAAATTTAAAATTTTTTTATTTTTTTATTTGCTTCAAATTAATATATTTTTGGTGTTTTTAGATCATTTTGATGCGGTGATATTAAAAATGATTTTTTTAAAATAAAAAAATATTATTTTAATATATTTCTGAGTGAAAAGCACTTTAAAAAACAACCGCAACCATATTCTTAAACATGCTAAGAGCAGCTAAAACCTGCACAAGACATGTACACAAAGAAAGGAAAAGAAAATAAACCAATGCATATCTGCAGAAACCAAACACACTAGCAACCCACAGTAAACTTGCAGAATTCCAAGAAGTGAAGAAACGTCAAAGATATACAATATTCCTACTTTACCATTGTCTATCAGATAAAGATTACTAAAACATGGGTCAGTTTATTAAACAAGTTAATATATTATTTTAATTGATTTTTATTTTTTATATATATAAAAAAATAACCTAGGCACAATGGTCTCTCTTAAGCAACATGCATGAGCTTTTTTTATTAGCTATTTATGGGTTTTTGGCCCCTTTTATTTTTTTCATCTTTTGATTATTTTTTTCAATTTTATTATTTAATATAGAATTTTTAATTCATTTAAGTTTTTTAACCATTTTTTAATATGGACTTTTAAAAAAAAATTATTCCAATTTCATCCTTTGATTTGAGATTTTTATTTAATTTTTATCCTTTGATATTGAGTTAATTTTTTTTCTTTAGACGTATCAAGTGAACAAGATCATATCAGAACAATTCTCACATAATTTAATTTAAAACCTGAGCTAAATAAATAATCAGGTTAAGATTTTTTAAGTTTGAACCGCTATAACGAGTTTCATGACAATATCGAAAAGTTTTCAGCAATCTAAATATTATTTTTTTATGTTTAATTTTTTTTTATCTAAGCCACAGTGAGAGCGCTACCAATAAACTAGTAATTATCTAAAAAAATCATTTATTCATATCAATATCTATTGAATTCAAATTAAATTATATATTTACTTGTAGAACTTTCCTTTGTATCCAACAAAAATTTCCATACGAAAATACAAGTATTGAAAACCTTACAGTCTTTGGTTCATGCATTTTAATTTATTTATTATTTATCCTTAGCTTAGTAGACGAGTTGAATCCCGTACATTAGAGTTACTTTAATGGTGATCCCCCCCCCCCCCCCCCACCCCTAAAGTATTCATTAAAGTTATTGAGAGCCTTGAGACCTCGTATAATTCTTAAATGTTATTACTAATTGTGAAACAGACCATTTATTACAACCATTTCAATTCTAACAATAGCACTAGGATGATGAAGCACTAGTGAAGCTTTCATTTATTTTTAATTTTTTAGTTTTTGAAATTTCAACGACTTAAATGGATCAAGAAGCACAGGACCTTACATCAGTGAGAATGGAGGGTTTCGCACTTTCTGGAACATCTTCCATAAAAAAACAAGTTCATGACTAGAGAATTTGGCCAAGTTTACAGCAGCTTAGTTATGAACACATGAAAAAGACTGTAAAGGAGAAACTAAAACAGAGATGTCTCCAGCAATGGTGTCAATGTAGTTGTCAGAATGGTTCTGGTGAATGAGAACAGAGGCGAGTTGCTTACAGTCAGTCTCAAGAAAAAAATAATTCTCTGAAACCCCAGGGCGGTTGCTAATTGAATGCCATACAAAGCACCACAAGCCTCGCCTAGGAGAATCGAAATGCTGCTGCCTTGTACTTTTCTGAGCACTAACCATAGCTTGAACAGCACAGCCTCCGATAACCACCCCCAGGCCACATCCTGGTGGTGATAAGGAAGGATGCATCAGTGTTGATCTTGAAGACATCTACAGGAGAAGGGCGCCAAGTCGAGTCCTCCTGACCGCGAGAACCAGCAGCGTCTTGGGAGGGGAGCAACTGACAAGATCCCATTTCTGTCAATTGATTTATTCTGAAAGTGGCAAACGTTAGTAGAATGCCAAATAGCCCATGCAGTCAAGGCACCAAGTTATTTACATTTCTTTTAACCATGTAGGCTCTACCGATAGCCCATGAGCCGTCCAATCGATATTTTTTATTAACAAAGGAAAGGAATTAACTTCAATTGTTTAGTATAGTCAAGGATTAAAAGCATTAAAAACCAATAATATTCCTGTATGCATCACATTGTTACACAACTATTTGTAGATACACAAGACGCCACAGCTAACTTGGAGATGGAAAATGCACCCTGGCAAGGGCGTATTCTTTCCCAGCTATCCAAACACCAGTTTGTGACCATTGCACATCCTCCCAGTCAAGATTCTCCTCCAATACCTCATCAAACATACCGATAGGCTGACACTAACTTGGAGATAGAAAATGCACCCTGGCAAGTGCGTATTCTTTTCCAGCTATCCAAACACCAGTTTGTGACCATTGCACATCCTCCCAGTCTAGATTCTCCTCCAATACCTGATCGAACATACCGATGTGCCAGTCAGCCAGAAGGCTAAAGAACTGAAGAAAAAACTATCTACAAGCAACAATCTACAAACAAGAAAAATGAGTTTCTTCTGCACTGTCTCCTTAATCATTCAACCTCGAGATAATAAGCCCAACTTCAACATCTAGATATGAAGGGAAGTTGCTAGGGGAAAGAAATTGAAATGAAGTACCTCAACATGTTCAAGGGGCAATGGGATCCCAACTGACCGCATGACCTTCTGTGGTAGTGGTTTCTTACATCTAGACCACCGGAAAATGTCAATAAGAACATTATCAGAGTCAGTCTTCTCTCCATTTGAGGAATGAGGGTGGTGATTATGGGATTTCTCTGTCTCTTCATGCACCTGCAAAGCCTGTGTTGCTTTGACCATTTTCTCTCCAGTAAAACAGAGCTCATACCTTCACATAAAAATAAAAATTTACCAACACAACATGAACCTCGTGATTTCAATAAGGGTTTTATTTATTTATTTATTTTTTTTTTTTTTTTTGGGGGGGGGGGTGTTCCAACTTATTGGCAAGCAAGTTTCCTAGTCCCATTAAAGGTTTCCTACGTGCCAGAATTGTATCCTTCTTTCATTCTTTTGCCCAACCCACTACACCTTAAATTTACACGAGGCGGCTGTTCTTTCCATGATGATAAAGAACTTAAAATTAGGCATGCAATGAATGCAGACTGCATGGGGAGAGGGAAACAAAATGGTGAATAGCCATGCTTTATCTATAAATATTAGAGATATGAGTAACACATGAAAAACATAAGATACAGAAACAAAAACAATTTACAGGAAGACAACAAATGTGCCTCCAAAACCTAGGTGCATTAGTGCAGTATCAAGTTGACAGGCAAAAAGGAAAACAAGAAAATATGAGTACCTGCATGAATGTGTTTCTAAATATAGAACCTCTCCCTTCTTCAAACGTGCAGAAGTATAGAGAGGCTTTTTCAGACCCTTGTCAGCAACGATACTAATGCTGTATTTTATCCTGGTACATTATGCAGGCATCAAAATTGACACGCAACATTTTAGTAATTGATAAGCGAAGAAATAAGATAGATACAGACAACAGCACCAACAAGAAAAAGGAAATTTATAAACATCTCGCAACGCAATGCAAATTAGTGTCCTTGCATTTATCAAAATAATAGACAACAGTGTCATGGAAACATAAAGAAAAGAAATGTCAGAAAAGAGTTTATTGTGTGAAATGAGGAGCTTAGGAGGGAAAGGAAAGTTGGCATTTCCTTTTTGACTTCTCTGATGATAATCAGACTTTTAAACTCCAGATAAGTATGACTATTGAATGGAAACTCTGGAGAGTTGATCGAGTGACATATTTTGTACTGAAACAACTAAATAAAAACTACAGATTGAGGGTTAGGCACATACGGTAAACTGATGCCATAACCTTTGTTGACTCTGCAACAATGGAGGATATTTGATGTGTTACTAAAAAAGAGGCTTAAAAAGCATTAGCAAACTTGGTAGCCTTAGTTTTCCTAAACCAAAAAAATCCCATACAGAAAATAACAATAATCCCCTAAAAGCCTATCAACTTCAAAACAATATCTTGAAAAGATATCTTCACAGAATAGATAATTGCATTTGGTTTGGGTGAATTTGAAATAAGCTCTCTATGAGATCTACGTTGAGAGTTGTTCTAAAGAAAATAAATGTCCAAACCCTTTTTTTTCTCTCCATGCTTAATCAAAGAAAGAATTTAATCCAAACACGAACAGTTATAATCTATTTCAAAGAGATATGATAAAAATCTATGCTGTCATGTGAAGAAACTGTGTTACATCACGTAGTTGATACAGGTCAATCATCACATCTTTATTGTAGCCTTAGGCTCGTTAAGAGCAAGGCCCACAGGGTCAACAATTACTAGCACAATAAACATACATATGCATTTAAACAGCATGCTATTGATACTTCCATTAACAACTACATGCAATGGATATCACTGTTGATAAAACTCAAAGCCACTGGCTTAAGAACCATTTTCCTCAATGACAAAACCAAATTCTACTTTCCAGAAGACATAAATATCTCCAAGTACCATATAGTTCCGAAAAAATGCAGCATATCACAGTTATCAAAAAGATCTGGAGTCTACCATGGCTCATTGCATAGGTTGTACTGTATTGTAACTTCACGCACAAATCTCTGTTGCCGCAATGCATTCTGTACAAGGAAAGCCATCTTAATGTAAGTAGATCCAAGTAGTGGGAAAAAAGAGTGCTTGGTCATAAACAAATATTTTAGCTTTTCTTATAAGTAGTCACAGACATAGGATTACCATTGCAATAAGCTAAATCATAAGTCGTAAAAGAAAAAGGACAAGAAGCACGCCTATGATACATATACCTGTTGTTACTTAGCATATGTGGGAACAGGTAACAAAAATTATCTAACAGAAAATTGCTTAATAAAAAACTGTATACAGAATATGGAAACAAAATGCAAAGACGTAAAAGCTAAGACCATAAACCCAAGGGGTATTGGAAGAAATATGGCAATGTCATACCGAAGCTGCTGCGCGGGTGGTCATTGTACGTTCAACAACCACAGGTGCAAGGGTGGGTTCAACTGCTGATGTGTGTGTAAGACAGGGCTCAAGATCAATGGTTCCACCTCCTTTCTGAAATAAACAAGAAAACAGAAAGAAGCATGATTAAAGGCTGTCTATTAGGAAAAAAAACAACAAACAGCAAAAGCAGCAAGAAATATTAGTGAAGATTGGTAATAGCAACGTTATTATAATACCCTCTAGATCCAGGAAAAATGAACCTACAGACATTTCTGATGTCCTTGATAAATTGCAGAGAAAAATAGACACTATAACTAAAATTGTGAAAATTGTTCAGCCACCTTCACGATGCAGCAACGCTCAACACGGTAACTACAACCGATTCCAGCTCCCCAGGCACGTGAGCGAACATTATTTCTCAGCATAGAGGTGTAGCCTAATGCACATGTCAAAGTTAAAGTGTCAAAAGTAGAGCATAAATATTAATGACACACGAGGAGAAATGCAATACTAGCAAGAAAAATATAAGCAAGTACTTCATTTAGGTTTCTTATATAGCTATCTACTAAAATAAGTATTTTCTTTTGACATTTGAAATTTGACAAAGAACACAATCAAGTATGTCAAATTTTTGTAAAGAGCTTTAGTTATCTTGTTGGGAATGTGACTTTGCATCCTTGTGATTCACTTGTTCAAATATAGATATGGATTAATGCATACCAGATTGACATCACAAAATCAATAGTACTATGCCAATCCCCTACACCATTTCAATGTTGACTAGGCTTCAACCAAAATTCAAAATTCTCAGTCCATCTATATGATTTCATTGTTTAATTCTTAATGTTTTAAATTTTAGCTGACAAACTTTCTAATGTAAAACTTCAACAAACAACACAAAATTCATTCTGAAGAGAAACATATACACACAAAAGTTTAAACAGATAGCTGTATCCAGATATGTAACATTTACATGTACAAATTATTTGAATGCATTATGATGCGAAAGATATTTAGAAAAGCAGTATCATAAAGTACGATAGACAAAAGGGGGCTTACTATCTTGTGGAGGCAACACTCTTATAGTAGCACATAACTCTTGGATGGCAGGTGGAGGAGGAGAAGCAGTGGGACGGCAGTAGCCTGTATGCATGAGAACTGCAACAAAGTTGCATCAACAATATTGTTTCTGTTCACATATCAACATATTCTACAATTAATACTGTCCATCATATCACACATACCAGCAACAAGATCAGAATCATCTGTGTATATATCCGTCCCCCATAATTGTCCACCTCTTACCTGCACTTAATGAATTTAGGAACTAACATGGGAATATAAATATTTAATAGTTAATAACAAGCATGAAGGTAGCAAATGCAGAGCAGAAATCCTGTAACATTAGAACTAGAATGACATCTAATTGCTCTTATACAGCAATCCCAATGTACATATAGAGGCCTCTTCTCTTCTAAAGAAAATTGATTGTTTCACCCTTCACACTACAAATTTGTACAAATCAGAACATAAAAGGCACCCACCCACTTATATACAAGTTACCTAACAACAAATTGAAATTAAAAATTTAAGACTAGCCATATCTTACAAAAATTCAGTTTGCGGACACAAAACACACTCAAACAAGTACAAGGAAACAAACCCCACACAATCCATCTCATCATTCAATTCTAAACCACCCACAACTTGCAGGTAAAGGCTAATGGAGATAAAGTCACTAACTTCACATCATTAAACTTGTACAATTGAATCATACTCTACTAAGAAATCCTCATTTGACCAATTTAAAAGTTCTGAAACTTTCCAAGGACGCTAATGGATATTTGGTTAGTTGTTAGAAACCTACAATTCACAATTTGATTATTATGATTTGTCTGGATTTATGTGGTGAATCACAGATGTACAGATTTAACCGAATCATGCGATTCATTGAATTTTACAAGTCAAACAGCACGCAAGTAGCTAAACCCCTGTCCCTGACCCCCTTAGCATTTGTGCAGGCCCCATAGGGCCAAGGGGAAATACATTTTCAAAAGAAACAAAGGAAGAAGGATGCAAGAAAAAGTAAAGCATATGATGCAAAACAAGCAAGAGTGTCAACTATTATATACAGTAGCATGCTCTTACTTGGCGATTTGTAGCAGTAACATGTTCTGCTGGTATTCGAATTTCAAGAGTGGGGCCCTTATGACTACTTTCACCATTTTTATCAGATTGAGATGATTCATACTCCTTCCATAACTTTATCAGCTCTTGCATGCATTCACCAACTTTATAAACAACAGAGGATACCTCAGATTTGCCTGAGCATCAGAAACAAAACTCAATAGCTATATAAAGGAAATTGGGTAACTTGTGAACTTTGATGTTATCTCGAGCTTTTTAATCATTCATCAGGAAGCACTAATATGTTTACCAAAAGAAGCAGTTCATGACAGCAAAGACCAGGAGTTGTTGACAAAAACTACTCATTCCTCCTGACAAATAAACTTAAAAAAAGCCCAAGGAAACTACCTCTTAACAGAAGCTCAAGAATATATTATACGGAAGCACAAAAGAAAAGGAGAAAGGTAAAATAAAAGGCAACACCTCATTCTGGTATATCCAATGCATTAAGAGAGTAGAAAAAGAAAGAAAGCAAAAGGAAAATCTAAATATGCAATGATAGCCAAATATTTCAGTTTTAACATTCCAATCAGTACTCAGAAGGAGCTCCCTTCACTCAACTCCCCTGCAACCTGCTGCACGCTTACATAAAAGGAAAAACAAGATTCATACTGCAATACAGTTTTACAAAGCTGAAAATTCAGGTTAACCAAAAGGTTTTGCCCAAAAGAAATAAAAAGCAGCAATCAACATTCAGATAACACCGATTGTGAATAGAGAATCATTAGCAAATACAGTATATTATGTAGCAAAATGATGATGCTGATTGTAAGTGCCTCCTAATCACATCAAGCCTGAAGCCTTTGGTGGGAAAAGCTAAATTTCAGTTTAGCATTGTGCAGTCAAATATAATAACTAAACTCTTTCCATTATGGTAAAAGAAACCAACTCACAGACTCCAATAACCATATCGCAAATAAAGTTCCAGCTTCATAAAATGGAATAAATCAGCTTACCTTGACATCTGCAAGAAAGAGAAACTTAGTTATAATGCATTCAGACTAAGTTCCATAAAACTCTTGAATTGTTGAAGTGAAATCATGCTTAATTTAAACAATCTAAAAGAGCCAACAATCTAAAGAATTCATGCAAAGCGAAGTTTAGTTAAGGGTTTCAACACCATTAAAAGTAATATTATCTTCAGAAAGAAAATATAATTGTACGATAAATCTCTACACAATTAGCTCCAATAACAGCAGTTTAGACATGCATGTCAAATCATTTAAAGCAAATTTCCACATGGTAGACAATTAGCTCCAACAACAGCAGTTTAGACATGCATAACAAATATTTTACAGCAAATTTCCACATGGTAGTTGTCAATAATCCAAAATCAACCATATGGACAACATACTTCCACTTAAAACAGTAATAACATACCCTTCAGTGTCCTGGGTATGGGACCTAAAACGGGGTTCACGACTTGCCACTTGTGAGCTACCCCTAGGCCGAAGCATCCTCCTGCGCTGTTGGACTCCATAGTTAAAAACTTCTCTTTCTCTTTCACTAATCCTTTCCCCATCCGCAAATCCATCATCGGATTCTTTGCCAAACATCCTGCTTCCCTTCTCAGGTCTATCTCCTTCTATGTCAGCTTCTCTTTCTTTCTTTCTATCTTTAGCTTCTCTATCAACATTTTTCCAGTTATCAAAATCTTTCTGTTTTTTTGGCTCTAAAACTGGATTTTCCTGTTCTGAGATTCTGACAGTTCCATCTGCAGATTCCTTTTCATTGTGCGAACTCTCTTTTTCAGCTCCAGCTCCTGATTCTCTCTTTAAGTGGTCCTTCTCCCTCTCTTTTAACCTTTCCCTGTCTTTTGACAGGTCCTTCCTCTCCCGCTCCCACCTCTCTGCTTCTCTCTCTTCCTTCACTGACTCCTTGCCCTCAGCACTACTGTTGCCTACTTGCATGTTTCCTCTTCGGTCGCTTCTTTCCTTATCTTTGTCTCCCCATTCCCGGTGCTTTAAATCTTTCCGCTTCCTATCCTTGTCTTTAAATCTATCCTCACCTTTTGAATCAAGTTTATTTTCACCAACTGCCTCATGAGCTTCCACATGATCTCTCTCCTCAATGTTAGTGCTTTCCTTTCCTATCTCAGCAGGACCTTGAGAATTACCACGTGATATAAGCCAAGGATCCACATGTCCACCTGGGGATTCCAAATATCTCTTTCCTCTATGGTATTCTTTGGATTCCTTCCAATTCACTTGACTACTTGCTGCACCAAAACCATCCTTCAGATCAATATGAGCCTCCCTGTCATGCTTTACTTCCTTATTGTCATCCCCTCTACTATCAAACCTCGCATCCTTTTCATTTTTAACACTTTGTGAATCCCTCTTTACCTCACCATACACCTCTCTTGCATCAGTCCTTGGGTCACGGTTTTCAATCCTGTGATCTCTGCTGTCCTTGGAATCCCTTGATTCAAGCCTGCTTTCAGGAGCAACATTAGAATGAGAATCCATGTGTGATTCATTTGAAGATGGCGACATTCGATACATTGAATGCAAAGGTGATCTTCTATCTGCATCTCGAGACTCAGTTCTGGAAATCTTTGCCACCCGAGCATCCGGACCCATCTCATATGGTGGATGGTACTCATTTGAAACCCCAGATGTCAGCTTAGGGTTTGAACCTGTGTCCTCATGTGGAGGGTATTTTGAAGAAGAAGAATAAACACCCTCTTCATGCGATCTTTTAACAGGAGCACCACTCATACTCTAATCAACTGTTTAACAAAATCAGTAATCAAAAAATGAAACAATAATCCTTTAATAATAGGTGAATTCACCAACTACCACCCATAGAACAATAATTAACTGTTATTTGAAAATAATAGAATCAAAACAAATCTAAATACAAAAAATATAGCTTTAAACTATTAAAAAAAAAAGAAAGCAAAATAGAGCCAATAGCACTCAGTTCAAATTGGTTTAAAAGCTTAAAACAATAAAACTATACATTAAGTTTCCAAATTTAAAAACTCAACTATCACGAGTAGCAATAGTTTATAACTTTCACACTCTCGTCAATTCAAGTGTAAAACTTCTCCTTTCTACACATAATGAGAGGAGAATAAATCAACAAAAGTTTCAAAATGAACCAACTGTCTCCTTTTCAGACTAAGAAATAAAATATTTAGGTTTTGAATCCTAAGTAGAGATATTTTTATGGAAACAAAAAAACCTAGAAACATAAACCTAATAAATCCCTACAAAACATGAAAAAAAATTGAAAATGGCAGGCAAAGAGAGAGATTTTGTTTGTTTAGCTTTTTTGTTTTCCTCCCAATCTGAGCTGTTAACTGAATCAGAAATAATAATTAAAAAAAAAAGCGATTTTACCCAAATATGTGGAGCATCACCAACTGCCACCCATTACACAAGAATTAACCTTTATTGAAAATAATAGAACCCCTCCAAATCCAAGCATGAAAAGTATATCTTTAAGCCAAAAAACATAAAAAAATGGAGTCAAAATACTCGGTTCAGACTGCTTCAAAAGCCTAAGACAACAAGTTGTCAACTTCAAAGAGCATACAGAAATGACAAGAGCTTCTAACTTTGGCATTGAAAATCATTACGCCATTCTTCAATCAAGAAAAATCTCACAATAAACCAACTTTCCCTCCCTATTTCACTACAAAGAAAAAAAAACTTGAAAAACCCAGATCAGCAATTTTTCATAGAAACATAAACCTTATAAATTCCTATACAACATTGAAAAAATTGAAAATGGCAAGACATAGGAAAAGGTCTAAGTTGCTTACCTTTGTTATGGTCGTCGTCTCAATTCCTCTCGTTCTTTCTGTGTCTTTCTCTCTCACTTTTGCTGTGTTATTTATTCGAAGTGTAGTGTTAGAACACCTTATGAATCTTTTTCTCCTTATTATTTCTATTTTCTTCTGTTACTCTAAAAGCCTAAGCCAGCCTAAGCCTATTGGGCTGGGCCCACTCTGGTTTAGCATCTGTGTTATTGAGACTCCATCCATTTTTAGGGCTTGGTCCATTAGTAGTTGACCCAATAAAACAAAACCCTACCAAAACCCACAGACAAAAGAACCATCTGAAGAAGAGAGGAAGAAGCAAAAATGTCAAGCAGGCGACTGAGGGCATTCAAGAGGTGGATGATATCCCAAGGCATTGAATGGAGCAATGACACTCTCCAATTTATCGACAACCCAGAAGAGGGAATCTCAGTGAATGCATTCTGGGATTTGAAAGAAGGAGATTTGATTGCTAAAATACCAAAAACTGCTTGCCTTACTATTAAGACAAGTGGGGCTCAAGACTTGATTGAATCTACTGGTTTGGATGGTTATTTGGGACTATCAGTGGCTCTAATGTATGAGAAGAGCTTAGGTGGGGACTCTCCTTGGGCTGGTTACCTTCAAGTCTTGCCTGACTGTGAGTGCTTGCCTTTGGTTTGGTCTCTTGATGAAGTTGATCTGCTCCTTCGTGGCACTGAGCTCCATAAGGTGAACTTCAAAGTAATTAATGGGTTGGTTTTTGGTTTAGTTTTGCTCACTTGAGTTGCTCCCAAGTACAGGTCTTTTTGTTTGCTTGTATTGGAAAAGATTTAATTTTTGTGAGGTTGAATAATTCTTCATGTTTTAATGATGGAGTTTTAGTTGTGAAGTTGATATGGCTAAAAATTTTGTAATTTATCGTGCACTTTGTAGGCAGATGGAATTGGAAAAAAAATCAATTTGTCTACTATGTTCATGTGGGATTGGATGATTGTTTGTCTTTTTAAAGATGGGATTTCAACTGTGAATTTGATTGGCTTGAGATTTTCTGGCTTTTCATCATTTGGTGATCTTTTTGTAGGCAGATAGTGAAGGAAGACAAAGCTCTTATTTATGAGGATTGGAAAGAAAGTATATTGCCTCTTTTGGATTCGCTGCCATCAAATATTGATCCAAAATTTTTTAGTGTCGAGCAATATTTTGCTGCGAAGAGCTTGATTGCTTCTCGTTCTTTTGAGATTGATGATTATCATGGATTTGGAATGGTTCCTTTGGCAGACCTGTGAGTATGCATGCCATCTCTACGATGGTTAAAATTCTTGATATGTTATGCGGTTATGGTAGTCATTCTTTTTTCTTACTCCTGGTTGTAACTTCAAATCATGCAGCTTTAATCACAAGACCGGAGCTGAGGATGTGCACTTTACCAGTACATCATCTCATTCTGAATCTGATGATGACTCTGACAATAGTGATACCGTTGACTTAGATGCTGATAATATTGGCAACAAGGAACCATCAAGCGAGCTGGATTGCTCTTCAGTTACTGGCGATGATCCCTTGGTGTTGGAAATGATTATGGTGAAAGATGTTAAAGCTGGAGTTGAGGTTTGTATCTAAATTTTATTCTTATGTCTTATTGATGATCTCAGTGTTGCCTCTTGAGTCAGTTCTTTATCACCAGTGCTTTGAATATGAACTGCAAATGTGTTGCATAATTTTATGGAAATTTCACCCTCCCTTGAATAGAGAGCTAATGCATTTATATTGTTATTTTTCCTTTGAGACCACATAAATGTTTCTGCTTTAGAGAATCAACATGTGGACCTTTAGAACTACTTTGGAGCAGTCCTTATTGTTGAATTCTACTTTGGAATAGTCCTCATTGTTGAAGTCTAAGAGGATTTTTATGTGGGTTGCAGCTGGTGAAATTGAACTGTCTGGGGTACATAGTCATTTGATTTTCTCTCCTTAACAGTTTGCGATATCATTCAAATTAGTAACATAATCCGGATCAGCAGTGTAGAAGGTGATATAATTTCTACCTCATTTAGCTCCATTGTTTTGATTCATGGTTTGGCTGATTTCATAGGAGGTCTTTCGTATATATATGTTGTGCTTTCTTATTATTACCAGTGGCATCAGGAGTTTTTATGAGCTGTCATGGTTTAATGCAATATCTGACCAGAGTCCTATTAGTTGAATTTCTTTGGATTTTGTAGTTCTCCAAGTTGCCTGTGTTCCTAGATGACTAGGTGTAGAGAACTTTTTAGCGTTGGTTGCTTCTGCAATGAGGTGATTTTAAGCTATTAAAATCAAGCGCATACATCAACTTGGTATGTCCTTAATTAAGTCATCCTTAGTTTTCTACTTTGAAGTCTCTCAGAAAACTTAATACAACAGGCACTATCTCTCTTACTACCAACTATGTTTTTTTAGTTACCATTCTGTTGGCTCTTAGAGCTGATACTAGACCAATTGATCATGTATAAAGGAAGCGCATGAATTTGACACCATGAGAAGGAAATTTTTAGTTTAAGGGGAAAATGACAAATTCAACTTATCTTTTCACTCTATCCCTAAGAATAAATGCGTCGAATGGTTTATTCATCTTGTTGAGCAGCTACCTATGCTTTCTAGGTTTTTTAGTCTTCATGGTTTAGTCATCTATGTTGAGGGGTCCTTTAAAACCCTTTTAAATCCTTGCAACCTGAGGACAATACAAGTCAATGGAAAAACAGGGACAATGAGAATGTCTTTTAAATTCTTATGTTTCTCACAGGAAATGGTGTTCAATAATTTTTACTCTGGTGCTTGGATTAGTTGGCAACCCTAATTATAATGCTTTGTTGTCACATTAGGCATGCTGTTTATAACTGCAGATAAAGTGGTCCTTTTCTGTATTTTACCAATGACTGTTGGGTATCATACTGACACCTTGTGTAATGGTTAATCAAATTTCAAGTATCATATGAGAAAGCATCTTTCTACATATCATTCCCTCATTTTATTTTGTTTCTTTTTCTGTTCCATCTCAGGTCTTTAATACATATGGTTTGCTGGGTAACGCTGCATTGCTTCACAGATATGGGTTTACAGAGCCAGATAATTCCTTTGGCATTGTCAATATTGATTTGGAATTGGTACAAGAATGGAGTTCCTCATTATTCTCTAGCAGGTTTAGTAGAGCAAGGGTATCCCTTTGGAGAAGATTGGAATACAGAGGATGTGACAGCCAGAGTGCTGAATACTTTGAGATATCATCTAATGGGGAACCGCAAATTGAGTTGTTGATTTTATTGTATATAATATTGTTGCCAGAGGATACTTATCGCAAGTTGGATCTTGCAGTCTCAGCTGCAAATAACTACAAAGGATCCATTGACACAATTTTATTCGAAAAATGGAATATTACATGGGATAAAATCTCAGAAATGAGAGCAGACTTGTTGCTGACAGAAAGTGTATGCAATGCTCTTTTGTGGCTTGCTGATAAGAGGGAGAGTTTATATGGCTCAAGTTCAATAAAAGATGATATTGAAGCACTGGAAAAATGTTGTACTAAAGAGAGAAAGCTATACCATTCGCTGGTATTGCGCGCGAGTGAAAGGAGGATTCTCGAGAAACTTAGAACCTATGCTGCTGTTGGTGCTCGTTCCCATTCCTCTTTAAAATCCATTCAGAGAGAACCCAAGAGGAAGAGATCTAAGAGGAGCTGAGGTGCAATACTTTTTTTCCACTTTTATAGATGTCTGTCATGTATTCTTTGTTTCTTATCCGCTTCCAAACAACTTTGGTGCGCTCCCTCGGAAAACTGAGGTGTTTTCTTTTATGAGCATCAGAGATAGTTCGGACAATAACACGATTATTGGCACTGGATGGCTGAAGCACTTAACGCGAGTTCTTACTTGAACATGTCCCATTTGCTGGATGATTGTACCATTAATTTCTTTCCAGATATCTGATCTGATTTTTTATCCGCCTTTTGTTGTATTTTCCTTGATCCTTATTGACATCAGTTTGTTTGATTGAAGTGAACTAATAAAACTTGTTTCTGGATTATGAAAGTTCATATATATTTTGATCTTATTTTAGGACTTGTCAAATCAAAATGTTTCAATTTGACTAAAATAGGCCACTTCTTGTTAATTGTCTGGTCATTCTGGTGCTCTCTCTTGTCTCTTCCTTTCGTTTCTCTTCCTAATTGCCTCATTTCAAATGCCAACGCTATTTCAGAGTTTCTCTTGTGTACTTTCCATATATTTATTTAGTTTTGGATAAGAGCTAGCTAATAATCCATGCTAGCTAGCAGGCATTCGTTTGCAGGACTTAATTATATTAATAAGCTACAAGGTAATACATTATCGAATGTTTCTTATTCGATTTGTTGTTTCTTATAAATATAATATGATCACCACATGCTAATCTAGACTATCTCTTAGCTAACATAATTCTATATGGTTTTGGTGTGTGGAGGGTTTTTAGCCAATCAAAGATTCATGTTTCAAGATATATCAAATAATTACGAGCTTGATTCGCTCACGGTCTGTAAAACCGTTTGGACAAGTAGATTATGGCAAAAAAAAAAAAAAAAAAAAGGTCCAGTTGATATAGCAGAGAAACTGTAGTGAAGACAGAGAACTGAAGCGTGTTATATGAATATGGATACCCAACAAATATTGCATTATCCACCACAGTACTATACATTAGTCCAGCCTTTTTTCTTTTCTTTTCTTCTTCTTTTTTTTTTTTTTTTTTTTTTTTGAGGAAAATGTAAGCTTTATAGAAAAAGGAAAACTACTACATCATCTTCAATCTCAGTAAGAAGATTGTCTAAAAAAGGGTTCTCAAAAAGATGCTGATCTTCGTGCAAAACTTATGCGCCATATCAGATATGAAGTTTGAGAATTGATTTGAAGTTTTTATCTTAAATTGAAACCCTTACGGGACAAGGCCGATATCTCCATATGGCCCGAGGAACCATAGCTGCCTTTTCTTCATTTTCAGAATCCTTGTTGAGAAAGCGCCAGCAGCAGAAACCAGTCCTGAAAACTGAGTAAAGTTAATGAATATGATTTAGCCACCAACTTCACAGGAGAGCTGTTCCAAACGTTCAGGTGGAACAGTTAGAGTCCAGACCTGATTCTAAGCAGAACCATTCTGAGTTCATTCCTGAAAGAGATAGCTCGGGACTTCCATTTTCCGTCAGGTTGCATTCTACATGATAAGCACTTGTAACTGTAATTAAAGAACCTGATTTTGGATTCCAGGAGCAATCTTGTTTGTCATTGAGTTCACTTGCAGTAGCAGAACAAGGCAGGACTTTTGGAAGACACCACAGCTTACTTACAACGTACCCACTAATTCTGTTGTGGCAGCCAATTTATTAATCACCCATTCACTCTAGCTAGCTAGCTAGGTTTGTCTTCAAATTTATCAACTGCCTAGGTATTATCCGATGATCTTGTGCTTAGATCACCATTTACCAGATCAAGGGTCTACACGTTAACTCAAAGCAAATGAGCTTTCAATGAAAGAAACCAAGCAGGAAAATTCTACGTCAAGGCTTGTGCAATGGACGTTTAGGATTGACAATGGCATCACAGAGAAGCTTAAATGTTCTGCAGCTTGCTTCAAACAATCTGCATAATTCATTTGAACTTCAGCATCAGAACTTGCTATATATTCCTTCGGTAAAGAAAAAACAGGTTGCTTTTGATCTTCATGTAATCTTCGTATAAATCCTAAATAATTCTAGATATTTCTAACAGGATCCTTGAGATTCCTAAAAAAATTTAAATTTATTATTTTCACTGAATGTATGTATTTCAGGAAACCAACATCAAAATTAAGGTTGTGTTTGAGATCCTAGCAAGGTTTCAAAACTGATTAGAAATCTAAGAAAGATTGTTCGGAAAAAGCTCATTGCATGACAGTCAGGACCATCAGCTAAGAGCACAATGACAGTGAACTAAATACGATCCAAGTGTTAGATATACATAACAACGCAGAAGATTCTTTCAAATATTATGTAATAAAAGTGTGTGTTCTTTCACAAAACGAGCAGAATTGTACATGCATAGCAAAAGCACATATAAATTGCCAATAGGTCACTGAAATTCAAGCTATGAGTAAACAAAACATAAATATTACAACAATAACGTTTAGATTATTTTCAAAGAAGAAATATCCATTCTATTTAAATGTTCCTTTGAAAAAAAACACCTTCTTCAACCTCATGAAATACTAATCCAGTCATCAACCTATCTAAAACCTAACAGCCACCACAATATTAAACCCAGCAACATTGTCACCTAACCATAACACATTCTCTCTCTCTCATCATAGCTACCATAGTGTCAAACCAGCAGCCCTTCAACCCAGAAAATCTAGTCCTTCAACTTAGATCTAACAAGCCCAGTCTCAACCCTAAAATAACCATAGTATCTCTCTCGTCACAAAGCCCATCCACCTAAAATAAATAAATCTAAACTCACCCCAAAACTAAATTAAATTTTCCTGAATTAAAAAAAAAAAAAAAAGGTATTTGTTAAAGGTGATTATTCCAAGAACTACAAGTCAAGCTACATGTTTGCCAGGACAATTGGTGAAAGGCTATAGGATGTGGTTGATTTAAAGGCCAAATTAGTTTTTGATGTGGCGGCCAAGAATAGCTTCAGAAGTTCCAAGGCCTAGTATGCCAACAATGCATTTAGAGTCAACATTTAATAAGTTTTGGATCTGCATGAAAGAAAAAAAAATATAAGTAGGAATTATGAAGGTCGATTGGAATTACTCATTAAAATAAACTTAAATAAACAAAAACCCATATCAAAATATTTTCTCTCTAATTACTTCATAACCGATAGAGTAGTCTCTCCAAGGTCATTCATCAATAACTTTAGAGACATCATCATTTTCTCCTACTAGAAGATCTTTTCAGATTTAGTGTGAAGATCTGGCTTTAGATTTAATGTTTTTGTTCGTATTAATAGAGGGAGAGAGAGAGAGAGAGACCGGAGAGAGAAACAAGGTTTATGAGAAAATTGTACAAATTTACATTCATCATATACGAGGGAAAAAATATTTTTTCATCTAATTTGATTTGTCTTGTTGACCACAAAGAGACGTTGTAATTTCTCAAACCTTAAATGAAAAATGAAAATCAAACCAAAGTATAAAATTCTTTGCATAAGGACCTAGCTCATGGATCCATGCATGACATCCTTCATAATCTTAGGTAATGTTTTGTATGCTTGACAAAAATGGACTGGACTGGTACAAAAATCAATTTTTTAATAAAGTAGTTGTTAGTTTAATATATCTTATAGTCAATCGGTTCATCACACATGGCATTATTATATTAATGTAAATACATATTTATTATTAATAAAGGCTAAATTCATATTTAATATTCATATAATATTATATTAATGAATCTAATATTTAATTTATGAATCTAGAGTAATGATAAAGTCCATGAGACAGAAATACTTTGTAAAGGAAATTATAAAGTTGTTATAATTATAGGATTCTTATTGCATCAAAACATTGTTCCTAAAATATTCCTGATCGATGCTCTCTTAAATACTAGATATTTATTAGTTACATAGAGACGGATATATATTATGTTCTTTCTTTTATGAAAAGAAATAATTGTTCTCGTAAGCTGAGGTATAAGGAATACCTAGAACTAATATGTAGGTGTTTGTCATAAAACATGTACACTAAATAAACCCACATGAGAATTACATATGGAGAGATCATTTATCTCTATGAAAAGACTCATGTGACGGTTGTATAAATGATCTTTAGACCTGAGGTTACTAAGTTATCTTATATAAAAAATGTTATACTTTGATCATGTGACAAGTTATCTTAACCGAGATACGAAAGGGCAGATATAGGGTATAGCATAAGCTATATAAAGGTGATTGAGTGATCAAGAAATGATTTATCACCCTAGGTGAATTAGGAAAAATATTCAATATACTCTCAAATAGTATTGACTGAGAAATCCTAGATCAAGGTGGAATGAGATTTGAAAAGAGTTTCAAATCTTATTCAAATGATCAATGACTATTATGTAGAGAACAAACATGATTTAACATGGCAGACATACTCAATGTTTTAATATTAAATCGAGATATTATTGATGAAAGGATATTAATTACACTGAGAAACTGGTCACTAAAAGATTAATTCAAACCACTAATAACTTTTCTAATATTTAGGGGATCATGACACGTTGCTAGACGATATACATGATCTTCAAATATAAATTAATCAATTATTGAATTGATAATAAATTAAATTATTTAATTTGTCTAATTTTATTTAATTATTATAATTTATGTTTTGGTCAACATATTAAAAACCTAATAGATCACACACATTAAGAACAATTAATCATAAATTAAACTGGGATGATTGAATTAAGTATGACTTGATTAAAATATATTTTAGAAATTAAAAACTAGAATATAATTAATACAAGGATTATATTTGTAGACCTAGAAAAATTAAGTAAGCACTTGATTGAGTTAATTTCTAAAATCTTCCTGAATTAAAATATAAATATTATTCACATGGAAAATTGATATTTTATCAATTTATAGAGTTTTCCAAATTTCCCTATAAATAGTAATTTTATGTCTTTTATTTTTGAGTGATTATCTAGTTAGAAAGAAAAACTATGCAAGTCATATAATAGGAAGCTTGCACTCTAAGCATAGCAATTCATCTATTCTAAATAGGGATTTAAGATATTTATCACTGGTGGTTCGTGTAGATTACCATTGGAGGCCGGAAAATTGAACGACTTGTGATTCGTGACAACTCAGCCTTTAAAGAATTATTCAAAGTGAAAGAAGATCAGATCTTCAAGTAATAAATTCCTAAACTTTAGATCTGTATAACAAGATCTTAGGGACTCCCGGATAATTTTGTTTTATTTTTTCTACTGCGTGTATGATATCTAGAAACTCAAAAGTTGTTTGGTACAAAAATTAATTTTTATCATGTCCAAGGCTGTTCTATTGGAGAAATTTTTGTCCCACTAAAAGAGGTAGGACAAGCTTGTCCAATTCTTTTCACAATAATTAACTTGGGTTGATCCGGGTCAATGTAAGAATACAAGTGGTTATTATCATAGTTTTAAAACCCGACTAAGAGGGTCAACCTGAGGCAAGCAGATCAGGTTAGCCATTGACTTGGGTTACATAAGAATAAAAGCGGTTATTATCATAGTTTTAGAACTCGACTTAAGGGTTAATCTAGGGTAAAGCCCAGGTCATATGTCAAGTTGACCATTGATCTCTGTCAATGTAAGGATAAAAATGAATATTATCATAGTTTTAAAACTCTATTTAAGGGTCAACCTAGGGCAAGATCCACGTCACAAGACGGGTTGACCATTGACCTGGATCAACGTAATGATAAAAGTTATTATTATCATAATTTTAAAATTTAACTTGGGGGCTGACTTGTGGCAAGGCTCGGGTCACGGGTTGGGTTGATCATTGACCTGGATCAACTTAAAGATAAAAAATGATTATTATTATACTTTTAAAACCTGAATCGGGGGTTAACCTAGAGCAAGTCTTGGATCATGGATCGGGTTGATCATTGACCCGGGTCAATATAAGGATAAAAATGATTAGTATTATAGTTTAAAAACTTAACTAGAAGGTCAACTTAAAACAAGGTCCAGGTCGCAGGTAAGGATGGTTAACCCGGGTTGACTAGAGGATATAAGGAAAAAATAGATATTATCATAGTTTTAAAACATGACAAGTGAGTCGATTTAGGACACATCCTGAGTCACAGGTCAGAAGTGTTAACTTGGGTTGATCCACATTAATATAATAATAAAAATTATTATTATCATTATTTTAAAACCTAACCTGGAGGTAGGCCCAGTGTAAGGCATGGGTCAAGATCCGAGAGGGTCAACCTGGTTGACCCAAATCAACATTTGAATAAAAGTAGTTATTATCATAGTTTTAAAGCTTGACTCGCGGGTCAACCTAGGGAAAAGCTAGGGTCAAGGATTAGCAAGGTCAACCCGAGCTGACCTAAATTTTAAAAAAAATCAAAGTAACCTTGTTTTGTCCAAAGAAATTTTTTTAAAAAATAGATTTTTTACCCGTGTTTTATGTTGGATTGACCACGGTTTTTGACCAAGTTAGGTTGGATCAATCCTTCCTCTATTTGTTTTAAACACGAATCGGTCTAGGCCCTAAGTAAGGCTGGTCCTGGCTAGTGTATGCCAAATATAAAATAAAATAAATTATCCAGTCTAGTCTAAAGCACATAAAAAAAGGACAATTATTTGTTCATTCCAGTCTAGTCCAATCAATATTGAACAACATACCAAACACTACGAACAATGGACAATTTTTAAGTCCATCCTTTTTTTTAAGAAGTTCAATAGAAGAAGAAAAGTCAGCACTAACATCATAAAAGTGAGGCATGCAGTCTTACCAAAGGTATGAAAGGTGATGATTTCTTAAAAATTCAACTAGCATTGGAATAGGGCTCATGGGTTGGACAATCGGTTAATCAATTGGTCCTAGCAATCTCCTCCATTCTCCCTAACTAAGGTAGTTAATAGCTTATACTTGGTTTTTGGTATGTCAAAGTTGTTTGTGGCTAGTACCTGCAAAAAGTCCCCTTTGGTGGAGTTGAGGACTCTCCGATGTTTAAATAAGTATATTTTTAGAGAGAGAAAATACAAGAATATTCTAGAGAAAGATACTCTAAAAATATATATGCAGCAGAGAATGAAAATTGTGAACCCTTGTTCTGAAGGTCTCATGGTGTATTTATAGCCCACAAGTCTTGTTATTTGTGAAAAGGAGGGGCTGCAGCGTAATTACCCTGAAAGAATTTAATGAGGAACAAATATATCTTACATCTATATTAATATTTGATGGGAATATGGTGGGTTCTTAAAGAACATTTATACACCTAAAAAGGTGTAGGGAGATTAGAGTTTAAGACATCAAATGTAACTAAGCCTATGGAAGCTAATGGTCATTCTCATGGACATGCAAAGAGAGGATGGTTGTTACCTTGGAATTGGCTAACTGCCAAGACTAAGTGCCCAAGGTTTGGCATGTTTGTCAGACCCACATTATCTTGAGCATGGCTGATTGCCAAGTCAAGTGCCTTAAACTTGGCTAACTGTCATGTCCAATTGCTTTGGACTTGGCGGAATGTTAAATCTAAGTGCCTTGGATTTGACATATTTTCCAACCCACGTTATCTTTGGACTTGGCTGACTGTCACGTCCAAGTGCTTTGGATCTAACATGTTTGTCAGACCTATGTTATCTTTAGACTTTACTGACTGTTAAGTTCAAGTGTTGGGCTTAACACACTATCAAGCCCAAAAAGCGTTTGGGTTTAGCTAGTGCTAGACCCAGCATGCTCATGGCTTAGTAAACTACCAAGCCCTAGTGTGGTTGGGCTTGGCACACTGCCAAACCCCTTCTTGAAGCATGTTTATTTTTTTTTATTAGAGATGCTCAAAGGAGAAGGATTATAAAAGTTTTTTAATTCCGTCAAAAATAGGTTTATCAAAAGGCAAGAAAAACACAGCTAGGATTGCCAGGCAACACCACCACCGAAGAGTTAAAGGTCGCACAATGTGCAAAAGAAATAACACGCTTGTTTAATTGCGAAATCTAAACACAAGAAAGGATAGAAACCTTTGAAAAAAGTAGCACAAACACATGAGTGAAGGGTGAAAGTTTAGAGAGAGAAAGACAGACAATAATTGGAATCCAAGTTGAGCTACACCATTGAGTAGAAGAGAGAAAGCAGGAATGCAAAACAATGTAAAAAAAGAGAGATAAAGACTCCTTTGCAGACACAGCCTAAAAACACAACTGACCATGATAGGATAAATGACAGTCAGGGCAGTAGGCATCATTGTTATTAACGTGGCAACACATCCAAAATTGGATTGACAAAGCATGGCAAGGATGTGCCTAAAAGTGATTAAAAAAAAAAGCATAACTACTCAGCTCTTGGTGGCTTCAATGGAGAGAGATAGGAGACGAGCGGGAAAACCAGGGAAGAGAGGAAGAATGACTCACATATACAAAAGAAAAAGATAAGCCAAGCCCATCAGGTTGCAGTTCCAAACCCAACCCCAAAAAAGAGGCAAAAGCGGGATGAAAATGAAAATAAAACGAGTTGAGTGGGAGGAATATAAATTATAAGCTAGCCAAGAAGCATTTTACATTGTTCTAGTTAATAGCGACATGTGTCTTGATGTACAGTAGATTCACTAATCCTCTTCGTTATTTTTTCACTGATGGCCTGTGATGCACTGCGAGCTTTTTCTCAATGTAAAAAAAAGAATGCTATGAAAAACAATATTGGTTAAATCCATAATTTAAATAATATAAATAAAATATATAATAATAATGAATAAATTGACAAAAAATAATAAAATAAAATAAACTGACATGAGCCTACCCAAATTATTAAACAATTTAATGTTGAAGGACGAAACTAAAAAAAATCCTAGTTAAACAAGGTTAACTCGTAAACTTCATGACCATAGACATAAAATTGAGATAATCTCATAAAAATAAATATAGCAAAAAAAGTTTGAAAACCAATTCTTAATAAATCAAATAAGAACATGATAGCTCCACATAAAGAAAAATAAAAAGAACAAATTTGAAACTCAATCTATAGCAACTAAAATGTTGAAAGAAAAAAATAATATATATATATATATATATAATTAAAAAAAAGGTTGGAAAAACTCGATTTAAGCCCACCCAGGTCAAGATGCAAAGTTTCTGACCCAGTAGTGATATTAGGGTGACCGCGTTCGAAAGAAAATTGAATAACATCAAAATATAAATAATTTGATGTTGAAAGACGAAAATAAAAAAAATTAAAAAAAAGCTACGGAAAAAAATATGAGTCAACTTGCAAATCTTGTGATCATGGGCACAGGATCAGGATAATTCAATAGAAAGAAAATGAAAAAAAAAAGTAGGAAGACCAATTTCAAGTAAATTAAATGTTGAAGGATGAAATTAAAATAAATCAATTTTGTATAAAACAAAGACCTAAAAAACACAAAAGTCAACTCATGTTAACTTTTAAAACCAATGAATCTAATCATGAACCTAATATTAATCCCATAGAAGATAAATCATAAAAAAATAATAACGCAAAACTCTAAAAAAAAAGTAAAAAATAAATAACATTAGCTTTAAAAAATGAAATAACAAACACCAAGTCAACCCGGACAACCTCCTAAACATGGTCTAATCTTAAAAAAAATGATGAAATTAATAGAAAAACAAAACCCATGAAGGATGAAATTGTAAAATAAAATCTAAAAAATGATCCTAGACAAAATAAATAGCAATCAAAATAATGAAGACCAAATTTGAAAGATTAAAAAATAAAAGGGGGTTAATTTTATAACTTATTAAAAAAAATAGTAATCAAAAGATTGAGGACCATGTTTGAAAGATTAAAAAAAATAAAAGGGAATGAAATTGAAAAAGATTTGTAATTTATAGCTCATTCAAAATAAAATAAAATAGTAATCCAAAAGACATGGACCAAATGTGAAGGAAAAAGAAATTGAAGAGGTTGATTAGAGATTTTTAAGGGGTTGACGTTGAATTCGAGGAGGAGAGAGAGGAAAAAAAGAAAAAAGAATTGCATATCGGCACCAAATCAGAGGCACTTCTGGTACATGTGCCATGTCATCACGTAGGCGACGCAAGAACCTTCCAAACATTGCCATGTAAGGTAAATAATATTTAATATATGTCAATTACAAAAATACCTTTACGTCGCCGTAAAATCTACAATAAAACCAACGTAAAACGAAAAAAAAAACCCTTGAGGAGAGAGTAACCCTGATTTTTTCTATAAAGGTATCAAAGTAATTACACCATTTTAAAAAAATAAATTAAAAGACCAAAACACTCGTAATAATAGGCATTTTATTTTTTATTATAAGGTTAAGTTGGTAATTTTACTATGGAACAAAAAAATAAAATAATTAATCTAACCTTATATAATTTATAAAAAATAATTGTGTCATGTTGAAAAGATAATTTTACTCCTAGAACCTAGTTCAAAGTTTTTTTTATCAGGGTTAATTGTTTCATTTTACTATTCTAATAAATAGTATATTAACTTCTCCTTGGCTTTTTTTTAATTATGAAGTGTTTGCATATGGGCTCGTATCATGGTTAATTATTATTTTTAGTTTTTGTGATTGAGATTGTGGTTAGATACAATCTAATTATACACAAAAATCAACCATAAAAACTAATTTTTCTTGTTTTTTTTAGTTTTTTTGATGGGTTCTACACCCAAATCTCAACCTCTACCTCTAAAACAAACACACACCAAAACCCCGCTATTATACTGACAAAATCACCATAAAAGATCATTAAAAAACATTCTTTTAAACTTATCAAACAACATTTTAATATAAAAAAAATCATTTTCAAACTCAAAACAAAAGCAAAATTTGGATTATAAATTTAGATCTAGCTAGAATTAGTTTTTCATAAAAGACCCGAATTTATCAGCACTCTTTTGCTGGTGGTGGTTTTGCCATGTACGAAAGGGATTTCTTTTCTAAATTCGTGTATTAAATAAAGAAAAAAAATGCATAAAGGATACCAATTAAAATTACAATTAAAAATAAAAAAAAAACATAGATGGTTTCTACAGGAATCCACATTGTTTATTTTTTTCTTTTTTTATTTGGTGATTTGTTTTCTTTGAATTAATACTTTTGTGGCTAAATTAGTTGTCAATTGTTTCTGATATGTTAATAAATGGCTAAATTAAAAAATAAACCAAAGTAAAAAATACAGGGAAAATTATAGGGAAAATAGATGGTAATTTAAAGTTATACATCATATTCCCTTTGATCTTCTTACTTTTCAAATTTCATCCTATATATCGTACCCTAAGTGATAGTCTTATTAATTAATACTAATTTTAAAGTGAAAATTCAGAAGGAAAAAAAAAAAAAAAAAAAACTCTATATAAACATATTGAACTACCACTACAACGTTCTTCATGTTCACTGTCATACAAGTCTTGTGAGCTGCACCTACTCGCCTCTGTCTCTCTCGCTCTCATGGACGTGGGTTCTTTTGCCATTAGAGCAGCACTGCTAGTTGTTTCTCTAGCTGTGCACCATAGAGGGATTGCAAGGGGTGGTGGTTGTGATCTTTATAAAGGGATTTGGGTTCGTGATGAAGCATATCCTCTCTATGATGCCTCGCGATGTCCCTTCATAGAGAAGGAGTTTGACTGTCGCAAGAATGGTCGCCCAGACAGAGACTATCTCAAGTATAGATGGCAGCCCAAGGCAGGGTGCAAGTTTCCAAGGTACACACTGTTTTTTTCTCTCATTTTACCATCGAAGTGTTAATTATATCCATATATAATGGCCATGGCTGCTTAATTTTGTGATTGGATTTGGTAACTGTCGATCTGTGGCCTTGCTTGCTAGCTGATCACTTCGCAATTTACATACATCACGTGAAAAAGACAATACAATTGCAAGTGAAGACGATGACATATATCAACTTGTATAATTTATCTCAATTTTGAATTTTTTTTTTTTTTGTAGTTAATTAAGTATAATTTTATGTTGAAAAGTGACACTTCAACGTATTAGGAGAGTCCTTTCCGTGGAGAGAAGGGCTCTGTCTGCTGTCAACTAAATCCATCCTTTGAGCTAATTCTTAATTTGTTGTTCTTTAGCAACACAAGTAATTTGACAAGAATTTGCTTTCCCTTTAAAGGAATTTCGTGTTTGCTGATGGATCCATACTGTAGGTTTGATGGCGGTCATTTCTTATCACAAATACTTAAAGGGAAGAGCATCATGTTCGTGGGAGATTCACTAAGTTTGAATCAATGGCAATCACTCACTTGCATGCTTCATGTGGCTCTACCACAAGCTAACTATAGCCTGGTCAGGACAGGAGAGCTGTCCACTTTCAGCTTCCCTGTGAGACCGAAATCCTTAATTGCTCCTGTCTCCTTCCTCGTCTCCATGCTTTCCTATTTTTGTTTTGTTTTTTGTTTTTTTAATTGGATCATGTGGGAATTAATTAATTGGTTGCCGCATCTTTATCATTTTATAAATCTTGAAAACGAAAATACCAAGAGATTTAAGATTTTTGCTTATCTTCTCAATCCTCCTCACATGGAAATCTCTTTCTTCGCCAATATCTAGGAAAAACTGAGATGGTTTAATTTTTTATATATATACACACACAAAAAAACTGTATGATTCCAATTCCGATTTCGTGGAGGAAATATGATTTTATTCATCTTCTTTTATATAAAAAAGAGAGAGTAAATCTGAAGTTTTTGAAGGATTTGACGTAATTAAAAGCAGGCATATTATACGTCATTAATTAAGCATCTATATATGCATTAATTACCCAATAAATACCATAATCCATCATCCTTTAAACATGTTTGCAAATCATTTTCTAAAAAAATACAGTGATTTGTGATCTTTGCAGGGATATGGGGCTAAAGTGATGTTCTCCCGCAATGCATTTCTAGTTGACATGGTAAGCACAAGCCATGGGGTTGCTCTTATGCTTGACTCCATTAAAGGTGGAGATTTATGGAAAGGGATTGATGTTTTGGTCTTCAACACCTGGCACTGGTGGCTTCATACAGGGAGAAAACAGCCGTGCGTGGCCCATTTTTAACCCTCCTAATGGTGTCATCAGTCATGTATAAAACTACTTTAACCCAGCTAGAGGGGCTAATTGGCTGTTTGTGTGTGTATCCTTATAGATGGAAGTTTATTCAAGTCGGGAATGCTAGATATCAAGACATGGATCGGCTGGTCGCATACGAGAAAGCCTTGACTACGTGGGCTAAATGGGTCGAGACCAACGTAGATACTGCAAAAACCACAGTCTTCTTCCAAGGGATTTCTCCAGATCACATGAAGTAAGTTCATTCATACACCCATGCACAGCCTTCTTTCAATCTGCTGGACACAACACTGTGCAAAACATGTTAGCTTGTCCATGCATTGCGATTAATTTCTTGTTGATTGATTGGCAAACAGTGGAAGTGACTGGGGTGAGCCAAATGCAAGGAACTGTGAGGGGCAGAAAGATCCGTTCTTCAAAACGTACCCAGCAGGACATCATCCAGCACAGCTAGTTGTTGAGAAAGCAATAGGCGCAATGCCAAAGCCAGTAGCAGTACATTTGCTCGATGTCACGGCCCTTTCACAGCTGAGAAAAGATGGCCATCCTTCAGTCTATGGCGGCCATGGTGAACACAGAGCTATGGACTGCACCCACTGGTGTCTAGCTGGGGTTCCTGATACCTGGAATGAACTTCTGTACGCAGCTCTCCTTCGAAGTTAATTATAAACACCTGCAGTAAACAGTAATTATTTGTTCTTCTCAAACACGTTAATATTGTTTCTGAAATAAAGAAATTATAGCATTTTGGATTAAACGAATCTCCTTAAACATGAATCCCATGCCATAAGTAAGTTTTCGATGTGTGCCGATGCAGTGTTATATTTTTTATAAAATAAAATAAAAATCAGTTGAAGGAATTTTATAGTTGATCATTTCTTTTCGGCTTATATTATAAATAAAATAACACTACTGGAAAGTAGACAGATCACATTAGGGCCGGGAATGTGCACGGCCCAGTCCAAGTAAGGCCCATGATCAATTCATTAGTCATGCATCAATTGAAATCCTTTCATGACCTCATGGAATCATGCTCAACTCTTCGCCGCATGTCGAGCAAAAAAAAAACTAAAATAAAATAAAAAAACAACTTGAAAAAGAAAAATAAACAAGCAAATCTAAGCGAACTTCTTAAACTTATTCTAATCTCTAAAACTTGTAATCTGTTAAATTATGGACCTAAGTTTAATAAAAAAACTTAACTCTCAACCAATTAAATTTTGAAGGATGAAATTGTTGAAAAACATATTAATAAAAAAACTTGCAAAAGCCAAAAAAATGAGGATGAAATTTGAAAGAAAAAAACTTGAGGATGAAATTTGAAATGATCTAAAACAAAATAATTTGCAAGTAAAAGAATGAGTACTAAATTGTAAAGATTAAAAAATCATAAGGGATGAAATTGAAAAAACACTTGTAATTTGATGGATAAAAAAAAGATAGGGGTGAAATTAAAAAAAAACAATTGTTGAGGGCAAACCCAATAGAATAAAATCACAAAAAATATAAGAAAACAAAACAAAAAAAAAGAATAAAAATAAGAAAACATCAACTTAAAAAATAAAAATAAAATACAAGCAAACTTGGACGAATCTCCTAAACCTAGTTTAATTTCTAAAACTCACAGCTCGTGAAATCTTGGACCTGAGTTCAATCAAAAAGCTCAATTATCAATAAATCTAATTTTGAAAGATGAAATTGTGAAAAAATAAATTAATAAAAAAAACCTACAAAATTAAAAAAAAAATCGACAAAAAGAATAAGGATAAAATTTAACAGAAAAAAAAACACAAGGATGATTAAATTGGAAAAAAATGATTACAAATAAAATAAAATGCAAATAACAAAATGAGGACTAGATTTGAAAGATTAAAGAATTATAGGAGGTGAAATTAAAAAAAAAAACTTGTAATTTGATAGATTATTTATAGATTAAAAAAAGATAGGGGGTGAAACTGAAAAAACTTATAGAGAGCTAACCCAATTAAATAAAATCATAAAAAACAAGAAAACAAAACACTAAAAAAGGATAAAAATTAGAAACACCAGCTTCATAAAAGGAAAAAAACTATGCAAACTCGGATGAACCTCTAAATATATTTTAATCTTTAAAACTCATAACCCATAAAGTTATGGACTCGGGTTTAATCAAGAAGGTCAATTCTCAACAAATTTAATTTTAAATGATGAAATCGGTGAAAAATATCAATAAAAAATACTTGAAAAAAAAACAAAAACAAAAAAATAAAAAAAAAAATTTAACAGGAAAAAGTGCAGATAAATTGGAATTTAAAAATAATTAAAATAATCATAGATAAAATAAATAATAATTAATAGAATGAGAGCCAAATCTGAAAGATTAAAACATCGATTATATGAGTAAAATTAAAAAAATATTTATAACTTTATAGATTATTTATAAATTAAAAATTAAATATAAATTAAATTTAAAAAAAAATATAAATAAACAACTCAATAGAAAACAAATCATAAAAAACAAAAAATAAATCCATTTATCTCTATTGAAATTCTTAAAGATACGCCAAGAGGGTTTTCTTCTCAAATATTTATTACACAACCGCAAAAGCAGGGAATTAAGACAGTAGCTCAAGAACTAGGAACCCCAAACAAGAAAGCATCTACGCGTCTGACATTCATTCCTTTAATGATTTAATTCTTCTTCTGCTTCTTCGTGATCTCTCAATGATAATATGAAAAACCTTCTAATCTTTTCTAATATTTAAAAATTATAATCTTTAAAATTTTAGATACAAGTAAATAATCAATTTAATTTTAAATAATAAAATCGATAAAAAAATATTATTAAAAAAAGCTTGCAAAAGCAAACAAAAAAAAATGAGGAGAAAATTTTATAAAAAATAAATCTAAGAAGAATAAAATTTGAAAAAAAATCAATTTTAAAAATGAACACAAGCAAAAAAATAGCAATTAAAAAATTAAAAATCAAATTTAAAAGATAAAAAAATAATAGGGGATGAAATTGAAAACAATTTGTAATTTAATAGATCATACATGGATTAAAAAATTGTAGGGGATAAAATTAAAAAACAATGGTAGGCAAATCGCAAAAAATAACAAAATAAAAGGATAAAAACATCACCTTAAAAAAAGAAAAAAAAACCAAGCGAACTTTATAAACCTGGTTTAACCTCTAAAATTTATAACCCGTGAAATCTTGGACCAGAATTCAAATACGAATCTTAATTCTCAACCAACATAATTTTAAAAGATGAAATCAATGAAAAATATTAATAGAAAAAACTTGCAAAAGCAAAAAAAAATAACAACGAAAAAAATTAGGATGAAATTTGATAGAAGAAAACCTAAGGATGATGAAATTTGAAAAACAAATTTGAAAATAATGTCAAATAAAATAAGTAAAAACTAAAAAAATACGAACCAAATTTGAAAGATTAAAAAAATCATAAGAGGTGAAATTAGAAAATATTTGTAATTTGATAGACTATTCATATATTTAAAAACGGGAGGAGTGAAATCGAAAAACATTTGTAATTTGAAAGATTATTTATAAATTAAAAATAGTAGGTGGTGAAATTGAAAAACATTTATAATTTTATAGCTTATTAAAAAAACAAAATAGTAATTAAAAGCATAAGAACCAAATGTGAAGGAAAAAAAACAATTTGCAAGAGATGTTTTGAAAATTTGCAAGAGCTATAAGAAAAAATAAAATTATAAATAAATGCTTTTTTTCAATTTAAGGAAAAAAAAATGGCCATTGGCACAAAACCAGTGGCGCGATAGGTACACACGCCACACTATCATATTTAGGGCGCCACGATTTACCAAACATGGCCCTGAAAGGCAATGCTTGTTGGCCGAACAAGCCCACACGCGCCGCTTGAATGTCGTGGGGTCATCCACACGCTGACGTGTGCAAACAAGTACTAACAAGTTTTTAAAAAATAATATTTAATATATAATCATTACAATAATACGCAAAACAACCTCTAAATTTACAATAAAAACTAATGTAAAATGATAAAAAAAAAAATGAGAGGTGCATTGTTTTTGTCTCAAAGGTGTCAAAGTAGTTGCTTTATTCTTATAAATCATTTTTGACTGGAACACCCCTATATCTAAAGGTTTAGAATTATTTATTAAAGTGTTAAATTTGTAATTGCACTGTGCATTACGAACTTTATATTTTATTTTATTATATATCACCTTAAAAAAAAGATTATTATATATGCTTTATATTTTATTTTATGCATGCCATGTCATGTCATGTCGGTATTTTATTTTATTTTCCTTTTTCACTCGCAAGGATGTTAGTGCATTTTGGATCTCGAAATGCATAGCGATAAAGTAGTGTGAAAACTCTCTCACAGAAAATGATTGATTCGAGACAAACACGTGTAGGCTTAATATAGGCTTTGTGTATAGGTTTACGTACATATAATATACGAATATAATATAGTCAATACTTTAGTGTTAATATAACTTTACAAACAAAAGATATGTTTGACTATATAATATAAGCTTGTTTTATTATTTGGAGCAAAGAGAGTCGTATATCGTTTGCATGGCAAGCCCGCACTCCGCTGCACATGAAGAAAAAATAAATCCAATAAAACAAAAAAATATATATATACAAGTATATATTGTCAACATGAATTTAAATATATTGATATTTATTTATTTGTACATCAATAAAAATATTTTTTTTCTTAGAAAAGTAATTATTTAAATCCATTAATAAAAAACACAAACTCTTAGCATAACTCCTCCTTCTTTTCTCATCAATAATTTATATATATATATATATATATATATATATAAAGAAAAGAGAATTAATTGCTCTCAGGGGCCGGGCAAGCAGGACCAGGGACTCGGGTCCGCCCCCCAAATACATTTTAAAAATTTTCATTAGGTAATTAAATGTGAGCCGGAGGTGTTATATTTTTTTATTTTAAAATGTGGCCTTATTAACGGTAATTAAATGTAACTTTACTTTTGATTTTTTATTTACTCTTGACCGACGTGAAAAGAAAAAAATATAAGGTCATTATTTTGTGTAGCCCTAATATAAATCTTGCAGCTGATAAAAACACAAATAAAAACATAAATCATGAGTAAAATTTTTCTACAAAAAGATTGAAGCAGAGTCACCAATTAATTTATCTTTCATCAAATAAAACAAGGTAACTTAAATTTAAAATCTATTTTTGTTTTATTTTAATAATTTGATGAGGTTTTTTTATATATAAATCTACTATTTTTGCTCATTTTTTTTCTCAAATCTGCTAGTTCTACCAATTGCTTTTTGAATTCTTGTTATGGTGATTTTTTTTCTAATTAATTAGATATATTTTATTGGTTCGTTTTGATTATACTTAGATTTTTTTAATGTTTTGTTTTAAACAGAGCCACCAAAATTATCAATTTTTTCTCACGATAAATGTTTTGATTTTAGAACATGTCATCCAATCATGTACCCAATCATCCAAAGTTAAAGAACATGTCATCGATTGCTGATTTATGTCAAGGATTGGTTGAAACAGAAAAATCAACAATTTATCCGCTAGCTGACAGGTTGATTCGACTTATTATCATATTCATTCTTTATTATTTTTTGTTTTATTTAAAAGTTGCTTTAGCTAATGTTTCTTATATACTTTATATGTTTATATTTGATATATATAAAGACCAACAACATTAAAGTGATGGATACATTATGAAAATGAAATTAACTTCATTGCTTTGATTTAATTTGGTATTGCTCCAAACCTTTTACATTATAATAAGATCATTATATGTTTGTAGTAAGTTATTTGAATAAAACTAAATTATACAGGTTTTATTTTACAACTCATATACAACAAATTAAAACAAATATTTTATTTTATTTTATTAATTTTAGCCTTTTCTAATAAATAATTCTAGCGGATTATTCATAAGGGCAAAAGGAGAGTGAAAGATCGTTTACGAGGGAAGGAAGCTAGCAGTGATGATGATGAATAATACAAGTGGAGGTCAATTTTGAGGACTGGACAAGAGAAGCCAGCTAGCGATCACACTCCCTCTTTTGTTTTCTTTTGGAGCCATGGTAGCTAGCTAGCCATCAATCACATTCATGCACTTCCTCTCATAATATTTATATTGCTGGTTCTGCTTCTACATGCATGATCGATTTTAATACGTTACGTAAACGAGTGATATTTCTTCTTTTTAATCCAATAAAATATATTTTCAAACCAAATTAATCAAAAATATATTTATTGTTCATAAGAAATATCTCAAAACACACACCGATCTTCATGTACATTATGCTAATGAGCGTAGCGTGGTGACAAAGAGCTTGAGATCTACACAGCAGGTCTCGAGTTCGAGTCAGAGCGTGCACCTCTTGTAAGAGCCTGGGACAGCCGGGTTTTACTCACTCACCTGGGCCCACAAAGTACGCTTTCCGGGAGGTGGGGTTTCCTCGAATCCAAAAAAAAAAAAAGGGTTATGCTAATGTAAGAAATTAAACATTCCTTGATTATTGAATCCTTGTTTTTTTGTTTGGGAGTGTGGTTGCAGTTGTTTTTTAAAATGTTTTTCGTGTCAAAATACATTAAAATGATATTTTTTTATTTTTTAAAAATTATTTTTAAGATCAGCACATCAAAACGATTCAAAACATAAAAATAATTAATTTTTAACAAAAAAAATATTTTGAATTTTTGAGAAACGCGTTTAGACCATGTTTCCAAACGAACATAGATTGTAATAGTAAGTTTCTTAAATAATTTTAAGAACGTATCCTTAATATCAATATGAAGAGATTTTATTTAAAATTTGAGTTTAAGAACAATATTATTTATATATATAATTCAAAAAATTAATTGTTAATTAACTAATTAGTAAAAATGAATAATTTGATTTGGCTTGGTTTAATTCGAAAAAGAAAAGATGCTAATTCGTGAACTCGTGGTCCTAGTTACTGTTAATTTGAAGCATGCAAATAAACATCTCGTTCTCAGCCTGCAGACGGCATATGGGCAGTGGGGGGGGGCCACAAAAAGAATCAAATGAAGTATATTTCATGTGTAAACTCGGTTTTGACTCGCAGAAAAATTACGAAAAAAATTAAAATAAATATGTTTTAAAAATGAGAAAATAAATTTGGGGAGTTATAATAGAAATGAGAAATAAAAATGAAGAAAGAAATCCGTGAAAATATATTGGTGTAAATTCTTATTAAAAATTGATAACGTGTGAAACAGTAACAAATCTATAAATAAAACAAATAATAAAATGAATAAAAAAATATTTTTGAATAAAAAAATCATCTCAAGGACTTAATAAAATAACTAATATGATTCTAGAAATGATTGGATGAGAAAATTTAGATTTTGATGTTAATTAAATTATTTATTAACTAGTTTTATATTATCAAGTATAATTTTCAATCTAATCATCAAATTTTATAAGAAATCTCTTAATATATTAATTTATCTCGGGTTAGAAGTTTAGGATAATCAAAATTTGAAAAGGCCAAGCAAATATTAATTCCTAAGATTCTTGGACATTATATATTTATAACACCCCCAGATTCTAGCAGTGGATCGATCTATCACAAGGTCCAGATACAAATTAAAGATTATAGCATATATTCTTCTTTCTCTCTTTTTTTTTTTTTAAATTTTTTAATATATATTTTACACGATCGATGCCGGTCCATGTTACCCAACCATATATGATGCATTAATTGATGATAAAAGAGGTGACAACTGTGCTCTTATAGACTAGAAAATTAAGAAGATTGCCGACTACCATCTCCTAGAGGCCATTATTGCGACCTTCTTCTTTTTTTTTTTTTTTTTTTTTTTTTTTTTTTTTTTTTGCATGGATTCCATGTATAGATGTGTTTTAAATTTCATGTATTAAAATTAATTTTATAGTCAGGTTGAAGCTACGTGGTTGCTCATATGATGGCCACTTGAGGCTTACATGGTCGTTAACTTCAGGGCCCGTGAGATTAGTCGAGGTGCGCGCAAGCTGGTCCGGACACCCACGTTAAACTAAAAAAAATTAATTTTATAGTAAATTTAATTTAAATATATATTTTTTAAAATTATGATTAAGAAATTGTTTGAAAGAATAGTAATGGTCGTCTTTTACCTAAAAATATATTAAAATAAAAAAGTTTTATTTTTTTAAATTTTTTTGATATTAAAACATTAAAATAAATAAAATAATTAATATAAAATAAATAAAATAATGTTTTTTTTTAAAAAAAAACTAAAGCAAAGAAAGAGAAAGACTCAATCGTTGTCCCACGAGTGCCGACGCAGTGTTTCAAAAACGCGTAAAGGATATAATATCTTTTTAGTAGTTTAGAGACTTTTGACCACCGCAAAGTCAACATCAACTCATCAATCAAATCATATGTATTATTATTAATCACGGCTAAATCTTGAAAAAAAAAACAAATCATTTTCGTTTAGATTCTTATAATATATAAATTATTCATTAATTTTTTTAGTAAATTATGATTTAAAATTAAAAATTATAGTTAAAAGTTGTGCTAAGTATTCCTGTCACTGTCACTGTCGGGGCTCCTTACGTACGTCCATTAGAAGACAACTTTTTTTCTTCTTTTTTTTAACTATGATAAACGCTTTCTTTATTTCTCCAACTCTCTCCTTCAAGACACTACTGGTCCCTATCCAAGCAAGCAGAGCTCTGAGCTAACCACGGCTGAAGAAGAAGAAGAAGAAGAAGATGGGGGGTGCTTGTAATTTGGCAAGTAGTCCACAACTGCTCCTGCAAGTATCCATCATTTGTTCCATCACTCTCATTTCCTTTGGACTTGCAGCTTCTGCTTCAGCTAAGCTCCACTCCCAAGAAGGTAATGTAATGTAATCAATACAACAACAATATCTTCATTCCCTGACTGGATCTCCAAGAAACACAGCATCTCATTCTTCTATCTACTCTTTCCTTGGATATGAAAGAAAAATGCCCATGTACAAATTAAGGGGTATGTGTTTTGCATTGCAGTTAGGGTATTAAGAGAAATAGGGAAGAAGCTGGGGAAGAAGGACTGGGATTTCAACAAGGATCCATGTAGTGGAGAAGGGAATTGGAGTATTTTGGATGAGAGGAAAGGGTTCGAGAACAGTGTCACTTGTGACTGCTCTTTCAACAACAATTCCTCTTGCCACCTAGTAAGCATGTACTACTACTCTTCCCTCTACCAAATCCAGTGATCTGTGTGTGATTAGTTCAAGTAATGTTTTGCTTAATCTCTTTCTTGGAAGGATGTCTTGGGCTATGTGTTCTAATATTTCTGTAGAAATATCTTGCAGAGCTTTAAAGTCTCAGAATCTATCGGGAATCATTCCACCGGAGTTTTCCAAGTTTCGCTACCTTAAACAACTGTGAGAAATAAATCAAACATTTCTGAAGTTTTCGTTATACTGAACTGCTGTTGTTGATTATGCACTCAATTGTCAAGCAGGGATCTTAGCCGCAATCTCTTCACTGGTGTTATACCTCCCCAATGGGGTACCTTGCGCTTGGAGGAGTTGTAAGGGCACCTACCACATCCTCATCTCATCTCTTTTCTCAATTCAATGTAGATGGTTAACGTGAAGTTTCATACTTTCCTAACGTATCTATGCAGCTCTGTTATGGGGAATCGGTTGTCTGGGCCATTCCCGAAAGTCCTCACCAACATGACCACCCTCAGAAACCTGTATGTTGAGCTCTCTTTTCTCCGAGTCTGCAATCATCTATGATTTTTAGAGGCAGTGAATCATCTGTTGAGGGTTCATTGTTTACATGCTGTCACTTTGCCGGTCAAATCATTAAAGATAAGATTGGAAACATTTTAAAGAAGTTTTGTTAATTCTGGTTCTCTAATTGTAGTAAAAAGCATTTCATTTGTTATTGATTTGAGGCGGAGGCTGTCTGACTCTGACCACCTTGGCATGCCAAGAGGACAATGTGAACAGTTCATTTAATGAAAGTTGGCAGATTGACCTGTCCTTGGCTAGGCTTTAGAGGTTTTAAGTATGGATTTGAATCATTCAGACTGTTTATTGTGAAGTGACATTAACACATCCATTCCTGTTACAGGAGTATTGAAGGAAATCATTTTTCAGGACCCATTCCACCTGAAATTGGAAGACTGATCAATTTACAGAAACTGTAATGCCTTTTCTACATCTCCATGCTTATTGATTCTAGATATTGTATCATATACTAAAATTAACTTTAATGTCATTTATCTCCAGTGTTTTCTCCTCAAATGCATTGACAGGAAACTTGCCTGCAGAACTTGGCAAGTTGGTCAACTTGACAGATGTGTAAGTAGACTTTTTTCTCTCTCTCTTTTAATTGATTTCACAGGTCTATTAACCAAACAAACAGTGATTACTCGGCATTTTTTATGCCTTCATCTTTGGATTTGCCTCGGCTGGGTGGTTTGCCGCATCTGATATGCAATCAACTTCTATCTCCACAGGAAATATAGCTGATTTTGATGCCAGGATACTCATATTTAACATGTTGGGATTGTTTAGATCTTTCAATCTTCTATGCGGATAATTTAACCATGCATGGTGATCAAATTCAGTGGAAATTATGTTATTGGAATTTTTTTAAATATTGTTTTTCATATGTGTTCTTCATCATTTTATCTGAATTTTATGGTAAACAATACTACTTTCAGAACACTCTCTGAGTTTGTATTTCTTTGGCACCTTTTAGGAGGATAAATGATAATAATTTCTCAGGAAAGCTACCTACTTTCATCAGTAAATGGACAAAGGTTCAGAAACTGTGAGTTTCCAACATTTACCTCTTTATGCTCCGTTTTCTTTTTTTTCTTTTTTTTTTATAATTGATTGATACTTTTGTTGTTAATATATTTATTACAGGCATTTACAGGGTACCTCTCTTAAGGGGCCCATACCTTCTAGCATTGCTTCCTTGACCAAACTAAGTGATTTGTAAGCAATAGAATATCTGCATTTTGTCTTTTATGTATATATAATGTGTTTATTTACAGCATGTTCTCTGTTCAATGATGCTTGTAGGAGGATTAGTGACTTAACAGGAAGAGGGTCTCCCTTCCCACCACTGAGTGATATGGAATCCATGAAAACATTGTGAGTTGGAGCTCTAATCTTATGTGTTTTTCTGCTATAACTCTTATTCTTTGATTTGTATTTGACATAGATAATATATACTTGACCAAAATTTTAAAAATGCAGGATATTGAGAAACTGCTTAATATATGGAGAGATCCCAGAATACGTTGGGCAGATGGAAAAACTGAAGCACTTGTAAGTGGTTCCATATAGAGGCTGTAATGATTTGCTTTCAAAACATTCTTTGTCAATATAGTTATCGTTCACTTTCTCAAGAAATTTTATTGAAAATTCCCAGAATGTTTTGGGTGTCACTAAAAAATATAAAATGAATCTCCATGATTCATGGACTATATTTGGAAAAGAGACAGATAGGCTTTTGCTATCTTAAAAATGATGAACATTTCTATAGAATTGGGGTTCTTGAGGTCTCGGTCCATCCAATGCAATTGAATGCCCTGATCATCCACAGTTGAACTTGGACAATCGTTCTTGTGTGGCATCTTATGGATCGTAAACTATCACCTCTCAAGCTTTGATACTGATGTTGCAAAAGTAATTGGCAGTGAACTTGAATGTGTGCCTCTTCGAACCTTAATGATGTGCTTTCAAAAGTTAAGATTTTCCGTATAAATCACTGGCTCAAATGTTATCCTCGAAAACAATTTGATCATCTGTTTTTAAGCTTTCAGTCGGAAGTGCAATTATGAGCTATGGAAACACCCAATTTATTACATGACATATGCCTTGTGAAGAACCTGAAAACTGATATAAGCTGCACACATAGTTTCCTCTCATTTATTCAGTTGCCTCCCCCCTCTTTTCCCCTCTTAAGTACTTTTATTTCATACCAATGTAGAGATGTCAGCTTCAATAACCTCAGAGGAGAAATTCCTTCGACGTTTATCCAACTGGCAAGAATAGATTTCCTGTAAGTTGATGTGGTATATATATATATATATATATATATTATTTATTTCATATATTTCTTGGCTGTAAGCTTCTGAGTAGCCTAATATTTGTCATCTTTAATTTTTCTAGGTACTTGACAGGAAACAAGCTCACTGGGTCTGTTCCTCCATGGCTTCTGGAAAGAAACAAGAATGTGTATGTCTAGTTCCTCCAGATTCATTTTCCAGCTTGAAGTTCTACTCCTACACAAAGTTCTATTCCAATCTTCCAGAACTTAATAGATGATAACGGTTTGAAGTTTTTCCATTGGTGTCTTCAGGGATCTTTCTTATAACAACTTCACCTGGCAAAGCTCAAGTCCAGATGAATGTGCACGAGGGAGCGTGTGAGTGATCATTAAAATGTTTCTCTTATTTTAGGAAAAAAAACTCTTATTTAACAGTGAACCATTTCATTCACTTCTGCAGGAACATAGTGGAGAGCTTCTCGCCGTCAACAATTAAATCGTAAGAATTTTGAAACCTTACTCAATTATTTGTTATAAGACGTTGAAGAATATTTTCCATTTCTCCTCCTCATCATTATTTAAGAATTTAACATCATGTGTCAGTATAATCACTTGAAGTTTCGTTTTCTCAAAATATGTTGCAGAAGTAAAGCCCATTCATGCCTGAAACAAAACTTTCCGTGTTCTGCTTCCCGAAATCAACGTGAGTAGCCTAAAATACATTTTATTCCACAATGTCTATGGGAGAAGCCTACCTATCAGTTGATTTAACTAGTTTTCCATTTCTCTTCTTCTGTTTTTATTTTCTTTTGGTAAATATATCTCTATCTAAATCCTTTTTTATATTGTCAATATTTGTCAGAGCACTATACCTTGCATATTAACTGTGGAGGTAATGAGATAACTGTCGATGGCAACACCACTTACCAAGATGATAAAGAACCAAGGGGTGCTTCTATGTTTTACTCCCATCCAAGCCAAGAATGGGCGTTTAGTAGCACCGGCAACTTCATGGACGATGACAGTGAGGCAGACGCCTATACTAAAACCAACAAGTCTGCTATATCCAATGTCTCTGCTACCATTGCACAACTATACACAACAGCGCGTGTTTCTCCCCTTTCTCTCACTTACTACGGACTTTGCCTCATGAATGGGAATTACACAGTAAAACTTCACTTTGCTGAGATTATTTTCACAAATGACAGTTCATTAACTAGTCTTGGGAAGCGTATATTTGATGTTTACATCCAGGTAACTAAACTCTTGTACACGATCCTAAAGAAATGAGTATGCCTGAATTTTATATCCATACTTGTTAACTAATTATTACTTGTGCCAAATCTGTAAATATAGGGAAAGTTGGTCCTGAAAGATTTTAATATTGAAGATGAGGCTGGAGGTGTTGCCATACCCCTTGTAAAGACATTCATTGCAGCAGTAACACATAATACATTAAAGATCCGCTTGTATTGGGCTGGAAGAGGGACAACAGGCATACCACTTAGAGGAATTTATGGTCCTCTAATATCAGCTATATCGGTAGACCCGAGTAAGTCAGATTCAAAGTTCATCTTCACTTTAAATATCATTGCACTTGAAAGTTGACAGCTTAAACTTAAAAAAGTTCTGAAGCTGTAATGGAAAGTTTGGCTGGGCCACTGTATGAATCATTTCCCATAAAAGTGAAATTTGTTTCTGGTAATGTCTTCCAATGAGGTCCACTCTGGTCAGGTAGCTAACACATATTTGATGTCCTTCCATCTCTGTCCCCGTCATTTGTTGCATCTGAAAAATGTATACGAACACATGGCATAAGGATCTATGTTACTTGTAATTGCACGTTGACAATTGTATTCAGCAAGGTTTGCTAAAAATGCTGAACAGATATTGGTTTTAGAGAGGCTAGGGGATGAAATATAATGACTTATGAATGTCCCAAGCCATAGGACCGATTCCTAAAATCAGGACTGAAGTACTTTTACTACTACTTCTGATACCTTATGATAAAAACTTTTCAACTGTGCTTTAAACCATCCAATTAACTGATATGTTTGTATCTAGTGAGTTACATTCTTTAGATTTGTTCTTTTACTCATTACTATAAATTGACCCATTGATAGCAGTTTCTCTACTTCCACAGACTTTAAACCACCTTCAAATGGTAGCAAAAGGAATGTAGTAATCATAGTGACTGGAGCAGTAGCTGGAGCAATTTTCCTTGCCTTTCTGGTACTAGGTGTCATGTGGAGAAATGGCTGGCTTTGTGGCAAAGCCGCTGCAGATAAAGGTATAGGTATTTCTTTTGGGCTTCTTATAAAGGGGAACAAAATATAACAAGTTTTTTTGGAATCTTGGATTAACAAATTCAATCCTCAATTCTCATTGCATTTTCCTTTGAAGATTTTCTGTGATTTCCCTAAATGTTCTCCTTAACATTTTCCTGTGAACTTAAAATACTCTGTTCGATATTCTCTTAAAGATACTCATAATAGAACTTTTTCTATGATCATTTAAATATTCTCTTTGACATCCAAAACTGTGGTCTGACAGAGCTTAAAGGCCTAGATCTGCAAACAGGACTATTCACGCTAAGACAGATGAAAGCTGCCACCAATAACTTCGATGCGGAAAACAAAGTTGGGGAGGGTGGTTTTGGTTCTGTTTACAAGGTAACTGCATGGTTGATAGGTTCTTTAATCTGTCCTAAATATGTTCTATAAGTTGGCGGTGGAAAAACAACTACAAGAATTGGTCAAATGTTCTCCATAAATTTTTGGATTCTTTCTAGTTTTAGATGTAGGGCAGCAAATAAAGAAAGCAATGCTAATTATTAACTGTTAGCCATAAGTTTGAGTGGGAACTTTTCATTATTGAATGCAGGGTTCACTATCAGATGGAACCGTGATTGCAGTCAAGCTACTCTCCTCAAAATCCAAGCAAGGAAATCGTGAATTTGTGAATGAGATAGGAATGATATCTGCACTGCAACATCCGAATCTTGTAAAGTTGTATGGATGTTGTGTTGAAGGAAACCAATTGATGATTGTATATGAGTACATGGAAAATAATTGCTTATCCCGTGCTCTTCTCGGTGAGTTAATTTCTTTCTTCTATCAGAAGCATTTTGAACGAAGGCATTTTGTTTGGGATTCAAAAATTGATTGTTTTTTCTTCCCATTATTTCAGGGAAGGAATCCAAGTTCAGAATGAAACTGGACTGGCCTACCAGGCAGAAAATTTGCCTAGGTGTAGCTAAAGGTTTGATGTACCTACATGAAGAGTCAATAATAAAAATTGTGCATAGGGATATCAAAACTAGCAATGTGTTGCTTGATAAGGAACTCAATGCCAAGATTTCTGATTTTGGTTTGGCAAAGCTAAATGAAGATGACGATACCCACATCAGCACTCGCATTGCTGGAACCATGTAAGTCTCCACCAGGACATTGTATATTTTCAAGAAAGAATCTTTATCTGTCATTCTGTATCTTATGTCTCCACCCTCTTTCAGTCAAATCTCTGGTTTCCTATAGATAGGCCTAAACCCATTTTTCATATCGTGGCAGACATAACTTTTTCCAGTAGACTGGTATCAAGGCTTTGAGCCTGCAACCTATTGCATATTTATTTTTTTATGATCATAAGCCCTAGCATTTACATCTCTTGATCTTTTATATTATCATATAATTAAATAGTGACTGTTTGAGAACGAAAACCAGGGATCGTGTAGCAAGCTGAACCACCTTTTTTTATTTTTCAGTGGTTATATGGCTCCTGAGTACGCAATGCGTGGCTACTTGACCAACAAAGCAGATGTTTATAGCTTTGGAGTTGTTGCTTTGGAAATTGTCAGTGGAAAGAGCAACACAAACTACAGGCCAAAGGAGGAGTTTGTTTACCTTCTTGATTGGGTAGGTTTATACTCTTTTAAGTTTTCTGTTTCCTTCTGTCAGAAAGTGATAATCCCTTGTTTGAAAACATCACATACTAAACAAATCATTTTATAGGTTTCTTATCAATCTTTGCATATAATGTTTCACATGAATTCTCAAATTATTCAACCTCATAAAAGACTCTTGTCTTGTCAGCCAAGGAAAGACCGATAACTTATATCTACATTTGTCGTTCTTCTTTATTTCCGCTGAACTTCCTAAACTCATTTTACAGTAATGAATGCACTATAGCATCCTTATTGGATTTATCTGGGATTTTGTCAGGCCTATGTTTTGCAAGAGAGAGGAAGTCTTTTGGAGTTGGTCGATCCAGAATTGGGGTCAGAGTATTCTTCAGAAGAGGCTATGGTGATGCTAAATGTCGCTCTCTTATGCACCAATGCATCCCCAACTCTTAGACCGACAATGTCTCAAGTTGTGAGCATGCTCGAAGGCCGAACTCCAGTTCAGGACCTTCTTTCTGATCCTGGGTTTTCAGCAATCAACACAAAATACAAGGCTATAAGAAACCACTTCTGGCAGAATCCAAGCCAAACCTATAGCATGTCTATAAATGAGTCGTACCGTACTGATTCCACAAGCTCAGGCGTAGAACCAGAAGATGCCGGCCGTCTTCTGAGAGTTAGTTCGGTAAAATCTAATTCGTAAATGCTATATCATAGGCATTATCTTGAACTAAATTGCAGAGGTGGGAAAAGTCCCAGCGTATATTCTTTGTTTGTAACATAGCTAGTCTCATCTTTGAACGAATTCTCTTGAAGTTTGTTTCAACTGGTAAGCATTGCAAAGAGAAATTGAGCGGATACTACTGACAGGAGTCGCAGGGCCAGAGCATAGCCAGAGCATAGATGGAACATAGAATGATGCTATAATCCCAAAACGAGAGCCCGGGTCTCTTAAATAAATTTAGAGTTATTTAGGGTTTATGCAAATATTACCTTAAGATTAGATATTTTTTTTTACTTTGAATATTTGCTTCAAGGTTGACTTGTTGTAAATTATAAAGTGTTTAATTATTCAGCTTCTAATGATAATCCACACGAACTACTGGTGAAAAATGTTTTAATTTTTTTAGAAAAGAAAGATTGTTATATACTTTATTCAACATCATTAGAAATAAAAGGTATAATATTTTATTTATAGGAAAACCTAAAAAACCTATAAATAACAAAATATCAATTGCCCTTTAAATAACATCATATATATTATTTTAGGGTAATTTTATAAATATATTCAATCAAGTCCTTACTTGATTGTTTCTAAGTCTATAATTATAATCCCTTGTATTAATTATATTCTAGTTTTTAATTTCTAAAATTTATTTACAATTAAGTCACGCTTGATTAATCATTTCATTTTAATTTTCGATCAATGGTTTTTATGTGTGTGACCCATTAAGTTCTCTAATAAGTTGTCCATATATAAATGATAATTCTAAATAAAATACGATTAAATAAATCAATTTATTATCAATTCAATAATTAATTAATTTATATTTGAAGATCAAGTGCAATGTTTAACAATCTGTCATGATCCTTTAAATATTAAAAAAGTTATAAAACCTTTCAATGATCAATTTCTCAGTATAATTATTATCCCTTCATCAATAATGTTTTGATTTAAATATTATATCATGGAGTATGTCTACTCTGTCGAATTATGTTTGTTCTCAACACTATATTCATTGATTCTTTTAATGAGATTTGAAACTCCTTTTAAATCTTATTATTCATTGCATAATAAATTACAATCAATACTAATTGAGAACAAATGAAATATTTTCTCTAATTCATCAAGGGTGATGAATTCTCTTTTGATAACATAAATACCTTTATTTAGTTTATATTATACTCAATATCTATCCATTTGTTACCATTGATTAGGACAATGTATAGCAAGATCAAAACATAACACTCCCTGTATAATATAACTTAGTGATCTCAAGTCTAAGGATCACTTACACAACCGTCACGTGAGCCTTTCCATAGACACGAGTGATCTTTTTATATGGAATTCTCATGCGGGTCAGTTCAGTGCACATGTTATCCTGCAAACACCTACATATTAGTTCTAGGTATACCTCATACATAAACTTAACAGAACATCCACTTCTTTTCATAAAGAAAGGAATATAATATGTATTAGTCTCAACAGCTCTGATTAATATCAAGTTTTAATAGAGTATTAACCTAAACATTTAGGAATAATGCTTGAATGCAACAAGAATCCCACAATTATAATAATTTTATAATTTTCTTTACAAAATATTTTTTATCCCAAAAACTTCGTTTTTATTCTAGATTCATTAATAAAACATTTAATGAATATTAAAGATTTATTAATAAATTAAATATATTTATATGAATAAAATCAATATCACGTGTAACCACGGTAAAACACATACATTAACAGTACACCTACAGGAAATATTGGCCTTTAGTTTCCGGATATCTGGTATAGACTCAACTAAACCATTCAAGGAATGCAACGCAAATAGAACTCCCCAAACCCCATGGCCATAGCAACAAGCTCCTTTTATGAGAAAAAAATCACCTTGAAATGAGGAGTTTTTTGTATATCATACCGTAGGCACTACTATAGTGTTCAATGCATTTTTCTTTACTCTTTGTGCCAACATGATAAGCCACTCCCGCCCAGTTCCCTAATTCGTACATTTCAATTCCCTATATATGGAACAATAGACATTGCAGTGAAGACTAAAACTTCCATCTAAAAATATAAAAAACGCTCAAAACACCTCTAGAAGCAGCATTTCTTCATCTGCATTCCAAGGGGTAAAAAGAGAGGAAGATAGAAATGAAAATGAATAAAAAACATGTTGTCAGCATTCTGACGTTATAGTTTGAACACTATGCCGTGCAGGAATCAAGTCCATGTAGGTACTCGAACTAGTTAAACCATGAAGAAACGAATGCGATACAGAAGTGACCGTTTGATGACACGACAAAGAACAGGTCAGTATGGTACAATTATGAAATTCTAAACAGAGATGAAACAGGAAAGCCAAAATTCCCATCATATTTCATCAAACAGACCAGCAAGGCTCCCACACTGATACAGGGACGAGCTCAGTGCCACATTAAAGGAAGAATAGTGAACAGAACAGTGCAAGATAACAAGTTAGTTAAAAGGAGAAGAACTGACCATAACCCTATAAGGGTGATTGCTTTTATGAGGTCCAACCTCAGCTCCTACAGAGAAGCACTCTGCACACAGGCCAAAATCAAGGCACTCAGCACATTTGATACGGACCTTCCCTGTTACATCTTTCTCGCAATAATTGTGATGGTACAGTGCCCTTTTCCCGCCACTACTTCCATGTCCTGAGCACATTAAAAAGCAAAGAAGAATACGAAGAGAAGGTCATAAGAATGTGCGGGCAAACAAAATTATACATCCTTGTGATGCTCTGGAGAACAAAGAATTTGAGGAATAACAGCAGCATCAATTCTCATGACTGCTTTGAAATGTTATTCAGTAATCAGTACCACCTTAGTCATCTTGAAGTGGTCTACCAATTACAGTTCTTAAACCCCCTATTAGATAACAGCTACAAGACACCCTAATAGATTTCATTGTTCAGAACAGGACTAAAACTCGTATTTTCGATGCTAGTCACCACTCATGAAGTAATCTCTTAGATGAAACAGTTCTGTAACATGATGATGTTCTCTCATAGTGTGCTGCAGGTAATCATGAACAATTTGCTGTCAAAGTCCAAATCTCAAGATGTTTTTTATTGAAGGAAAATGATGCAGCCAGGTTGTAAAAACTAAAGGTTTTGAGTATTACGATGATGATCCATCACAACTAGGTGATGATATGCTCCAGGCAAACTATGTGCATGATGTAGTAGATGTTTTTATGGATCAATAAAACATGTTTAGCTTTAAGAAAAGGTTTGTTCGTGTCAAACTAGGATAACATCTTAAAATGATGATAATATAAAATCCAACTATTGGATCAAACTTTATTTTTTTCAAGTGATTCTATATATAATTTTACAATATGTTTGGAGGTCTTAAAGTTAGACTCATAAGTTGTTATTTGGATTAATTTTGTTATTTTTCATAGTTTTTTTTTTAATATTGTTTTAATTTAAATTTTGTTTTTATTTTCTTCATGCTTTAAGATTCTTATTTGTTTCTTGTTAGAGGTAGGGTTTTATAACCTTTTTAAAAGTCTTGTAAGCTTTTAGGGAGGAAGACTTCATTAGCCATATTTTCAAAGAAATAAATTGTAAATTTAGAATTTATATCTGCAATCCTTAATTTTCACTAATCAAGTTTTCCAAGTTTTCTTTTTCGTTGTCGTCCTTATACCTTTCACATGTATTAGAAAAGTACCCGCAGATGAATATCCTGAATCCTCTCCTCTTGCAACTTTCTTCTTCTTTCTTGATCTGCAATGCCAAGAACAAATTAAAATTACTAATTACCTGCATTAATTAGAAATTACCTGCATAATTACCTTCAACTATGCATATACACATTCTAAATTACTAAACTCTATCAAATGACACTCACATTTTCCAAATTTCCAATTAACATACGAAACCCACAAGTTAAAAACAGGATCACAAACCAAGAAAGCAGACGACTTTAAAGAACACAAACCTCTGAGCAGCGTCTTGAGCAGTGGAGTGAAGATTCCCACGAGTACGGGCCATGTCTTTTTGAAACTGAGGAAGCTCACGAGCACCTGTATATGTGTAGTGGTATGAACAAGACTAAACAAAAACCTGGTAATTATAGGTCCCATGTAAGCCATAACAACGGACACCTCAAAAAAGGGTGAACTTTCAAATTTGGCAATGAAAATCTAACATAAAATAAAGGGTTAGCACCAAAATTTAGATAACAAAATGCTTTGGTGTCAAGATCTCGAAATTTCCAGATATCTTCTGGATTTTGGATAGAATTTGTTGTGAATGTTAGGAAAGAAAAAAACAACTTTGAATTTTCCTCTTTCGTATGAAAATGGAAAGAGTTACTGTGTTGCCAAACAAAACTTGAGATGATTGGGCAAGGCGACACGCGCTTAAGCATCTTTCTATTGGGCCAAGCACGTGGATCTAGATGTTTGCCCTCTTTCTATAGTCTTTTAGTTTTTTAATTATTTTTTCTTAAATTTTGATTAAACTTTACTATATATAAAACAATTAAAACTATATTTAAAATATTATACAATTAAATATCATTCAATTTTGGCATAGTTTTTAAATAAGATTATAGCCTTTTAGGGTAATATTAGTAATTATTTCACTAATTATTATATTTTTTAAAATGTGATCTTGAATATTCAATAAAATAATTTTTACATAATTATCTCAAATAAAAAAAAATTATTGAGACTTTCTTTTTAAATCATTATAAGTTTTTTTTTAATTATTTTTTTAAAAACTCGTTTGAATTGTCTTTACTTTATATTTAAATAACATGCTCCTAATATAAAAAATAATAATTCATCCATCAAAACATATGTTTTTCTTCAAAAATTGAAAATCTTTAAATTTTATACAAATATATATTTTTTAATTACACAAAAAATAAATAAAAATACTTTTCAAAAATCATCTCATGGATAAATAACTAGGTAGCACAAAATAAACACAAGATTTATGTGAGAATATTTTTGTCACGGAATGTTGCAGTACGCGTGCTTAACAGCGTAAGCAACTACCTCAGCAAGTCATTACTCTTTCATTCGAACACATCTCCGCGTGTAACTCTTTGCAGCCACCGCTTCTCTTCTCTTCTATTTAAGGAAAGAAGGAGATTGTCTTCTTCTACTTCTGTCTTTGTTTTCTTGGTTTTCCTTTTCTTTGTGCCAAATTAATAAATGGCTTTGATGGAAACATTTTATCTCTCACACGGAGCTCCAACACTTGCCATTGATGAAACCGTACCTGCCAGAAAATTCTTTCAGTCATGGCAACAAAGTGCTTACAAAGAGAAACCAAGTTCCATTCTCGTTATTTCTGCTCATTGGGAGACTGCACAACCTACTGTTAATGTTGTTGATCGAAATGATACCATTTATGACTTCTATGGCTTCCCCAAACCCTTGTACCAGGTACTCCTGATCAATCTTTCTTCCAAAGTTTTTTGCTTTTAGATTTCTGCGAGATTTTGTTATCTGGGGTCTTCTGATTTCACGCAACTATGGATTGGAAGATGAGTTTCCTTATGAATAGGAAGGTGATTTTTTTCTTAAGAAAAAATAAAATCGTGTATGATCCATTTCGATTTCACTGTTGAATTTGTGTTGATGGTAAACATGCTCCTGATCTGTAAGTAGTTTGTAGAATTTGAGGCACCCCTTAAAGCCATTATTGATTTGTTGAATTAAAATGATTGTTACATCAAGATGATTCTGTAGAAGCAAACTGGATCTAATCTACCATGAATTCTTAAGTCTTGTGATTTTGTTATGGAAATGAAGACAATCCAAGACTTGAAGAACTGTAATTGATTATTGATCTAAATTCTAAACAGAATTGTTTACAGGACTAGGTAGGATCAAGAGGAGACTTTGTTTATTTCAGTATCAAATCATTCTTTCCTAATGCTATTTTGCTTTTCTTAGATCAAGTATACACCACCTGGAGCTCCAGAATTGGCGAAGAGGGTGAAGGAATTGCTTTTGGCATCTGGCATTGAGCATGTTGATGAGGATAAGAAGCGAGGGCTCGACCACGGTGCTTGGGTTCCATTGATGTTCATGTATCCCGAGGCTGACATCCCGGTGTGCCAGCTCTCCGTTCAATCCGATAGAGATGGCACTCACCATTACAACATGGGGAAGGCTTTGGCCCCTCTCAGAGAGGAAGGTGTCCTCATCCTCGGATCCGGATCTGCTGTACACAACTTGGGTTCCAGGCTACCTGATGGCAGTCCTGTTCCTTCATGGGCGTTGGAGTTTGATAACTGGCTTAAAGATGCTCTTATTGAAGGAAGGTAAATGTTTCTCGGAAAGTTGCTTGTTTCTCTTGTGGCATTATTCTCTACAATCTCTCAATCCTGTCATGGATTTTGTCTTTCGTGCATTAATGGAAATGCAGCTTGCATACATACAAATGTAAATCTGTGTCTCTGGAATGGTTTGAAGTAGATTTATGTGCTTTTTTCAAAATAGAAGCAGAGGGAGACATGTCCCCTCTCTTCCCCCTACTGTGTCCGTCTCCTTTGTCTGCCGAACACTATCTAAGAGATTTGATACGATCATGATTCTTGCTGCTTTCATATTTGTTGCTGACACTTTCTAGTTCCACCATTGCTTTGGCTGGTGTCTTCTCATTAAATCTTCACCATTGAAGTTTTAACTATCCTTTTTTTGTGCAGATATGAAGATGTGAATCACTACGAGTCAAAGGCACCACATCCAAAAATGGCTCACCCTCGGCCGGACCACTTCTACCCACTGCACGTAGCCATGGGTGCAGCAGGTGAAGATTCTAAGGCCAAATTAGTGCACAGCAGCTGGACTGATGGCACCCTTTCTTATGCTTCCTACCAGTTCACAGCGCCTAAATAAAATCTTCATCAACGTTACAAGTTCTGCTGGAGTTCTTGTGGACATGAATTTGTGTTATTTTTTTAACTATATATTCTGTGTATTGATGTTAATAAATTTCAGTACATGATAGAGATATAGGGTGATCGAGATGGTGCAGGCAGTGATCCAGGATACAATTTCTGTAGGGGCAAAATAATATAAATATATAACAAAATTAAAGCTTCTAATATAAAGTTGAAAATTTACATATATTACAAAAATGCTTTCAATTTTTTTTATTTATAATTCATAATTGTTGCCTAGAGATTTCATATGTTAAAAGTATTGAAGGATTTTCTCATTATCAATACTTTTAAATATTTAATATTCAATATAAGTAACCAAATAATTATTTAACCAATTATTCTTGGACTGACTATTATTTTAACCAATTAACATGTAATCATGAATTATTTATTTAATCACTTTTTCATAGGTTTTTTTTTCAAGTTACATTGAAAATTCAACTACAACTAAATAGCATAATTAAATTTCTTTTAATCATCATCAACACAACAACACATATTAAATATTAACAGTCAATTTTTCTTCTTCAATTATGTTTTATTTAAAGTCATTTACATCCTATTTCATCTCAAGAACTTCATATTTTCACAATTTCACTTTTTCTCAATTTAACATTTAAGAATCCTAATTTAAAATTTAAGAATTTTGCATAAAATTTGTTAATCTTTACTTAAACTTATTCAACCGAGTTTATAATGTCTTACACGTTTTCTGCTGCTCCTCTTTTTTTTCTTTTAATGCTGCGAGTTTTCTCTTTTTTTTTTCTTTAATGTTGCGAGTTTTCTCTTTCTACTCTTTCCCTTACTTGATTTTCTCTTTAATTATTGAGTTAGATGTGTTCAATACTCTCTCTCTCATTTAAGTTTCTCTCTGGGGTTTTAGTGTGGAAGCTCTCAATTTTTTTTCTTTTCTATTTTTTCAGCACTGGCCAGCAGTTTAAAGGAGAAGAAGAAGCTAAATTTCCAGTTTTTCTAGCTTATTTATGAAAACACCATTAATGAGCCGACATGTTATTTTTGTCTGACTATTGATGTTCTCGCATGGCTTTCTCAAATTTCGATTACCCTAAAATTTTATCCCAAGATAGAGCAATGTGTTAGGAGGAGGCTCATCGTAAAATTTCAGCATAATCTGACAGTCAGACTAAGAGTTATGCTTGATAGCATAAAACTGGTCAGCAGGTGTTTTTATATCAAAATCTGAACTTTTTTATTCAATTATTGCTAGAATCATATTAGTTATTTTTGATAAGTTCTTGGGATCATTTTTTTATTTCAAAATATATTTATTTTTCATTTTCATTATCTGTTTCATTTATATATTTACTATAGTTTCACAGTAACATTTCTGATTTTTAACTTGGATTTACATCAATATTTTTTCACGCTGTTTTTTCTTAACTTTTATTTCTCATTTCCATTTTAATTCCCAAGATTATTTTCTCATTCTAAAAAAAACATCTATTATAATTTTTTCTAATTTTTCTATCTATCAAAACCCATTATCGGTTTCCATATGATATATCCTTCATTTAATTTTTTTGCTCACATGCTGGATTCGTCCATGAGATGGTGGATGTAGCATTTATAAGCATGAACCATGATTTTTTATATATATAATTTTTGTACAGAAAATAAGGTATTGCTAAGGCCAAGTTTTAACAAGTCTTTAAAAACAGAGAAAAAAAGGATCGGTTAAAATTTGGAACACAATTGTCAAATTAGGTTTGCAAACTAATGTTTTCCTCAAATAGGTCCCTAATATTCGAAACAAATGTCGTTTATTTGGTTTGTTATTTAACATCAAGGGATCAATTATTAATTTTAGTTCATTCTAATTCATTATTTGTTATCCTAATTTTGTAGATGAATCCGCCTTTTGAATTTCTAGCTTTAAAATGATGATTTCGTGAATGACTATACTTCTTATGGTTAACTAAAGCTATCGATTTATATTGAAATGTCTTTTCAAGCTTTGATTTATCTGAAATTTTATTTTAATATAGAAAAATATTTTAAACGGTAAAGTTTCAACTTGATTCATCGATTTGATTTAGAATTATACTTGAATAAAAAAATTTAAGCTAGACACGTGTGTTGTACCTGGTTGGTTGTCAAAAGAGAACAACCAACCAGGTAAGCCTCTAATGGCTATCATATTAGTAATCACTTGTCTTGAACTTGAAACTACAAGAGAAACAAATCTTTTAATTTGAAGTTCTTATCACTATACCACCTACTAAATGGTTACAAATTGATAGCTTTATCATGTCCATAAGCAGTACAATTAAATAATTTAATTAATTATATGCTAGTTTATGATTATTATTATTTTTTATGGATGTCGTGTACATAATAAATGGATTGGACTAATAAAGGGTGTGGCCTTGCACATGGCTTTGGGTTGCATGAAAATTGGCACACGTATTTTGATAGGGAATGTCTTCTCCGAGAGATTTCTTTAGTGTGCTCACATAGCAGAATCTGCTAAAAACAAGGCGCGAATATTTTTATTTTTTTAACATATTTTATCAAGTTAATTTTTTTTAAAAAATGGACTTATTTAAAAAACCCCCCGGGGCCATGCATAATCGAATTATTTAAAAAGCTAAAAAGAGAATACATACACACACATATATCCTAGTTATATCACCCACTCGCCACCATGGGTTATAAATATTTCTGAAAAATATTCTTCAAAAAATTCGAAGTAAAAATCTCATATAAACATCTAATTAAATATATCGATAATTATTTATAGAAATAAACAAGAACAAATCACTAAAAATACAAAAAAAACAAGAAAAATTAAAAAATTGATATAGACCAAGATATTTGATCTTATAAAATAAGATATTTATTCATTTGTGTCAACTGAATTTATTTATTAAAATTAATAAAAGATAATAGAAACAGAAACAAATGCAGAATGAATTGAATAAAATAAAAGAGAAAAATATTATGCAAGACCAAACATATCAGAAATATTATTTATTTTTATATAAAATAAAAAGAATTATTCAAAAATTAAATAAAAACAAATTTATTTTTAAAAAATACTTATTCAAAAAAGATTTGCAAAATCCTTGACCTAGGCCATGAGAATATAATAAATTGATAGAGAAGAAATTGAAGATTACCACAAAATCTTCAAAGGTCGAAGGATAAAACCAGAGAAAAAAAACACACACAAATTATGATTAAAAGAACGAGTGAGAAAAATAAAATAAAAAATAAATTAGAGGACATAAAAAAAATTAAATTGGAGGGTTAATTTAAAAACAAATAAACTTTAACAAAAGGAAAATTAAATAAAAAGAATGAGGGCTAAATTGAAAACAATAAAACAACATAAAACTTTGATTAAATGATCAAATTGAAAACTAACAAAACTTAATAAAAGAGCCAAGAAAAAAAATCAAAAATTAAAAGAATAAGGATTGAGTTGGAAAAAATAATATATGATAAATTATAATTCAAGGACTAAATTGAAAATACTTAAAACTTTTATAATAGAACTAATGACAAAAAAAAAATAAGGATTGAAATTAACAAATCTAAAGATAAGAGGATAAAGATGCATTTGCTCTAGACGAGAGATAGAAAATAAAGAAATGACCATTGACAACAATCCGACAATCTTCTGCCTCCACATGCCACCTCATAAAGAAGAAGACACAACATCACATCCAAGTTCATGATGGAAGGACAGGTTTGGCTATCGGATGGTGCCGTAGGCGCCACCCAAACACCGCGGATGACACCCACTTGTTGATGCGTTCACGACACACTCCAATAACTTTTTCAAATAAATAAATAGTTTCTCAAATTAAAAATACCATATTGCCCTTCATGAACCTAAAAGTCGTAAAAAAACACCATCGTGAAAGTATACAAATGCCCCTAGATACATGCCTTGATTTTTATCTTTTCTAAAAGTATAATTGTATTTTCTATTGTTTTCTAAACTGTAAAAAAAAACCAAAAAAACCCTTGGTTAGCCACTTTAGTTTTTTTACCTTAGGGGTAAATTAATATTTTAACATTTTAAAGTTTTTGAAATGATTAAATCATCCTTTATCAATTATTCAAGAAATTGTTAAGTTGGGAGTAAAATCATATTTCAAAAAAATACAAATATAGCCCCAAATAATATTTTAATGACTAAAGGACCCATGAAAAGAACTAAATTACCATCGTGTTATAGTAAAAACCTCAAACTATATATATTTTTGTTAGTTTAGGTGTTAGAACTGCAAATTTACAATATAATTATTCATTAATTATGGCAACTTTATCCATGCATCCATCTCACGTTCACATTTTCGAATTAATGTCGTATTCATTGCACGTAGCTATAAAATTGTAATCATGTGAATAACCACATGCAATTCCACTTAATTTCTTATTGTTCCATATAATCTCAATATGTACGACCAACAAAATAGCACACAATATATATATATATATATATATATATATATATATAAACACAACAACTCAGGAGTCTACCGGCATGTTCAAACTCGGCTAGTTCAAGTTTGGACAAAAATATTCTAAAGTCATACTTGCTGCAATTTAAAACAAAACCACTAGAACAATAAAAAAAAAATATCTAACAAAACTATAAAAAAATGAAATAATTAATTTGGGAAACACCAAGACTTGTTTTTGTCTTATAATTAATTAAAGGGTTTTTAATTCATTTTTTAATAGTTTTGTTAGATATATTTTTTATTGCTCTAGTGGTTTTGTTTTAAATTGCAGCAAGTATGACTTTAGAATATTTTTGTTCAAACTTGAACTAGCCGAGTTTGAACATGCCGGTAGACTCCTGAGTTGTTGTGTTTATATATATATATATATAAGTTTTTTTAGATCAAATTAAATATATAAAAGACATAAATAATTATATATAAGTCTTGTTCAAGAATGATACTTAAAATAATACATATACAAATAATACATATTCAACATTCGATCTTTTTGTTTTTGTTTTTATTAACGTGAGTGTTTGGGTCAACTTGTACGCACCTCGACTAATTCCAGGACTTGAACTTAAGACCACAGGGGAGCAAACCCCTTAATCCCAAACTTTTACCATTAAACCATCTATTAGATGATTAACCTTCAATCTTTCTGATTGGATACGTTGAAATATTGACTTGTTCAAAAAATGAACATCCTATTCTGCTAATTTAATATATTTTATAGTGATTAATTTGTATTATGTAATTTTGTTTTTCATCATTAAAAGTCTTGCTTAAGAAGAATACTTGTGTAGATAATTTGATTTTTAATCAATTACTAATTAATTAATTAGTATATTATCAACTAAATCACTCAAATATTCCATGTGGCAGCGCTAGAATCAAGAAAACTATCAAGAAGTTCTAGATGAAAAAAGAAAAATGAGTTAAATCCGTAAAGCTTGTAAAAAATCTTGAGATTCAATTAATTAATATAGATTGCATAACAATAAAAAAAAATACCTTCATTAAATATTATCTTTATAAATATATTTAAAAAAGATCTCAGTTATGATAGAGAAATAATTTATTTAAATAATGTATTGAACCAATTTATATTAATCTTAGGTGATGAGTGCTTTGGGAACCAATAAGTATTTAAAAATTAAATATTCAAATAAAAAACAATGATTAATTAAAGATATACTTAATTGGTTATATAATTTTTTTTAAAAATATTTACAAAAGATATTATTACTAAAAAGGAGAATAGAGAATATAGTTTTGAAATCCGGCCCGGCCCGGCGGGTCGACCTAGGACTCGAGGCTGGAACCGGGCCGGGTTGAAGAAAAAATAGAGGAAGGAAAAACCTGGTTGACCCGGTCAAAAACTCAGTTGCAACCTGTTGACTTTTGTTTTTTTTTTTTTTACTAAAACGACGTCGTTTTGATTAAAAAAAAGAATTGATCCAGGCGACCCGATAACCCGATCAAAACTTGAAATCCAGGTCTTGGACGGGGCGGATCTGAAAAACTATGATAGAGAATATTAATTAGGTATTTTATTACAATACAAGATAAAATGTTTTTAACAAGTGTAATAGTTAACTTATTTCAGCTTTTAAAGGGCGAAGTGTCTACTTATCCCCCAACTATCATTTAATTCCAATTGGCCCTTCAAACAAAAAATAAATCTCCAATTAGGTCCCCATCAATTGGACATTACCCACTTAACCCTTGACTTTAAACTTTATTCCTGGAAAACAAAACACACCTATTTGTCTTAAAATGACCTTTTCTTCCTGTGATTTTTCGTTGTAGGGCTTCAATGGGTAATCTTTCAGAAAAAAAAGCGTTTTATTTGTTTTAGTTTTCTTGAATAGATTGACATGAGCTCCAAGTAGGAATTTGGAGAAAGTAGTGATAAAAACATAGCCATAATTTAATGCAATTTCACATCATATTAACAACAAATTAAATTAAACAAAACTAAAACATTTCATTTGTAAAGTCCAATTGAAAGACCCTATTTAGATTAAAACTAGATAATTGCTCGCGCTACGTTGTGGGTTAAATTAAATTTTTGTTAAATGTGAAAAAAAAAATTCAGGTGTTATTAACATGTTTTCTAGCAGAAAGAAAAACTATGCGGTGTTGATTCAATATAACCTAATCGACTTTGTAGGTTAAAAAACAACCCAAACAAATGGTAAAAAAGTAGTATGACTAAAAAAAATTCAAGATGATATCTTTTTTTAAAAAAATATTGAGACGCCAGTATATTAGATCAACTCGGATCAACTCAGGTTAACTTGCCAAATCCCTGACCTAGGTCATGAAACCCTAAAACCCAGTAAAAAGCAAATAAAAAATTATTAAGTCCAATTCTCAATCAACACGATATTGAAGGATGAAATTAAAAATAAAATTCAATTAAAAAATCGTCTAAGTCAACTCGGGTTAACTTGTCAAATTTGAATCATGAGATTAAGATAACCTCGTAGAAAAAAAAATCAAAACAAATTACGAAGTTTAATTCCCAGTCAACCCAATGTTACAAGATGAAATTAAAAAAAAAAGAACACAAAAAAAATCATATAAGTCAACCCGAGTTAACTGACCAAACTTGTGACCCGAGTCATAAAGTTAGGATAATCTCATAGAAATAAAACCAAAACAAATTATAAAATATAATTCATAATCAACCCAATATTGAAGGATAAGATTGAAAAAAAATATTTAATTAAAAAAAGGACAAAAAAACTTTGAGGTAATCGGATTAACCCACAACCCGAGTTATGAGACCGTGATAACCTTATTATAAAAAGAAAAAAAATATAAAACTTAATTATCAATCAACCTATCTTTGAAAGATAAAGTTGAGAAAAAAACCAATTAAAAAAAAATAAAAAATAATCTGAGTAAGTTCGAATTAGCCCGCGGAATCTAAATTATAAGATTGTGATAACTCTATAAAAAATAAATTAAAATAAATTAATGAAATCTAATAATAAAAAATGAGAATGAAAAAATAATGTTGAAGATAAAATTGAAAAAGACGACCACATTTCCTTGTTGATGGCTACATAAATTAATTAATAATAAATTGAGTAAATGATAAAAAAAATAATTTATTTTAATAGAGAAGAATGCTGTCACGAATGGGTTGGGGTTAGGTAAACACCTAATGGTTTGACTTTGAGGTGGTCTCAAGATGACACACACTCTTTCTCTCTCCCATCTAATTAAAATGCATTGCTTCCTTCATTCTTTCATTCATGATAAACAACAACTTGTTTTTTATATTGTAACATTAAAATAATTTAAAAATATAAAAATAAAATAAAATAAAATAAAATAAAATAAAAAATTAATCTAGCCTTACATGGTTCTAAATGGAATATCTCAGCGTATACCCTAATCAAACCTAATAACTATCTAATTCATCATTTGTTTCAGCATTTGGAGACTACTTCTTGCTTCTTAAATTATTATCATCGTTTCTTCAACCTTTTCTACACACCATAATCATAATATTAATTCAGTATATTTATAAGATATTAAATGTTTTATTGTATAAACTTTGAGTGTCGGACCGAACTTGTTTGAGAGTGTGGTTGTGGTTACTTTTCAAAGTATTTTTATTTAAAAATGTATCAAAATAATATTTTTTTATTTTTTTAAAATTATTTTTAATATTAGCATATCAAAATGATTTGAAAATATCAAAAAAATATTAATTTAAAATAAAAAAAATATAAATTTTTTAAAAACACTATTAGAATAAAAAATCAAACAGGTGAATTTCGAGCTTTAAAATGAATATTTATTACCCCGAATTTATGTAAGAAAATACGTGATTTATTTTGAACATGGATCATGATGTCAGCCACATACACGGATTACTCGTAAGCCATATCATCATGAACACACGGTAGTGTAGAGATGTGATTGCTGGCCAGTTGTCAAATTGACTACTGACCGCATATTAGAAAACACATCAGATTGGAGACCAGATGTGAAATTGACTATTCAACAAAAACAACGTCAGCAAGGACATCATCCACAAGAGCAAGGTCAAACCAAACTCGATATATATATATATATATATATATATATATATATATATATATATATATATAGATGTACATGCTCTGTAAGAAGGGAACCTATTCTAGTCGTTGATGCGCTAGTTTCATTCTTTGAATCCAAAAGACAACACTTTTTTTTTCTTTTTGCAAGAAGGGTTTGATGGACACGGTCTATATCTCTCATGGATCCCCAATGATGGCGATCGATGAAAGCATACCAGCGAGGCAATTCTTGAAATCATGGCAACAAACTGTTCTTAAAGAAAGGCCTAAAGCCATTCTTGTTATCTCCGGACATTGGGACACCAAAGAACCAACAGTTAATGTTGTTAATATTAATGACACCATTTATGACTTCTATGGCTTCCCCAAACCCATGTACCAGGTACTTGATTCCTTAAAGAGTTTTCTGTTTTTTTTTTTTCTTATTTGGGTTGCTGAGGTTTTAGTTTGATTGGTTTTTGAGTGCTTATGATCTGACATTAGATAGAAGAATGTCTTTGATTGATTGTTTTTGAAGCAGAAAGTCATTGATAAGTCTATGATCAAACGTTGAACACACCTATTAAAGTTGCATGGTATTATCTGCTTGTTGTTTATCTGGGTTGGTGAGAGTTTAGCTTGATTAATCTCTTAGAGTTTATGATCAGATATTTAGGTAGAAGAATGTCCTCGGTTGATTTGTGTGGGCCAATTGCTTCTTTTCCATGTTTGAAGCTAAAACTCATTGTCATAACTATGGTCAAACGTTGGACATACCCATCAGAGTAGTAGTTTGTTTTATGCAGATGCAGATTCTTTGAAAGGTTTTCTGCTTTTTGGTTCTTGAAGGTTTTTTTCTCATCTGCGTTATTCAGACTTTGCCCTAGTTGTAGCTTGATTAACTTTTGAGAGTCACTATGATCAGATATTTAGGAAAAAGAATTAAGTTTTTTTTATTTGTTTGTATGATCTAATTGTGTGATTTGGAGTCTGAAATTGAAATTGAATGTTGAAACTGTGAGTAAAATGTTGAAGATGTAGAGTAGTATCTAGAGTTTTAGACCGTAAGGCCGTTGTTGCCTGTTGCTTTCTCCTGCATTGGAAAGTTATTAATCTGTTGAAATATTCTTACCTCGAAGAATTGCATCTAGGTGATGATTGAAAGGCAAACAAAGCATTCAATTATGAGTAAGATTATGAGAGTTGTAGATCTTTCTAGCCTTATGAAGCGAAGAGGTCTTGAAAGTCCTTGGATTCTTATTGATGATAGACTATTTCTATAGCGACTCGGATATGTACATGTATAGAATTATATTAAATTTGAACAGAACATCTCACAGGAAGTTTGGCTACAAATAGGACTGGCATCGGAGAAAATAGATATATGTGGTTGGCCGCAAACCAATTAGTTAGGATTTTTGGGCCGGAACTTTTCTCTCTTTTTTTCTTGGTTAGCTGGATCTTTTTGTTTATGTTTCCAATAATTTTCCCCTTCTACCAGCTCAAATATACACCACCAGGCGCACCACAATTGGCAAAGAGGGTGAAGGAATTGCTCATGGAAAATGGCTTCAAGCATGTTCATGAAGATAAAAAACGAGGAGTTGACCATGGCACATGGGTTCCTCTGATGTTCATGTACCCCGAGGCTGACATTCCAGTGTGCCAGCTCTCAGTTCAGTCAGATAGAGATGGAACTTACCATTATAACATGGGAAAAGCGTTGGCCCCCCTCAAGGAGGAAGGTATCCTCGTCATGGGATCTGGAGCTACTACTCACAACTTGGGGGCCATGCATCCCGAGGGCACTCCTGTTCCTTCATGGGCTTCGCAGTTTGATACTTGGCTTAAAAATGCTCTTCTTGAAGGAAGGTAATTTTTTCGTTGGAAAATTCCTTGCTTATAGTATACTCTATTACGTGCAGTTTAGGACAACATATATATATATTCATCCTGTAATTGATGGAGTCTTTGTGGAATTGATGGAACACATGCATTCACATGGTAGGGGCTATGGATTAGGAGGCAGGGCTATGGTTTTTGCAACTATCACTTTCTCGATAATTTCTAGTTCTAAAAATATCTGGTCGTGGACATTTTCCATTCTGTAGTTCTTGAGATCTTTGGTGTTGTATCTTATCGTATCAGAGCGTGTGATTGATTAGGAAATTATGTGTTTGTTTCCCGTGAATTCAAAACGATCACCTTTTGTCTTCTAAGCAACTCTACTTTTAATGATTGAAGTGATTAATTTGAGTAGCTGTCATCCTGCGAGTTCAAAAAGATGGTTTGTTTTCTTCTGGGCATCTCTACTCTTGATGATTGAAGCGATTGAATTCTCTTTTATTAGGATTTAGATGTGTCTTTCCAAGATTATGTTCGATTTTTTCTCCGCGTAAACTACATATTGCAGATAAAATCATCATTTGGGTAGCATTTTAAATTTGAGCTGTTGTTTCATAGAACAGCTGCTGAGAATTTCAATCCATGTTTAAAACGGGCTTAACATGATCAATTCTGTGGATTCTTTCAATTTATTCTATTACCTGGGCATGAAAATGCTTCCCACTCTATCATCTTAATCGAGGATACTATCAGTTTCCACAGTTTGATTTTCGTCTAAGCAAGTTTTTTCTTTTTGTGAAGATATGAAGATGTGAATCACTACGACTCAAGGGCACCGTATGGAAAGAAGGCTCATCCTTGGCCAGACCACTTTTACCCATTGCATGTAGCCATGGGAGCTGCAGGTGAAAACGCCAAGGCAAAACTTTTGCACCATAGCTGGGGCAATGGCACTCTTTCTTATGCTTCCTACAAGTTTACAGCTGCTAAGTAAACCGAACATTGCGAACACAATCCACTTTGACTCCGAAAATAGATAGATCGAAATCCAGTGTTGTATTGCATTTATTTTTAAGAGTGGCAGAGTAGAGCTACTGTATGGGAATTTAAGAAGTGTTGTATTCATACACACATTTATGCATTAGAAGACTTGTTTGGGTTTGTGCATAAGAAAATTCAATAATGAAAACTGTGTTTTCCAACTCCTTTCTTTCTTCTTCATCTTGCCCTAAAAAAAAGATACTAGGTTCTATTGCTGTGCCCTAACAACCTTCCATTTGCTCTAGTTTCATCTTCTTTGGGTTTGTGAATCAAAGTTGGACTTGTCTCCTTCCAATCCTGGCCCTGCATATCTCTGTTTTTGAACAAGAAGTTGGATATATGAGGAAATCCCTTACACAAGTGATATCAAATGTTCAGGATCATCACCTGGGTTTGGGGATCGCCATGCCTTCCATCTGTTTCCTTCTTTAACTAAAAAAGGTGAAAGATAGAAAGAAAGTTGAAAAACTTTGTTCCAAATCCTACTATTACTGGGTCATGTTTGGGTTTTATGGGATAAATTTTTTATGAATATTATAAATATTTGGATTTATATTGTTTGTTTTCATGGGTTGAGTTTACAATTAAAGAATCAAATGTAAAAAATCATATAACAAAAATTATAAGTTTTGAACATATAATAGATTGGATTAAGTAGACTGGATTTTAAAAAACATGGCCCGTTACTTGACACGTCATGTTTTTTAACCTGCTATCATTTATTATATTCATATTATTTGATTTTGATAGGTCGGGTATTGATAAAGAAATTACAATAATCCCTTAAATATCATGAAATTGCAAAGATTATTCAAAAGTTTTAATGCATTACAAAAATGTCTTTTTGTATCATAATGCTTTCAATATTTATAAGAAATTAGGGGATGGTTTTGAGAACATCAAAGACATTTTGGATTAAAAGAAGGTTTTTAAGGCTCTCATCAGATCTTTAGATTCTTGAATGATTCAAAAAACTTTATGGTATGTGAGGAGGGGTGTTGTAATTTACCATTTGATGATGAATTTGGACTGCAATAATCAACCAAAATGGCTAGAGCAATGAAAGATCACCACATACTACAATTACTATGAATTCTTACAAGTTCTAGAAGCAAGAAGACATTGTTGTTTAAGGTTGGCAAATTGTTGCCTTTTTGACCTAAGACACCATTAATTAACTCCATAATAGAGTAGAAAGACAGTGATTAAAGTAGAGTAGGAGCTACCTCAGAGCTTCCTTTTTGTCCATTTCCTGGCTTGCAAGCAACATCCTACACCTTATTGTATGAAGAAGCCTAAGCATGTCTCTGTGTCCTATCCTATGTCTTGCCTTTTGCATTATTATAATATATGAGCGAAGAGAACATGAGTTTAATATATATATAATTTTTTTTTTTTTTTATCAAAAACAACAACTTGTCATGTAAAAAAAAATAAACCACTTAACCATTTATGTGGTGGCCCAGTGGTAAGAGTTTGAGACCAAGAGGTTTGCTCCCTCTGTGGTTTCAGGTTCGAACCCTGTGGTTGCTCATATAATGGCCACTGGAGGCTTACATGGTCGTTAACTTCAGGGCCCGTGGGATTAGTCGAGGTGCGCGCAAGCTAGCCCGGACACCCACGTTAAAAAAATAAAAATAACCCATTTTTTAAAGAATTTACGTTTTCAATGGATCTAAAAATACTTTTGATTTATTTAGTAATACGTTTTAATTCTTTTTTCAAAGTACATTTCAAACTATTTCATCCGGAAAGTATTAAATTAATGTTTTTTTAATGTATTTTTTAATAATTTAGATATGCTATTTTAACGTATTTTTAATTAAAAAATACTTTTATAAAAATATCATATATCACACTATCAAACACACATTTAAATAAAGGTAAAGCTTATCAAGATTATAGGATAAGCCAATACAAAAGGAAATGAAGTTTTAAATTTACCTAAATGATTGAATAATCTTTATATATATATTCAAGATGGTTATTTATTTATTATTATTAATTTATGATCAACTTGTTAGTACGAAACTGAAAGTAAATGAAACAAAGACTTTGTTCGGAGGATTTACTCTACTAAATATACGAGTGGTTATCATTTACTCCAGTTCCCTGCCCCCAGGCTCAGGTCATCCTGCCATCTTAAATGAAAACAACTACTGGAACCACTGCCATTCACTCTATAGTATACACAAATAAGTCTAATTACTCCTTCTAAACACCTCAACAAACCTTACTTAATCCATTGAACATCTCTTTCATGTTCTTTAAAATGTTTCAAAACATGTAGCTTCATTAATTTCTTTTTTTTTTTTTTTGGATAATGGGAATCTAGCTAGGAGGAACCTGGAATCTTTAGCCGGGTCTATTTACGAGTATGGTACGGTGCATAATTTATACTGTATTCTATCTTAGTTATAATCTTGAAGGTGTTTCATTAATCAATATGTATCATAGTTTTATATGGATCCCACTAAATTTTTTTCTAAATTATTAATTAAAAAGATTGTAATTTATAGATTTTTTAAATTATTTTTTTTAATTATAATTATAAAAATTAACACGACCCTAGAGTAGTCTCTCCTTTCACAACTTGAGCTATATTGCCTCAGCAACTTATAAAGATACAAACCTACCTCTGTTTCATAAGTAAATATATGATGATACAATAGATAGATTAAATGGTGATTTTAGCCACTTCAACTCCATTTGCAAGGGTTGTAGTTCTATGATTATATAAATAAATGGTTAGTTCATTCAAACTTGAGATTGATTTTGAACCCTAATTTTGCTTATGTTAGCTCAAGTTGTTGAACTATACTTGTTAGAGAGTCAATTGCTCAGTCTATGGCAGTAGAACCAGAATGGTATTGAATCTTATTAATGGAGATGGAAACCACCTTTGCCAAGTCTATGGCAGTAGAACCAGAATGGTATTGAATCTTATTAATGGAGATGGAAACCACCTTTGCCAACTATCATTCATTAATTTCATTTCTACATGGTGCGAGACTTGGAGATCAATTTAATTAGCTAGCAGCTGGTTATGCATAAGCACCAATAAATACTCCATGAACACTACTGTTTGGATTTAATGACATTTTCAACTATTCAAATCACTGGTTTAAGAAAAAAAACCTACCTTGTTGCAGACAAATTAATTCTCTTTTTCCACAGTTGTGCGGCCAGGTTAGTACTGTGACTTGAGAAATGGAGAACTCGACACAGGGAGAAAGGCAAGGAAGTTTTACTCATTCACGCTATATATATATATATATATATATATATATATATATAGGCATCTAAGATTTTGTCAATATGATATGATGGAAGGGACAAGGACTCCTCTAAAGCTAAGAAAAAAATGCACTAACATTAAGATCTACCTCTCTAGACTATAATGATTACATGCATAATAGGAAGGCAAAAGGAAGCCAGCTCAATGCCAATTACTGGAATCTCAAGATTATTACACACTAGCAGCTCATCTTTGATCATTAATTAATTCACCGTAGTTTAGTTCATTAAACTAAGCTTAAATTCATCATAGTGATTGTATTTCTATCAGATTTACAAGATTTTCTTTAAGATAATACCTGAAATCTCATGACGGGAAAAGGGTCTTTAATCTCATTAATTTCGTAGTTGTTGCTGAAACAACCACTTGCATGACATTTATATCAGCCTCTATATATCTGACCTGACACTTTCTGACAGGCACAGATCATGTCTTCCATTTCTTCTTGCTTGGTCTTTTCTTGCTTACTATTTCCACCAAACAATTGAAGTGTGCTTCTGAGATTGGCCTGTCCATGCCCTAAAAGCTAATTGCTATATTGTTGATAGTGCAAGCAAAGAAAGCAAAACCATCCCAGTTTTTAATTCTATCCTTGCTGCTAACCTCTCTCATATTTGTCTTTCTCCCTCGGCTTTCTTCGTAAATTAATTACTACCATATAGCCTAGAAGTACTGTTAGTTCCTCTAGTTATATAAATAAATGTATATATAAGCTCTAGTTATAAGTTTCTTTGCTTCACTTGCAAATTTCATCGCTAATTTCTTGTATTAATAAAAGCATATAGTGGTGAATGTGTGTCATCCGTCCTTTTTGTCTGTCACCCTATCCTTTTCCCATCAGATACATTTAAGCTGAGCATATATTTCCAAGAGCATCCAATGTTTTTATAGGTTTTCTCAATCAGTCTTTGGCCCATCTTCATTGATCATGTTCACCTCATCAGCCCCATTCTGTCAGTTTTCCATGACTTAGGCATTTACTCCCTTCACTGGCTTTTCTAAACGAGTCACTTGTTTTGGTTTCTTTCCATTTTCTTGGGAAATAAAATACAGAGAAAGATTTAGCATCTGTGTGTGAAGATTTCAAGTCTTGGCCACCATAAGTATCATTATCTTTTTTTTTGTATGCGTGTGACAAAGGAGAGAGAGAGGGAGCTAGTGAATGAGGTGACTAACTGCCAAAGTCCTTAAATCCCAGAAAAGAGTACAATTTCCACTCAATTGCTTTGGTTGGAAGGAGCACCAAAAATAAGAATAAAGGATGGATGAATCTAGCCTACAAAAGGACATGCCAATCTCAAGGAATGGTAGTTATGCAGGTGGAAATGGCCACAGCCACACTGTCACTTCAGCAGCAGCAGCTCAAGTTCCCACCATTGGACATTCTTCCCCTTCAAGCCAGCAGGAGGACCAAAGGCCCTACAAGAAAGTGATGAGGTACAAGGAATGCCTCAAAAACCATGCAGCCGCTATTGGTGGGAATGCAACAGATGGGTGTGGTGAGTTCATACCAGGAGGAGAAGAAGGCAGCCTTGAGGCCCTCAAGTGCTCAGCCTGCAATTGCCATAGGAACTTCCACAGGAAAGAGATAGATGGCGAATGTTCATATGACTGCCATCATCACTATCCTGTCATGAGCAATATTGGGAGTGGTAGACTCATTTCGGGCCATCATAATGGCATTATTGGATCACCACCACAAGGGTACCCTACAAGTTCCTTCATTTCCTCAAGGGCACCACCACCTCACCAAGTGGTAGTCTCCTACAAAAATGGTGGAGCAAATGCAATCACTTCAGAATCCGATGAGAAGGAAGAAGATAATGGAGGTGGGATACTGACCACTAGACCAGTTGAGAAGCTGAGAAAGAGGTTTAGGACCAAGTTCACAGAAGAACAGAAACAAAAGATGTTGAACTTCGCAGAGAAAGCCGGGTGGAAAATGCAAAAGCTAGAAGAATCTGTTGTGCAAGGGCTTTGTCAAGAGTTGGGGATCAAGAGAAGAGTTCTCAAAGTGTGGATGCACAACAACAAACATAACTATGTCAAGAACTCAACTAGCAGCTAGAAGCATATTGCAGTCTATCAGAACTAAGCATTTGCTGTTGTTTTATGATTTATTATGCTTTTCTCCAGCTTTCAGCATTCATCCTATAACGTCTTCCACTATTATGAGCAAATACAAAGTAGTCTAGGTAGTTCTATGATCTAGGTATGTTCAAGATCATGCAGTCCAGGAGCCTGTTTCTTTTCTTCATCTTCATAGAAAATCAAATCCAGAAGGAAACTAAGTTTGTTATCATTACATCACATCATGTTGTACCGAATACTATCTTACTTTGATGTTCCTGTGGCTATGCCTCTAGATATACCACCCCAGATTCATGCTAGATGATGAAATGTTTAGCAAACTAATGTTTTTCACTGGAATTATAATGCAAATACCACTATGCTGTCACATCTAACAAATTTATTTGATGATAATCATATTGAGGCTTCAACTACCCATTTCACAGTCATATAATTGTCTCCATCTAACAGCATTTATATCTCAAAGTTTTCTAAGCTCAATCTTTTGTTTGTTTCTAATTTAAAGAAGATGTGTGTTAATTAATCAAATACTTTTAAATATATGGTTAGAATAAGACGCAAACAGCACCACCCCATATCACATAAACAAACGAAACCTTATGTCTCATGCTATCAGAGTGAGATCTCAAGTTTGAATTACAGGAGGGTAAGGTGGGGTGAGAAATGGGAATGCAAATGAGTGAACAATTAAGTATTTGATTAAAATCATAAGTAGGGTGCATGTGCAGAAAGAATTGGAACTCTTTGACTGTTGAGGAAAAATTTTGAACTTGACAAAGGGTTATCAGGGTTAAGCTTAGGATACCTGATTAAGAAAAGTTAAGTAGCAGAATTAGGGGTATGATTATGATAAGCATAGGCACTAATTGATGCTTCCATGATGCTAAGATTAATACTAAAATAATAATTAAGCAAGGACTCTTGCAATCAATTCCTATATTTTCTTTACCATATAATCATGATTTCTTTTCTTTGTTAATCTGCCTTGGTGATATTGATTCATGCAGAGAGACACAAAGTGTTCATTATTAGCACATGCTTTAGACCTAGCCAATTAGTAGTGATTTTGATTTTCTTTCTCTCTTTTTTAATGCATGCAACAGTGAGTAGAGAGAGCAAAAGAATTGCAAAATGCAAGCCTTCTACTAATCCACCATTTTACTAATCATTAGAGAGGGTGATAGTCAAGCAATTTGCAATTCTTGAAGGCATAAAGGATTGTAGTTGTCGTTAGCTGTGTTCGGATGTGTAAAAAGGGGAAAGGGAGAACAAATCTTCCCTTAATTGGAGTATGGTTGGTAAGCCATTAATTATCATGTGACGAGCAGACCTGTAACGTCACGCGATTAGATGTGTTGAGTCAGATGCTTCACTGCAGATTGTCCATAATCTTAAGGTTCAGCAATGTGACTCAACTGAGGCCATCGTTGTTGATGTGGAAGCCGAGGCACTGTAAAAAGTGCAAGGTTTTTGGTCACAAATGTCATACTCAGGCTAGTAAGAAGGTAAAGGGTGATGCCTTGCCTGTAGCCTCGACTACTGCTGATCCTACCTTGACCACTTCGCCAGCACCTCTGGAGCCATCTATGCAAGCTCCTCAGGAGCCACAAGAGCTCGGCCTTAACAACATCAAAAGAAGGGCATGTTGGGAAAAAACAACTAGCCCAAAAGGAACTGGTTCGGTGCACTACTAGTAAGCAAGGGTCACTTCCAAGCTCTTCCGAGGCTCAGGAATCTTCTGCAGCAACTCCTAATGCTTCATCCTTTACCTCGGATACATTGGATTCTGAGGGTGAGTTTATTCCTATTTCGAGATGGATAAAGAAGAAGAAAAAGGTTAAGGATCATGATTGAGTGTTATGGTACTGCCTTCTCCGGTTCAGTCTATTTTCCAGTTAATAGCATAACCGGTCGACTGGTTCTGGGTTTTCTAGAAACTGATTGACTAGTTTTTTCTCGTGTGCACCAGTCAACTGGTTTCTGGGATTTCTATAAATCGGTCAACCGATTCCTTTGCTATTTTCTTAGCTTTTTGCTTTGACTTTTCTTTTCAATGTACTAGCTTTTTAATTTGTTTTCGTTGAACTTAGTCTTGTTTATCCATGAATTTATCGATTAACCGATTCGATTTAACCCCGTGATCTAGATAGATTCAAATCGAGTATCATAACTATGATTTCAATAATTCTTCAGTTTTTATGGTGATTTTGTTATCTTGTAGAGTGAAATGTTATGTAATCCTTGTCTTTCTACCTAAATAATTAGTTAATCTCTTTGGAACGAAGAGCCCATGTTGAATCATTGTAATTTAAGATCCATCTATAATGCAGTCAACATACTAGTTAACCATGATAATTTAATTGTTTTATTCCCCCCTAAAATAGCCTTGTCTTTTAGTCAGTTTTTTCAATCTCGCCTGCCAAAAACCAAATCACAAGGGCAGCTTGGATATTTTGAAAAAAATTAACAGGGAACTCTGGTCAAGTAACCAAGTAACGATTTTTAAAACCAGAAGAACTAAAGTCCAAAATCATAAGAAATACAGGGACTAAATAAAAATAATTTACTGTCTTTTATGTCATCCTCACCAACGAAAATGAAATACCACTAGGAGCCACTGCGTTTCTGCTGGCTCTTTTAAGGGATGGGACACAGAGTAGCGAGTTGCAGCGGATCTTGATTTTTGTAAACCTTGCTGAAATGGGAAGTAGCATTGTGCTGTGCTTCGACCTAAGGCCATCATAAGACTATTTCTTGTTTTTTTCCATGAGATTTATGGTATCAGTAATGCAGCCTCGTATCATTTTTCTCCCTTGCGCTCACTTTTATGGAGATCTTGACTGCTCCCTCAGTATTGAATACAATACAAAGTAAGACTTCAATTAAAAGCCTAGCGATCTTTGCTGAGATTTTCAGTGCAGTTAGTCAAAACAAACCTTCCAACGCAATCAATACATATGAGAAAGCAAGTGCAAGCGACCAGTTTGCAATAATGCGGCCACAAACAACAGAAAATGGAACAACACAAGGGACCAACTATAAAGAAAATGGTGTCAGGTTTCAGGGAAGAAAAGATACACTAAGTATGGGCAAAAAGGTGAGCTTATATTCATGCACAATAGTAGTAAACTTTGTAGGGTTTAGGGTTTCTAACATCGCCCTGAAGTAAATACATACGAACTTAGCCAAGTTCATTCTCATCATAACCTAGAGCGGGGGGGAAAAAAAGAAAAGAAAGCCTAGAAGAAACCGGATGGTAAAGGAAAAACAAACTGATTTTTTCAGGGCATCGTCATACATAAAAGGTTTGTAGTTGATCCATCTGAGGTCTACTAACCTCCCTCGATATACAGCCTCAGAAATGTCTCATCCACACATGTTGAATTGTCTTCTCCAATCAACGCCTCCAGAGTTCTTTACAGATTGTATATCAGCCTAAAATTCTGTGTCAAAGCAAGCTAACATGATCTTGGAGACCATGGCCCTTGCGAAAGGGATGTAGCTCAAGCTATACCTGTAAAGAGTGAAAAGGGAAAATTCACATGAATTGTAGCCATAATTAAACAGAGAGAGCGGGAAATGCCATTTTGATTATATGGTGCGTAGCCTTTGCACTTCTGCACAAGTGATAATGCCCATACACGGATAACTTTAGCAATAACCAAAAAAACCAAATATGAGCAGCAAACATAAAAAATGGAAAAGCTAAAATATAGCATTTAAGCAAATAAGGACTGCTTTCATGGTTAGCCCAAACAATGTGCTTTTTTCCTTCACAAAAAGGTTTGGATTCTTTTTGAAACCACTGGCTTATAACAAGAGCTGATGACTCAATAAAATTGTATAAGACAAATCAAGTAGGACACTATGTACAAAAAGCATAGATTACATGACTTCAGATTCGATATGCAGAGGAATTGACTGTAGCATGGTCTATCAATAGAAACATGTCTGAATGCACTTATTTTAGGTTGTTGCAAGTTTACCTTCTTCCGAACACATTCAAAGGAGAACTATAAAAAATCTCAAGTTTCTCATAATAACTTGGCCTCATTTCTGTCTCATGCTTAGCTTTGGTCAGGTTTTGGTAGTGCCATACATTTGCCAGATAAACCAGCGTTATAAAAAACAAACATAATGAGATAAATAAAATGGAGTCAAACTTAGTCACTGCAATTCCATGGGAATCAACACTCATTGTAGTAGGAATGAGATAAATAAAATGTGCACAACGATTAGAGTACTTAAGCATACCAAATTAGTGCACCAAACTCCAAAATGATTGCCAACAGTGTCAAAAGCTTGTTATGAACCTGACCAGTGTATACAGTGGAAGATCATAAAATATGAGAACAAAATTATGGTTCTGTCTGAAGAAAATTACAGATAACAATCAGGAAGGAAGAAAAAAGGGCAAGAGCTTGGCTTACATATAGAGCACAGAGCAAAGCAATAATTATACTTGCAAGATACAGGGCAGTTGCATATATACGAACAGGATCAAGCATCATAGAAACTTGACGTTTTGGGCCAATCAAGAATGCTGTGCTGCAATAGAAAAGACACCAACTTAGTATCTGAAATAAAAAATAAAAAATAGCCACCAAATGAACTCATAAAAGATGTAAATGGATTTAGCTAATTAATGATTATCTCCATGATAAATTAAGCAGAACAGAATAACAAGTCAGTCAATAAAGGTAACTTGGCCACACACAAAAACTCAAAAACATTTGACACTATAATTATAAACAAATTTCATCATAGCAAGGATGGAATCACAAACTTTTAAATAATGTAAGATGTTTGAGCTTGCAGGGTACTCACAAGTTAGCACTTCCTAAAAATGAAGGTATAAAAATACCAAATACTAAGACTGCTTAATTAAAAATCATATTCATCAATGTTTGCAACTGAAGCCATATATGTCTTACTTCCAAGTAAAACTTGAAATACGTTATCATAAACATGGTTTCAGTTACATTCTTCACCAAGAAACTTGTGTTGAAGATGCCTAACACACAAATCATGGAAGAAACTTGAGATCTTGTCTTTCTTGTTTTGCTCTTTCCATCATCTATTGTATAATATGCAGGCTACGAAGAAAAGGCTCGAAATATATGGGATCATATACTAAAATGCGGATAAAAAATTGCACAATCAGATCACTGTAACACAATAGATTTAATTCACCTAAATCACAGGCTAAAGGACCTACATGCAGTAAAAAGATGAGTAAAATAGAGCAGATATCCTGGCATATATGACCACATAAAATGTTTTAATTAGCCCACAGCAGCATGGAGCATAAAATACATAAATCCAAAACACAGACCTCCCAAGTGAAAGCAAATTGCCAAATGTGAAAGTAATTCCAAACTTGACTGGATTGAAAAACACCAGCATTGACTGCAACAACAGATCATGGAAGACAAAGCAAATCAGTAACTTCAAAAGACACAAAATTATGTCAAGTGAAATCGTGTCATACAGAAATACTATGAGCAATATACGAACAAGATACTGGATAACGTTTCAATCTCCTCACTTCAAAATCTCAAAGATACAAATACTAAGGTTAGAATGATACAAAGGGCAGTTAAACCATTTGTCCCAGCTGAGTTAAACTTTGTGATAGAATTGAATTCCTTTAAATTTTAATGCAAGTACGGACTCTGTAACACTAAAGGAGCATAGAAAGCCTAAAATCTAACAGGTCTCTTTGTTGCTTTCACCCATCATAAAGTAAAGAACAACAAGCTTATATAGCCTTGTCTGCGCAGTATGTGCTTGATCCTACTCAAAATTGTTGACTTGTTCTAGTATAAGCATTAATCTTTTAATTCACCATGTAGAACTCCATTTCTAAAACTAAATGGTAAGGGTATTACTTTGAAAGTCCCCTCCCCCAAGTCAAACAAGCAATGGTTATCTTGTTGCTTTGAGTACTTATATCAGGATCTTGTTTCTTGGGCAAGAGACTAACCAAGTAATACTATTTAGTTGGTCAACCAAAGGGCAGTGTTTCTGTCCAGAAAATGTCATTGCCAGATTTTGTTAGAGAAATGCTGGTAATAATAAGATACAGTAATGAAAGGGGAGCTAGAATTTGAAAGTGGTAAGACTTACCAAAAGGACACAAGCTAAGCCAGTAGAAAAGCATATGGCAAAACCGTAAAACCTCTGTTTGAAAGAAAGAGAGAGAAAGCACACCATATTGAGATGTATTGGCAATAAAACATTCAATATAAATTCAAATAAAACAAATAAATAATCACATCAACATAGGAAAAACAGAAGGAATGTCCAACCAATCTTAGTCAACAGCTGATGCTTGAATTCTGATTCCTCAATTTAGAACTAATTATCCTTTGCAATTTCAGCCAAATTTAAAAGCAACATCCATATCCTAAAACGAGTTACAATCAGGGTTTTTCCCTACCCAATGTTCATATACATTGTTAAGAAAACATTTTCTGACTTCAGTTGTCAATATTTTGGTTGTCAGCGCAGGAAATTTAAGACCAAAAGTCAAAGCAAGCTCCAAAAACAGCCCCATTATGCCTGATGCAGGGGCGTTTGGAACTAAGGGGATACACTAACTCTTAATGTAGTTGAACCCTCCTTTCACAAACTCAAAATATCCTCTTTCTCATTTTCAATAGCATTAAATCTTTATCTTGAAAAATCTAGCTCCCACAACAGCAAGTTTTGCATCAAAACAAAGCTGAATGGTCACCCACCAATCATTAAAATATAAAACATGCACATCATAAATTGTGGTATTAGTTTTTCAATCACTATAAAAATCATTTATTTACAAGCCATGATGACAGCATTACATTACACTACAAGGAATCTTATCAAATTTTTCATCCTTACAACGGATAAGCAGCCAAAGAAAAACCCCTTTAAAAGACAATTCCAATGTCAAAACAAGATACCCTCCTAACATAAAATTGAATCATGAATCAAACCCGTTAAAGAGTCAATGTCATTAGATTAAAAACCAAAGAAAAGATACAAACTTGTTTAGTGGAGAGGGTGCAGTCTCTATTGAAATCGTCCATGAAAGTAAAGGAACTGCTTTCCACTGTTGCAACACCTTCTTCTTCATCTTCCACTTCCATTCCAACTAGCATCTTCACTTTCTCGAATGCTTGGTTCATCTTCTGCATTTTTTCTCGATAAACAAACAGAACCCACTTCTGATCTCAATCTGGGTCTCACGGGTTCTCTTGGATCTCTGACCCCGAAGGATAATTATGTACTGTCATGTGTTTTTGAGAGAGTAATTATTTAATTTATTTTTGCTTCTATGATAAGAAAATACCAGTCTTGAAAGGGACAGGGTTCCTAAGCCCAGTTTAATTTGGCCCACTACAGAAACACGGGAGTCGTATTATTAGGGCTGTTTGGGAGTAGTATAACTATTATTTTTTAAAGTTTTTTTTTGTTTGAAAATTAATTAAAATAAAATTATTTTTAATATTAATATATCAAAATAATTTAAAAACAATAAAAAATATTAATTTAAAATAAATAAAAAATAAAATAAATTTAATTTTTTTTCAAAAGGCCTTTTAAAATACAAAAATAAACAGGTATTAAACTAACTCGAGGAGTTTGATCTGGGTAATACGTAGTCACGATAGATATTTTAATTTAATTTCTAAGAAAAATATTATATTGTTTTCAATAAGTTTTTTTTATCAAATTATAGATTAATTCTAGTTTTTTATCATGTTATATCAACTTTCTTTATTTATTGTAAAACCTGGCACAAGCCAAGTCTGAGATGACTTGTCAAGTTTAACCGAGTTTATTAACCAGTAATAAAATCCAACCATACTTGATCATGGACTAGATCGGGTGGGAATCTAAAGTAGGTTAGTCTAATTTTGCATATCCTAACTTAGATAGGATATTCAGGTTGATTCTTGAGCTGGGGTGGGTCTTGGGCTTTTAATCAAACCAAGGCTACGAGCTGAAAATCTCAACTGAGGCACTCTCAAAACATGTGTTGTATAATTATTTGATATTAACAAAAATTAAAGGATGTGAGGGAAATCATTGTTCATTTACACGCATTGCATTGTGGTTTGTGGATTACAATAGTAATTTACAATGTTTTGCTTTTCTTTTTTTCTTTTGTTTTTTTTCAAATTTGTTTTTATTTAATTTTATCTTTTAATATTGGGATGATTGAGAATTTAATTTTGTAATTTGTTTCCTTTTATTTTGCCTTTTTACAAGGTTAATGGGTTTGTCAAGGTAACCCAAGTTGTTTTGGTTTATAAGTTTGATGGGGTGTTTTTTTTTTCAATTGAGCTTAACTTTTATATAGTCTATTTTTTTTTTCTCATATAGTTAAAAAAAATAATTTTAAAAAAATTCATATTATTAAACTTTATAAAGTAACAAAAACTAGAGGGTATAGGAAAATTACTATTTACCCACACCTATTACACCGTGGATTATAGTGTTTTTTTTCTTCTTCCTTTTCTCTTTTTTTTGTTATGATATTTTTTGTATGATTTTTTTTCAAATTTATTTTTTTCGATTTCATCTTTTAATATTGAAATGGTTGAGAATTTGGCTTTGTAATTAGTTTCTTTTTATTTTGTCTTTCTATAGGATGAACATGGTTTGCGGGTTTGCCAAGATTTTATTATCTATGTTTGTTATCATATAGTTAAATAAAAAATATTTTGAAAAACAAATTATAATCCCAGTAAAGTTCAAAACCCGGTTTGGCGTTCTAGCCCGGGTTATCCGATTCAGAGGTTTGACGAATTTACCCACTAACCTGATATTGTTTTTGGCTTTTTAGTTGTTTTAATTTTTTTTTATTATATCCTTCAATATTGGATTGCTTGGGAAATAAACTGCATGATTTATTTATTTTTGTTTTCTATAGGGTTATTACTATTGCAAATAAATGTTTATTTTTAGGTTGGTGCTCAATTTTGTGAGCATTTATTTTTATCATATAATTCAATAAAAATAATTTATAATAAAATTTATTAAATCCAAAAGAATCCATGACCCAGGCGTGGGGAAACCGAGGTTGATCTAGTCTGTCATTGTCTTAATATTTTTTTAAAAAACGTTGTCATCTTGAAATGTTTTTAAAAGTTAAGCCATATTTTTACCGGTCATCAATGTTGCATTTGAACACATGAAATCGATCGATTTAAGTCGAGCTAGCTCCCACATGATTTAATTTGAAACTCGAGTTGGGTAAAGAGCTGAGTCAGGAGGTTTTAAGATTGAACCATTTGGTTTGGTTTAATAACACTATCAAAAAATTATTCACACTCTTATTTTTTTTTTACATTTTAAAAACATTTGGTTCGGCCCGCAGTGGAGCACAAACCAATGGATTTGTTAGTATTTATTTTTAATTTGAATTTTTAATTTTTGCACTAAAATTTCTTTTTAACTTTTAAAGTCTATGGTCGGGAATAGTAGTTTGAGTGAGAGTAGTAGCAAACCCTCGATGAATTTTATTCCTAATATGAGTCTTTCCTTCACAAATTATATGTGTTTTTGTAATCATATGATAAATGTAGTTAATTATGTAATTGAAAATTAATAACTTGAATAATACAAGGAGAGAGAAAGAGTGGTGTATATTAACAAAAGCTAAAATACAAAGTGAGAACACTGTAGATTCTGAGTGAAAACATTGTTCATTGAAATAGTTTTTTCATGATTTTACCCTTCCCACTAAAAAACTTAAAACTAACTATTAGGGGCATTGAAGTCTTTGTATAAGATCTATTAGTCATTATCAGATTTATCAGGGACAAATAAGTCTTTTCCTATAAAATCCCAGTTAAAATTTAAAAAAAAATATTAAAATATTAATCTAGAGATGAAATGAGTTAAATTAAATCAAGAATGTAGAGTTAAATGACAAGGAATAAAATTAAAAGAAACAAAAGAACATCACTAGTTATTAGAAAAGAGAAAAGATGGGGACAAAAAATGAAATAACTAAGCTAATGGGGTTAATGTGTAATTACTAAAAGATTGGACTATAAATACCCTAACAATTTCTCTCCAAAAAGGGGCAACATAAAGAAGAAAAGAGGGGGAGGATTTCCAAGCTTTCTTTCACCAAATATTGAGAGAAAATGCAACAAAATTGAATGGGTTTGGGTAAGATTTAGACTAGATAGTGAGGGAACAACTTCTAGACTATGATTAAAAGAGAATAAGTGAAAGAAATTGGAAAATTTACATGGTAAGGGGGCCGATTAAGATGGGTAAAGAGGGAGTGTTGGAAATGTTTTTACTAGTTAAGGATCAAAACTCATTTTATCACTAGGTAAGGGGTTTAAAACTTAACTACAAAAGTTAGATTGAATACGATTAGAAATTGATTTGTAAATTGCAAATTTTAAATTTGGGTTCATGAGTAAAATTGGGTAAAATGAGAAATTGGCTTTGTTTAATGTAATTGGGATGAAAATGGATGAAAACAACTTAAAATAATGAACAATGAAAGAAAAAAACCTAGGGTTTTGAAGAGTATTAGTGTCGACCATAAAAGAACAAAATTGAAAAAAACAAAATCAAAACATGAATGTTGTTTGATTATAACTACTTTAGCATGTGTTAAATGTAAAGAATGGATGGAAAAGAAATAGGTATTTCATGTTTTAAATTGTAATGGAAAGTTAGTTATACTATGTGTTAGGTACATTTCAAGTTTGTTTGGAATTATAGAGATTTTTGTGTTATGTTGAGATATTATAAATTAAGGAATGTAGAGATAGTAAATGTATTTTTTTGTAAGAGAACTTTTGGTTATTTTTAGAAGTGAGAAAAATTAGTTGATTATTAAGGTGATATGGTTAGTGATGTTTTAAGTCACATAAAGGAGAAACAACTGTATTGAATGATGAGAAAAACAAATGAAAATACTTCATTGTATGTTAAAAGAAAGAAATTGGAAAACTGGACAACTTCATCAAACAACTTCCAGCGGGTTTAGGACTCAAAAATTACAAAAAAAAAATGGAATAGGTTTCTTCATGAAAGTGGAAGTTAGGGATGATATCTTTCCAATGAAACTTACCTCACTTAAATCAGAGTTATGAAATTCCAAATACAGATTAAAAATCGAGGGAAGGTTGGACTAAATTTTGCTAAACAATTTTTAGATGTTGTAATAAGAGTAGTTTTGGATGTGTCGATGGAAAAAAAATGAGTTTTCTTCCTTTTAGTAAAGTTGTAGTCTATATCTTAGCTTTCAGAAGAAAACAAACTATGCACAAAACTAAATTTTTGGTTTTAGTTATGTTTCAAATAATGATTAGCTTGAAGATATGGAATCGTACTAAGTCATTTTAAGTCAAGTATAAAATGATGGACTATTGAGTTAAAATGTGAAATAAGCCGATGATAGAATATAAAATGGCATTGTTGTTATTGGTACATGAGAGACCACAGGACCCATCCAGCAGTAGGGGATCAGTTCACGCACCCTGACATTAGGTAGGTGCTAGGCACCTAAAAAATTAAAGTATTAGCTACCTATCAATGTAAATTTCCTTAATTGTGTTTTCATATCATGTTATGAATGTTAAAGTATTGGAGAAATTAGTTATCCTGGTAAATAGAACTAGTGTCCTGTTTAATAACAATTGAAGAAACTAGTTACCCTAGTTAATGAGACTAGTGCATTGGTTAATGGGTAAAAGATGATAATAGTTCTCTGGTTAATAGGATAGTATATTGATTAATGGGTAATTGGAGAAATTAGTTTATGAGTTAATAAGACCAGTACCCTGGTTAATGAGCAATTAAAAGAATTTGCTTGAAATAATAATGAAGTAAATTTTCTGTTATGGGTTAGAGAGGATATGTGTATGCCATTAAACCAAGCAAATTGCATTAAGAGGGAACATATGTGTATCCATTTAGTTTATTCTTGTGCTGGACTTGATATATACACATATAAGGATGTCTCGGATAATGGGAAAATATTGAAATTTATTTGTAGGTTGTGAAAATTAAATTGAGTCGATAATTTGGTATTGAAATATTAAAAGAAACTCCGCTGAAAATTTGGGAGAAATAGAAAACAAATGTGTGTTCTAAAAAATAATATAATATATGTTTATGGTACATCATGTAAAAAAAATTAGGGTTATTATATTTTCATTTTAAAAGCACAATGAAATGAACAAAATACCTTTGAAAGCAAAAAAAATAAAAATAAAAATTTATGTCAATGGGCATTTTTGTATTTTCATAATGATTTTTTTCATTATTATTAGATCAATTAAGGAAAAATTTAGTATTTGACCAAATATTAAAAAAAAGCTCAGTGAACCGACCAAAATGCCTCTAAAAGCAAAAATTTTAAAAGTGTGTCAATGAAGTTTTTTGTCTTTTCATCATGATTATTTCATTGTTATCATGTCATCTTAGAGACAATTTGATATTTTACTATATATATATATATATATATATATATATATATATATATATATATATATAAACGAAAAAACAAAAAGTTATCATGCACTTACCAACATGTAATTTACACCCACCACACCCTTCAAGCAGTGCGTGCAACACCTCATAGCTATTAAAATTCTCTTTTCATCGTGTCAATGAAAGCATTGTTGTATTTTCTTCCTTTTAGGTAGGCGTATGAGGTTGATAGTTGCATGGTTAGTCTTTTGCGATGTTTTTTTTCTTTCTTTTCTCTCTCCTCCCCTTGAAATTCATGTTGGCTATGCAAGATTTTAGAGTTATCCTCTAATTTATGAGAATTTCCACTTTGATCCTTATTCTTTTTATTTCTAATTTTGTTCTATGACTCTTTTGGAAAGATTTAATTTTTTTTTTCTATTTCATCTTTTAGTCCCAATTTAGGATATGTGATTTTTTCTAATTTGGTTCTCATTCTTTTCATTGTTTTTTTTTAGCATTTTTTTTCTTTTCAATTTCACCCTTTAATAAAAAAAATTTGTTTTATTTCAATTTTGATCCTCATTCTTTTGATTTTTTTTTCTTTTTGTCTTTTTTTAAATTAATTTTTATTTTTAATCCCCCTTTCAATTAAAGATAAAATTTATTTTGTGTTTCAATTTTTATTCTCGTTTTTTAATTGCTATTTTTCTAATCCTTTTTGTATATTTGAGATTCTTCTTTTCAATCTCATTCTTCAACATTTGATTAATTGAGAATTGTGTTTCATAGTTTTTCTAGATAGGGTGTTTTCAGTCTAATAACTTGTGTCATAGGTTTCGAAAGTTAACGCGGGCTTATATTTGTTTTTTTTAGTGGACTTTGTGATTTTCTTTGTTTTCTTTTCTATCGGGTTAATGTGATATCATGACCTAAGTTGCAGGTTTGACAAGATAACCTAGATCGTGAGTTTGACAGTATAACCTAGGTTGCAGGTTTAGTGGGATAACCTAGGTTGGCTCGTCCCTGATTATTGGGGTTACAGGTTTGTCATGCTAACTCGAGTTGATTCGAGCTGATTTTTTTCGATCTTTTTTTATCAATTTTATCCTTCTGTATTTAATGTGCTAAGAATCGAGCTATATTATTGTCTCTCTTTGGAAAAAATTCCCAATTTATTATGATCAATTTTTATTTTAAATTTAGTCCATTTATTATTATTATTGATTTGTGTTCCTTATTTGAAACTCATTTACGACAATTGAGCATTATTTTTTATGAAAAACAAAATCAAACCCGCGATATAGCACATGTCCCCAACCAATATAGTCTACTTGACATTATGCAATAAATTGAATTTTATTGTTCATAATCATATAATATATTTGAAGTGGTAACGCCATATGCAACCATGAACTAAGGTTGTGGAAAATCAAAATATATTGGTATTAACCTATCGATGTAGTTTTGAAAGAAAATTCAAGCTTTAAGATTTTGTCAATGGTGTTGGGTAGTTAAAGTATAAGGGCCCGTTTGGAAACATGGTTAAACCCGTGTTTCTAAAAAATTGAAATTTGTTTTTGTTTAAAATTAATATTTTTTTTTAGTGTTTTTAAATCGTTTTGATGCGCTGATATAAATTTTTTTTTTAAAAAATAAAAAAATTATTTTGATGCATTTTTAAGCGAAAAACATTTTGAACCGCCACCACTACCACAATTCCAAATAAGCTCTAAGGCCTTCACGAGTCTTTACTACCAAATACAATACTTGTCGAGGTTTGTGGCATTTCTAATAGAAATGGTAATGAGTACTCATGGGTTAGATTTTTTACTATTTATGTCCTATTTATTATCTATTAGATAAAAAATTTAGATATTCATAATCATATATATCGGGTTTCGGCTATCCATATGAGTATTATATAATAATTAATATATATATATAGTAAAAAATATAAATAAAAATAATTATCTGACTATTATATATTATAATAGTAAGATAATTATTTTTATTTATATTTTTTATTATATATATATATATCTGTGTGCGCGTGTGCGCGCGTGCGCGTGTGTGATATGTATATATCATATTGTATTAAAAAAAAACAAATCTAAATGTTCTACAAATATATTTATATAATATAAATATATGTTTTAGATTAGATTAGGTAGGTTTCAGTTCAGATTTGATAATATTTATACTCACTAATTACCCATTAAATAAGATAAATATCCAAAAACATTCTCATCCATTTAAGTTAAGTCAAGTCGGTATTCATCAGGTTGAAATTAAATTTTCATCTCTACTTCCTTACCATGCAGAATTTTGAGGATTCATGCAGTATAGTTAGGTTTATTAAGCTGGAGTAGAGAATTTCTTCTACAATGTGCTCAGATGATTCTTGATATCCTTAATAATGGAGATAATCAGATCTTAATTTTCTCTCCTATTCCTGACAATGGAGTTTTTTTTTATTGGAATAGGTGGTCACGGCTTTAAAATTTATCTTAAAAGTTTATTTTTATCTTTCTTTTTTTCTTAAATAACTAGTCCCTTTAATTTTTTAAAATCTAATTTTGTTACCAAACTTCATTTTCATTATTTTTCAATTCTTTTTTTTGTGGGATGAGAGAGAGGGACTTGTCGGATTCGAGTGTAGAGAGAAAGTTGTTGTTGACTAGAATTTTGGCTACTAAAATAGTCGATTTTTGTGTCAAATTTTTTCATATGATGAGAGGAGTTCGAATAGAGTGTGTATTTTTTTTTTATCTTGAAAGTTTCTAAAAAAATAGATCTGATTTTGGAAAGATTTTAGGTTTTAGGTTTTGAGATGTTTTTTTTGGTGTTTTTTTTAAGATCATAAATTGGTTTAACAAGGTTTATATGGTTTTTTCTAGGTGTTTTTGGTTGAAAAAAGAGTTTTTAAGTTAAAAAACATGAACCCTATTTTTTCGACCACCATGATGACTGAAATCTAGGAATCCTGATGATATGTCGTCTATTTTTTTTCAAAAGAAAACATCGTCCGCCCCATTAACTTAAAAAAATAAAAATCAAAGGCCTGCATGTGGGTCATTTCTTGATAGGATAGATACTTGGCCTGACTTACCAGGACGATAAGTGTCTGGCGTTATTTTTTTTTCTTCTTTTGATTTTTTTAAATAATACCTTTTTTTATGTTTTTTTTACATAATTTTTAAGTTTTTGTTTTAATTAACACTCCTTCTTTATGAATTTTTTGGCTTATTTAGTATTTTTTAAATGATGATAATTTTTAATTATATTTGGTGTATTTAATTTTTGAGGATGTTAGCATGATTCATCGGTAATTGTTTTTTATATAGATTAAATTTATTTTTTTATAATATTTTTAATATGTACAGCTTTGCATGGTTTATTTTTCCTTTAATTTTATTCAACAAATTTTATTTGTTTGTCGATTTCTGTAAAAAAATAATTTTAATAAACAAACTCATTAAATACAATCATGCAAATGATTTGTATTGCGATATTAAATATCTTAATATATGCTTGTTTTTTTAATTTTTTCAGTCTCATTTTTATTTATCAACAATTTATTTTTCTATTGAATTATATCTATCTTATGATATATAATACAAGATAAACATATAATCTGAACATATCTTATTTTTAAATCATGAATTTGATGTGTTAGCCTAGTTTTGTCCGAAATAATAATTTTTTATTTGTTATTGTTATTTAATTTTTTTTATTATATTATTAAATTAATCAAGATTTAACTCGGTTATGAATTTCTCTTAATTTTTTAAAAAATATAATCATTTTCTAATTTATTCTTTTAAGTTAAAAATCCTTTTGACACGGAATACCAATCTAGTTCCTAATCCAAAAAAGTAAAGGCAAACTATCAAGCCTGGAGAGATTAAGCAACGCTCCACGATAATTCCAATGGCTATCCAAAGATAGAGAGGATCATCATTATAAAATCCAATCCTAATCCAAATCCAAATCCAACAAGAACGGTTAAGATTATTATTATTATTGTAATTATTGTTATGGCTATTCCATGTAAGTGACGAGGTAAGAATTTGATTTTTAAGAGGGAAATAGGATTATTTTTTTATATTAATAATGTTATTTGCTTTTTTTTTAAAAAAGAAAAAATAATGTTTTAAGAAAAAAAATCCTGATAGCAACAGGATTGGTTAGGTTTCTGATTTGAATTCAAATCCCATCAAGAATCCATGCAGGAAAGGGAAACTATCGATCGAACCTCTCTATATATATCTGAACAGATTTAAGCAACGTTCCACATTAATTCCAATGGCTATCAAAAGAATGAGAGGACCATCACCGCCAAGCATTGCTAACACTGAAGCCAGAAGAAGATCATCATCAATGCCTAAATGGGGTCAGCTTGTTGGTGATGTTTTACTTCAAATTCTTAACCGTCTGTCCTTCGTCGATGTTCAACGAGCCAAAACTGTTTGTTCGCATTGGAATTCTGTTGCGAAACAACTTAAACTCTACACAAAGTTCCATCGAATTCCTTGGCTCTTGATTCCTCCTCAAGATGAAGAAAGTAATGCGAGCAGCGACACCAATACCAAGCTATTCAGTATTGAAGATGGACAACTTTATAGTAGCAAGTATGCTGCGTCGAAGGAGATTTGTTGTCAGAGTTTTTGTGTTGGATCATCTCATGGATATATGATCTCCATCAACTGTGAAAGAAACAACCTTTTTGTTTTCAACCCTCTAACCGAGAAACGAACAGAACTTCCTGCAATGGACACTTTCTTGGGGAGAATAATTGAGGATATGGATAATGGAGGCGAATACCTTATTAAATTTGCTCCTGAAGCTTCCTCAGATTCCAGATTTTATAGGGGGTGGACGTGTTCAAGACAGCTGAGAGAGCACTTTATTCAAAAGGCTATTTTGTCATGCGACCCATGTCATAATAAGAGCTACGGAGTGGTACTAATCTGTTGTCAAAACTCGAGAATCGCTTTCTGTCAGTGTGGAGATAGTGGGGCAATGTCATGGATGTATCTTGAAGGTATGGATGCCCCGTTCGTTGATATTATGTGCCATGAAAATAAACTATATGTACTCGCGAATTGTGGCAGTCTTGCTGTTTGGGACTTGGGATCTGATAGTTTTCCAGTAAGCACAAAGACCATAACGAGTCTTTTCTCTTGTGCATCATTGCGGCAAACGCTGAATGTTTCGAGTGATCTTTACACCTCCAGACTTTACCTGGTGGAATCATCTGGTGGGGTTTTGCTCGTTGTGAGGCGCATAGGGGAATTTGTTGACGAGGAAGGTAGGGTGTTGCACGAAGGAGACTTGCTTACTGACAAGGCTGCTGAACCTTTGGTTTGTGCATACAGGACATTGCTATTTGGCTTGTTTAGGATGGATTTTGACAAGGAAACATGGGTGAGCATGACATCGTTGGATGATCAAGCAGTATTCGTGGGTGGAAATCACTCCGCATCAGTCTTAACTTGCGATCTTCCAGGATGCGAAAAGAATTCTGTTTACTTTACTGATGATTACTGGGAGCGAATGAACGAGGATTATTTGTATGGTGGCCATGATATGGGTGTTTTTAACTTGAAAGACAAAAGTGTCAAGCATTTTTATCAATTGGATGCACTGAAGATTCAACCTCCACCCTGTTGGTTCCTTCCAAATCCATGGTAGACCCATATCAGGAGTTTCCATGATGATAATCAGGCTCTGTTTTATCTGGGATGTCACTTGTTTCTTGCTAGCTTTGTCTGATGGATTGCTTCTTGATAGTTGTTGTGCTATCAACTTTCTGTAATGCATTCAACCACCGCCCTGTTGGATCCTTCCTAATCCATGGTAGAGATATATCAGGAGCTTTCTTGATTACTTCAAATAGTCTGTTTCTGCTGGCTTCTCTGCTTTCGATTTGCTGCTACTCCTACTTTACCTCTGCCGCAGATGCTACTCAGGCTTCTGGCAGCTGGAAACAAGTTACAGCTGTGCTCTATCTGACTCTAGCTTTAGCCTTTCTATCACTTGTTTCTTGTCAGCATTATCTGATGATTTTCTTTAGGATTCGCTTGTGCTTCTTGAATAGAACTAAATCTTCAAGACAAACAAGAAATAGAACCACACTCTTTATTGATAATTTTATTGCATCTTTAAACAAAGTATACAAAAAGTACAAGGATAATCCATCGCATATAAGACCGGAATCATCAATAATCTACTCAAGGACAAGTCTCTTCTCTTAATCTACAAGAACCATCTCACAACATTTAGTTTACTTTACGGCAATCTGCTCTTACTTCTCCTTTTGATCCTTCCTTAACATCAAGCAAGCTCATTTTCACCATTGCCCGTTGAAAATCAAGGAAAAACATGGCCTGGTTCATAGCATAGTTATTGACAATTGCTTTGGTTTCTGGATTATTGTATAGGGTTTGGTCTGAAAATAGGACTCCAGCTTTCCTTTGCAATGCTTGGAAGTAGAAGCTATCAAAATTATTTCTTGTCACGTCAAAGGATTGTTCTGCATTGTCCCCACCACTACATGTTTTGGCCAATGCCTTCGAAAAGTCTGAGTCCATAGTTGGATCAACAGGGTCACTCAACCTAGTTTTGAACGATGAGCACCTTGCCACTCCCAGTGTATGTGCCCCTGCATAAACCAAGTGATGACCACAGAACGACGATGAGCACCTTGACACTCCTAGTAATTTGATAGGTGAAGAAGATGAATACTTACCAGACAAAGCAACCATGTATTGGGCACTGAAACCACGTTTGCCAAAGACTCTAACGAGCTCAGAGGCATTAAAAGTGGGGAAAGGCAAATTGATAGTGTCTTCAATTTTAGACCTTCTTCCATCTTTTCTTCCTTTTGGTATGTCATACACTGGACCTCCTGACTGTGATTCCCACCATCACCAGACAATTCATATATCAGTAGATGCTAAGCATTGAAAGAAGAAGAAAAAAAAAACAGAATATTGAAAGAATTTTGTTACCCAAGAAACAGCCTCTCTAGCAGCCATTGCAACAATATCAGCACAGGAGACAACACCAGGGCATTGGTTTTCAAGTTGCTCCTTTACATCATCAATTAATTCAAAGCCTCTAACACTCAGATTTCCTGGAGAATCCTTCTCTGCTGTGTTATCCTTTGTTGAGTCCAGCAGGATAGACCCATCACATCCCTATTTCAAGTTATTTCAACAGTCAAACACAAAGAGAGATCATTGGACACTCTTGCTGGTATTTGTATCTATATTAACCCTAACACTTGACTTGTGGAACCTTTTAACAAAACTACACGTAAACCCCACATGAATGTGAGAGAGGTGTATGTGCACTGAGAGCGTAAACAGTTAAAGAGAGAAAAGGGTTGATTACTTGTATCCAGCAATCATGAAAATGCATTCTAACAAGAGCAGCTGCTAAGGTAGGATCAGACTGCAAAGCACTTGACACTGTGCTCCTCACAATTGGCTCTGCTAACGGGCAATTGAAAACATAGTAGTTCATGCTCAGGCCATCTGCTCCAAATCTATAACCACCTGCTATTAACTCCATCAATAAGACCACGCCAAGAAAATTAGCCAAAACCATCTTTGTTAGCTTCGAAGGGAACTCTACGAGCAGTATATGGCGAAGGCTAAGAATGCAATGGGAGAGATTTGGAGTAGCTAGGTTGATTGAAGAGTGAAGAGGAAGTTAGCAATGTGTTTGTGTATATATAAACGCGAATGATTGGAGAAAGGTTGCCCCAAAGAGATATTAGTAAATTTTGGACAATGCATGCAGGGTTAGAAGATAGTGGATCCATCATTTTCTCCACCTAATTACTATAGTCTAGCTAGCTAGTTGTGATTAATATAAATTATAATAATCTTGCTTACTTTATGTTAATTATAGATTAAATAATGCGTGCTGATTAACACATTAATTTGCATGTAGATGTAGGGAGACACGTAACAAAGTCACAACAATTAGTGTTCCTTGAATATTCGATCCCAGACAAATTAACCATGATGCCTGCTTTCAAACCATCACCATACATGCATATAGGAACATTGGATTCGAATGAAATTGCACAAGAATGGCGAGAGAGTTCATAACCCTTTTCTAGTCGACTAATTTTTAATCAATAGAGAGTTCAATTAGCATTAGCATTCGTATCCTTGGATTTGATCATCATCTTCCGAGAAAGAGATGTTAATTTCAAGTATCTTCTTTTTCAATTGAAAATAATTAAGACAAAAATGTGAAGTTGTTGTTAGCAAGTGTTAAGACCTAGAGACAATAATAATAATAGAATGTTTGATTGAAAAGATTAAAAAAAAAAGATATATTTTTGAAAATTTTAAAATGAATTATGCTATCAGAACAGGAAATATATGGACATATTGTTTTTCTATCTTTATCATTTTTTTTATTATTATTATTGTATCAATGTTAGAGAATAATATAAATTATATTTTGAGACCTCACCTAACAACTTAAGTTTTTTGGTTGAATTGGTTCTTTAACATAGTATTAGAACCTTAATGACCAAGCGGTCACGAGTTTGAATCTCATTATCCTTATTTATTTGATAAAAATTAAACACAAAATAATACGAGTCTGAACAAGTTTCAAGCCACTTGAGGAGGTATATTAGAGAATAATATAAATTATATCATACTACCTCACCGATGATGATATTATCACATGAGGGATTAATTTGGTGGTAAAAAGAATTGTGCTATTTCTTTAACAAAACAAGGCTCAAATGTACTAAAGTAAATTCGTGACGGCTTCTTTTACTCAATTTTCTCATAATCCCACTAGTTTTTTTCTTAACCATTGTTATTCTAGAACAATGACTTGTTTGGAAATGCATCCTATTCACATTGATTGACCCCTTGACCAACTACTAAATAGACTTAACTAATCTAGAAAAATCTCATCACAGCAAAACCTAGTTACTTGTCAACCCCACTTCGAGGTAAACCTCCCCACTTATGACCTAACATGAGCATCCATGCTGAAGTAAAACCTTAAACTAGTTGATTAGAAGTTTGTGCGAGCTGGTTGACTCTGAATGGTAATTATCAAGACTTTGAATATAATCACTAAAAAAAGACTTAGCACCGTGCAAGATTCAAACAATATATTAATGAAAACACAGTGACACAATGACTTGTGTGTGATGGAGGAGGGGGGGGGGAGGCAATGTTACCCACGTAGATCAAGATTCAGTGGGGGGTGGCGGTGGGGGATGCAGCTGGTTTCCATTTGAAAGAAAAAACAATTACAATGGAGCATGAAGTGGAGGAAGCTTCATATGCAATCAAAAGCTTCTTTTTGGGCATGAGATTTCAACTTGCTTTATTGAGTGCATTGGACACATGTAGTGGTGGTGCCATCTTCTCTCTCTGCTTTTATAATCTCTTACTTCCATTCTCCTGTGAGTGCTTCTCACACTGTTTTTTCCTTTTCTTTGGATTTATGTGATTGGTATCAATTTTCTTCCGAGCAATCTTGATATTTTAACTGAAGCTCTCTCTCTTATAATTCCTTGACAGTTTCCCTACAAAACGGTGTCATTTTTTTTACTGAATAAAATTATATTTCGATAAGAACATGGATGGGGAGATTTCACAGAGAATTTTATGAGGTTTAGAGATAAAATTGATACCGTACATGGATGAAAAGCGACTCCCTCCTACCGGGGTCAACCAAATAGCCACTTTCCCTTTAGTTTGATGTCAAATATTCAAGGAATACGCACGCACGCGCGCATCAAGCCAAACACAATCAGTCAAGAAACTCCCCATCCATCCTACACAGCCAATCGAGGCAGGCATCAAGCAGTAAATACGAATTCACAGTTGACATCCATGCTAATTCCTTCTTTTTTTTTACTCGGTTAGGGTTTATGTACAGAAAAGACAAACACCAGACCAGACAAGTGCTGGAAAGAGAGACCACGATTGCATTTGATGTGTACATATTCACCCTAGCATTGGAGGGAAAACTAGCCTGTGAAAACGATGGAAAAGAGAACATTTACAGCCTCTTGATTTTTGGCGACATCCTCTTTCCACAGCTTCTGCCATTGCCACCAACGTGGTAAGTTATCGTCTCTTCAGAGGCTGGATCCTCTACATCTAAGACAGACAAACTTGGCAGGCACTGAATCAGAATCCGGAATGCCAGAGCACCTGGTGTGTTGCCACACTCCACAGACATCACAAGCTAACATTCTCTCTCCATCATCGTCTTTTGCCCCACAGCAGCAGTCCACAGTCCATCCCTCGGTTCCTCTTTCCATTCTAAATTTACCAAGACCATTTTTTCCGAGGCATCTCCCTCGGAACTGAACAGATTCAGCTGACCCTATCAAGAGCTTGACCTGGGTGGAATCATCAACACCACTATAGCCGAGAAGCTCTTCAGCATGGAATCTTCTGAACATCAAATACACATCTTGAAACGCCCTGGATGCTTCTCGCTTGAGATCAAATACTGTAGCATTTGAAGGCAAGACTACTGTTTCTGGGGGAAGATTTGGGACATTTTCTTCCAACTGATCAACAATCTCCACCTCACATGACAGGAATATAGTATTTGGTACAGACGCCACCGTTGTTTCACACTTGTTGTAGTCCTTCATGAACTGCTTGCAGTCCAGAAGTTTCCTGGCTGAGATGATCCCAGCATCACTTGTGACCTCATGTCCAAAGCTCAACATTGTTTGAGGGAGTAGCATGTTTTCATAAAGGAATCTCAGGTCCTGTATAAGGTTTTCTTCAGAAGGGCAGGTAATGACAGTAGAGCCAATGGCAGCAGCAGTGCTATTTAAGGAAGGATTTCCAGGTTCCAGTCTGTATCAAATTGGAACACAAAGTTAATACAATAGCACTGCACTGAAAAATTGCACTACATAAAATTCGAAGCAAATGACAGGACCTCCCAAGGGAAAAAGGGGTTTAGATCTCAGCCCTAATAATTAACAATACCATCCAGCTCCATCATAACCCTGAACTCAAATTGTTTTTTTTTTTTTTTTTGTATCAGTTTCCAAAACATAGTTTTCCCAGAAAAGTGAAATAATAAAAATTACTTTCAAAACCATTCATGTCTTTCCAAGATCCATTTTGTGCACAAAGAAGATGATTGCTATGTTGACCATTAGTTTAATCATTGCCAAATTAGAAGAAGAATAGGATATCGCAGTTAATATAATAAAACTGGAGAACTGCCGGACAGCCAGAAAACCTCTTCAAATTTTAAGTTGTTCTATATATGCCAATCATGAATCAAGTAATGGATAGATTAACTGCTAACCTGTACTCAAAAGCACCCGAACTAGGATTGCATCGAGAGCTAACAATCATTCCATCAGCTGCAAATTTCCCTCCAAGTTCTTTCAGGCAATGATCAAGGAGCTCTGGAGGAGCCACTTTGAAAACAGCGCCTCTAAGTGCACGCCAACTTACCCAGTTGGACCCAGACACTGCTCGTAGTACTCTAAACATGGCTTCTTCAACACGTTCAATATCACCCCGAGTCCATGAAGGAGAAATCCCTGGTGCATAAAAAGGACACTTCTTGCAACTAGAATCATCAACCCCTGAGGTAGACTTGTGAGCATCGTGGATCAAACTTGTCAAATAACAGAAAAGATCTCTAGTATTTACAAGCTCATGATCTGACAAAGATTGGTAAAACTTTATTGTATCCTGCAAGCGAGTGTGTGTTTTCTGTCCTTCGGAAAGAAAGATGGACACAGGTAGGCTGGAGAGTGTTTCAACAGCTGGCTTATAGGCATCAACTGTCAAACCAAAACTGCCAGCACCAAACTCATAGCCCCAGTCACCATACCACGAATGGCCTTTAGTGATAGCATGAAGTAGCCTGTACTCTATACCATACTTCTTTGATACATCCATCACACTGACCTTTCTGTTAATGCATGGAAAAAAGACAAAATAGTAGGTTTAATTCCCAGCTACAATTAGATGAAATCAGGAGGCTAACAGGATTCATGCTACCATACAAGAAAACCAACATCCAACAAGATTAAGAGAGTATAAAATATCAACTGCGTTTTGATCTCCAGAATAATATGTACAAAACCCTTGATTTCAAGAGAAGCATAAAACATTCTATCTACCAAATCACTAGACAAATTACAACTTCCACAAAATCCACACCAAAATGAATTAACAAAAATGAACATTTCAATGACCCAAAAGAACAGCCCCATAGATGGCTTCCACAAATTTCAGCCCTTCCACAGTTATGTTTGTCTTTTACAAGTAGCGGTCCAAAACATCAACTGCTTGTCTCAATCTCCCCGTATTCAAATTCTCCTAGACCATGAAATATCTTCCAAAGATAACATCTACTTAGAGGGTGTTTAAGAGTGTAGTAATAATTGTTATTCAAAGTGTTTTTCACTCAGAAATGAATCAAAATAATATTTTTTTTATTTTTTTAAAAAATCATTTTTGACATCAACACAATCTGAAAACACAAAAAAAAAATTAAGTAAAAAAAAAAATATTCAATTTTTTTCAAACGTGCTTTTGAAACACAAAAACAAACAAACGGGGTCTTAGAGAAACACACTGAAGAGCTGAAGGTTTATGTAGAGAACTCCAATAAATATTTTGAGCTAGCAAATATTAGAAATTATCTTCAACTTAACAGAACAGTCTCACTAAGTAACACGCATGAAACTGAGAGCTGAAGGTTTATGTAGAGAACTCCGACAAAAATTATGAGCTGGCAAATATTAGAAATTAATTTCAACTTAACAGAACACTCTCACCAAATAACAAGCATGAAATTGAAATGCAATAGAGAAATCCTAACCTGACTCCAAGACTTTTACATAACCGATCCCAAAAGTCCATGATATGGCATCCAGAAAGGACCCTGGAGCCCCCTTCTTTGCCATTTACCCTAAGAAGGTGCCCGTAACCATTTGCATGGATGACCCCATGTAAAAGATGAGTGGTGTCTTCCAACTGGTGATAGACCCACTCTTCTACATCATCTGCAGTTATTACATGGTCACATGCCTTGCACCTAAAATATAAAATTCAGAAGATCATCAAAAGCCACAAAAATGATGCAGATAAAGTACTAACTTCAAATCCACCAGGGTTATCAACAGGTATGATATTAGCATTAATCCCAGCATGAATCAAGTTCAATACACCAATGTATCAAAATTCAGTTCCATAAAGCAATTTGTAAAAGCTATTAAAACAGATCTAGTAAATTGTATCTTCAAGCAAGACTATGGGGCAGATAAAGTGTACTCGTGAGATTGTTAAAAGATAACCTATTTCCTTGGTCATGCTATCCCCAGACCACAAACATACATTTTTTACATCAAACAATAACAAAAGGAAAATTACAGCTTAACAGAGATCAACATAATGTACCAGCACAAAATTACTGTATATCATAATAAGTATGAACATTGCATTAATAGCATACAGTACTAAATTATGCCAAATAATAAAAGAACAAGATACCCTGTCCAACATATTATCACAATCAATGCTAAACAAGGCGAAGCTGAGGATAACTAAGGGTTCTCACCTTGATTCAGACAAATGCAGGATGTCTCCGCAGCAAGTGCATGGCTTATGATACCCACCAATCGAGTTACCGTCACCTTTAATGATAAAATGGTAACGCTTACTGCATACTGGATGTTCACTCCAACCTACCACGCAGAGGAAAAAAAAAACAAATAAGTAACACAAGCAAAATCTAAACAATCACAATACTATTTTCTAACACAGAAAATTCGAAAAACATAATCGAGCAATGACAGTGTAAGAACAAAAAAAAAAAAAACAAAAAAACACTTTTCACCTTCTAAGTCCATCAGATGACATTATGTTCAACTAAACACATCATAAGTTAATCTATCACCCACAATTTTTTCCTCAGAAAGCAATCAAACAGTCATACTCCAAAGTGGCCCCATGTTTAACCCCATAACTTCATCATTCTTTCATAAGCTACAAGATTGAGTCCACTCTCATCCATCTTTAGAATACCAGTTTTACATTAAGGGGAAAAAAATCATTCCATGGCCAACATTACAAACTTCTAGACGCATCAAAACATTCAAAAAAGGAAATTAAATTTGGTCAACTACCAAGCACCAACTACCCCAGTTGAGACCACAAAACGAAATATCCTATTCAAAGACAACAGTACCGTCAACTCATTATCCATTCCACAACCAAGCATTATTGCCCAAGCAACTGGAATAGTCAAAGCACAACATGGGTTTTACAACCAAAAACAAATTCATGATCCCCATCAAAAGAAGGCAACACAGGTGCATGCACGATACGGTCCCACCAAAACTAAACCAAAGGCTGGCCACCACAACAAGACAAGCAGGCATGCTGCATTACCCGCCAAAAAATGCTGAGAATAGCTGTCACGCAATAGCACCCATCAATAAAAAAAGGAAAACAACAAAAGCAGCGACCCAAAGCGCGCCACGTGTCAACAAGACATGTCTATCCTAACTGAGATAACATTAATCTACACCAGATCATTGTCTTTTGTCATTATTGCTCTGGGCCCCACATTACCCGTCCATCCAAGTCACACAACACCGCCAATTTCTCACGATAAGTTACCATCTTCTCGTTCACTCATTCAATAGGCACTCTCACGAGACGATCACGTGATATGGCGCGGTATTTTATTTTTTATTTATTTCACAAAAAGTAAAAAAAAAAACAAACTAGAGAGAGAGAGACACACACATAACAAGAGAGCTCTCGAGTTTCCCGCCCCGACCAACGAATGGCAAGGGAAGAGAAAGCGTGAAGGAAAAATAACGCGTTTTTCAGTAACTCGAGCTGAGTTAACTCACCAACAACTCGACACTGATCACAGTAAACAGTTCTAGATCTAGCCACATCCTCCTCCACCACATCCAAAGAAACCACCGCCGACCCCGCCTCTCCACCACCAGACTCCACTAAGTCGCCGACTCGAAACGAGATTTGCCATGTGAGCAGATGGGGGAAAAGCGAGGAGGGGGGAGGTAACAGCGCGTGTTCAGTTAAAAACGACCTGACGTTGGATCTGAAAGGACCGCGAGGTGGAGGAAGCGAAGATGAGGAGGAGGAGGAGGAGGAGGAGGAGGAGGAGGAGGAGGCAGGGAAAGTGAGGAAGTTATAGAGATCAGCTGTGACTCTCCTCTTCATCCTCTTAATTGGTCTCCCGTTAACAACCATATCCGTTACGGCGGCGCTTGAAGGGAAGGGAAGGGAAGTCAGGAATGTTCTAGATCTGGTAGATCTGACGGTGGAGATTAAAAGATTAGAGAGACAGGAAGTGTTTTGGTTATTAATATGAGATTGATAGAGTAAGTGAGAGGGGAAAACGAAACGTTTTGGGGGTGGGGGTGGGGAGAGTGGAGTGAGTGACTGTGATTTTGGATTTCAGAACAGCACGAGTTTGATTAGCATCATGTCCTTTTGATTTAGAGGAGAAATCCTAGCCGTTAAGAGTGCTGACTGGTTCTAGACGTTTACCAAATATCGAGGTCTTTTCATGGAGAGTTACTGTATTGCCCTTTATTGTGGGAACTAGGAAGTTTCGTTGATATTTTAGTGGGGTTTGTCGTTGATATTTTAGTGGGGTTTGGAATTTTGGTAGTAGGTAATTTTTAAAGTGTTATTTTATTAAAATTATATTAAAATAATATTTTTTATTTTTAAAAATTATTTTTAATATTAATATATTAATATATTAAAATAATGATTTGCAAACTTTTTAAAGTAAAAAAATAAAAATACTTAAATTTTTTTAAAATATAAAAATAAATCATCTTAAAAAAATAAAAAAATTATTTATTCATAAAAATTATTATTATTTATTTTAAAGGATATTGTGACAGTGTTTTAAAAAAAAAGTTTAAAATGGAATTGAAAATTCTTTACGCACCACTCCAATGTTTTAGCCACGTGATTTTTTATATTTGGTGATTTAGATTATTATTTTTTTAAAAAAATTATTTTTATTTTTTATTTTAAATTAATTTTTGTATGTTTTAAAATCGTTTTGATTTATTAATGTTAAAAATAATTTTTTAAAAATAAAAAATATATATTTTATGCATTTCTGAGTGAAAATATTATGAAAAACAACAGTTACTATACTCTTAAATATCCCCTTAATCTCAATTAATTTATAAATTAATTCAAATATATTTGTTATTATTTAAATATATAAACAAAAGATTATATTAATAATGACAATTTCATTGATGAGATAATCAATAAAATAGCATATTATTTTCAATGTTAATATATATACATGGCAGTATTACTAAGTTGATTTTTTAAGATGTTAATATGTTGATTTTAAAAAGAATATTGGGAAGATACCTGATTATTTACATGTAAAATAAATTGAAAATATATTTATAACTGAATAAAACAAAATATTAGCTAGATGGATGATAATCTCTTATACATTAAGCGAGATGCATCCTGAAAAGAGAAACATGAATGTTTAAATTTGTAAAAATATATTTTATTAGTTAAATATTTTTTTATAAAAATATATACACCGCGTTATTAATTATATATTAATGCTAAACACTACAATCTATGTATTTCAAGAAAATATTTCGTTGTGTCTTTGACGATGATTGTCTCCAAAATGTTTCAATCGATGACCTGAAATAGGTAGTTTTTAACTTTTAAGTCTTTTAGCTTCTGATCCTTTATCGTCTTCCTCTGAGCTGCTGTTAGCCCCGAGACATCAGCTTTTAGTACTAGAATTCCTCTTTTGACGAGACTCCAAAATTCCTTCGAGCGAAGGAAATTTTCCATCAACATTAACCAATGGTCGTAATGACCATCAAACTTAGGAATGACTGGCTGAATGAAACTTCCTTCTATAACCATATCTCACTCTTTCACTCCCTTGTTTCTCTCTTCTCTCTAACACTCGCAATCAGGCCCAATTAGGAGCTCTGATACCAAATTGTTGGAACAAATAGACTCTAAAGCAAAGACCTTTGAAGTTCTTTGAAGTTTATATGTTGTAGATCGAATGAAAGGGAATTGGCTTATAAAGCCATTACAAATAACTGAATAGCAAAATAACAGCCCAAGTCTTTAACAACCCTAAGATCATGGAAAACAACTAAGAAGCAGTCAAACATGAATCTGAAAAACAAAATGAGCTCCTAAACACTAGGAGTTATTAACAGATTCAAACTAGAGACCTAACACGCCATAAACTCTAGACGTTTAACATCTCTAACATTCCCTCCTCTAAATTGGAATTGTCAAAAGCAATCAGTTTACCTCAGCCAGAAACTTCATTCCCAGCGGCTCTCGAAACTTCACAAAACTCTTCATCTTCAAAGTCTTGGTCATAATGTCTGCAAGCTGCTCACTGGTACCATAATACTTTAACTCAACCACTCCATCCCTTGTGAGATTACACAGAAAATGAAACCTCACATCTATATGTTTGCTCCCCATGTAAAACTGGGTTTTTAGACAACTTAATAACAGATAAGTTATCACAAAACACAGTAATATACTTACTTTGAGAAGGGCTGAAATGATTAAGCACTCTCTTCATCTAAATACTCTGACAAGCACACGTTGCTGCTGCAACATATTATGTCTCTATTGTAGAAAGAGTTACAATGTAACAGTCCGACTGTACGACTTGCTCAATGTTAAAAGATTGCAACATATCCTCTTTATTTAAGAGTAATTTTTTTTCATCAAAAATTCGGCAGAGTTTCGTTTGTATTTAGAACATCCCAACTAATCGACTACTATCAATTTACTCAATCGACCCATCGTCACAAGGTCCCATAATTCTGGACCTTTCATCAAACATTATAATTCAACACCTTATACAATCCACACAATATATATATCCTACGAGTAAGTTCAATATGAACATAATCTACATATCATATCATAAAATTTAAAAGAAAATGAATACTAACATGTAAAGAAAGCATTTACAACATAATAAGTGTTCTTAAACATTTCAAAATGGTTAATTACAAGATGACTAAAATACTACATTCTAAGCTGAACTTTTATAAAAATACATCAAGGTTTACACAAAAGTATACTACCTAAATGCGATAATTCCTTTTTGTTTAAGTTAAATATTTACATAAGCTTGACAAAGTAGAGTCCTAAACTAATGATCTCCCTGGATATTTGATGGACTTGATACATAAATAAACATACCATTATGTTGATATATATATATATATATATATATATATATATATATATATATATATATATATATATATATATATATATATATATATATATATCCTACGAGTAAGTTCAATATGAACATAGTCTACATATCATATCATAAAATTTAAAAGAAAATGAATACTAACATGTAAAGAAAGCATTTACAACATAATAAGTGTTCTTAAACATTTCAAAATGGTTAATTACAAGATGACTAAAATACTACATTCTAAGCTGAACTTTTATAAAAATACATCAAGGTTTACACAAAAGTATACTACCTAAATGCGATAATTCCTTTTTGTTTAAGTTAAATATTTACATAAGCTTGATAAAGTAGAGTCCTAAACTAATGATCTCCCTGGATATTTGATGGACCTGATACATAAATAAACATACTATTATGTTGATATATATATATATATATATATATATATATATATATATATATATATATATATATATATATATATATATATGCTCATGTAATGTATACGAATGAAGTATTAATTTTCTATCGGATCCATAAGAATTCTAACAGAGAACTTATATATATTGCTTGTAAATCTTTTAACCCAATTAACACTCATTTGCATA